>NC_051847.1:158018002-158265502 GCF_002237135.1 Teleopsis dalmanni | reverse complement strand
ACAATGGAATTTGTTTTAATGTAACAGTAATAAAATTTCATTATTTTGTAATGTATTTAGAATTGCAATAGAATGATTGTTTAGGTTTCACGTTATGCGGAGTATTGCGTTTTTTTTGTAGCTTTTGTGTTGAAACAGATCCTTGTCGAGTGAGTAACATTTTACCTCTCTAGCGAAGTTTAAATTATTTTTGATTAAGTAGTGTCTAGTGATTGACGGTATTAAGGACTTTAATCTTAGTTTTCTTTTCTCATATCACATTCACGTATACCTTATGCACATTTACTTCTTGCATTACTTACCTCATTTATTTCAAATGTCCATAATAACTTGGCTTCTCCCTGCCGCAGCATTCCTCTTCAGGCACCTCTGTTCCTTATCCAATCTTACACATCAAGTGCCGTTAGTAGTGTCTTAACATGACTAGTGTATCGAAGGCACGATTTATTTTCATTTCTGCATTCTTCGAATGCTGTTTCAATACCTTTTCTGTTGGAGCTTCGTCATCCCTTCTCTCGACGTGACCAGTCCAGCGAAGCCGGTGTAGTTTAATTCGTTTAATAATGAAACTATTGCATTAGTTTTTTTAATGCGTTTATTTATAATATTTTTCTAAGATAAATTAATACATAAATGAGATGTAAACAAGCTTTAATCGTGTCAAAATTGAATGCCATGATTATTATAAATAAATTAAATTATCTTTGTGCAGTATCGTATATAAATGAATGTTAATAACTTAATTCAAAAAAATAATTTATATAAAATTTTTATTCCTTCAAATTAAACATTAAAAGTCAATTATAAATAGTAAAATAATATTAAAATCTCATTTCAATTAAAGTTAAATTTTTAATTTAAAAAATTTGCACTTTCGACCCAGGCATGAACAATGTGCCCGACTTCCTTAAATTTACTAACATACATTACGATTATAAAAAATAGCCCCTAGGAACTTATTCATATGTATTTGTTGAGTTATGTGGATGTAAGTATGTTTCAGGCATTTGTTGAGATAAAACTCACTATTTTGGACTGAAACATTTATTTTGCATAAATGGTTGGAGGCGAATCATGTTTTTAGTGTAGTTTCACTGCTTTTTTAAAATATTTCCATTTATCATTTAGTAACTCAATTAAAAAATAAAAGTTGAAAGTGACTTTCATTCTCTTAATTAATTAATTTATTAAAAACATGAATGTGAAAATATTTTAAAAACATTTGTATGTAAAGTCAAATAGTTCTATTCAAATTAAATTTTATATTAAATGCCATATAAAGATATATAAATTTCTTATAAATCTGTATTTCGTTCAAGGAATCTTCACAATATGTCTGTAGCATCACATATCAAACGATTTAATTTCGTTTATTGTTAGGATTTTTAAAGTCCAAGATTTCAAGCTATAAAGTAGAATGGACCAGATATAATATTTAACGTATATATAAGTTGGATATGTAAGTTGATGCTGATGTTGCTACTGTATGCCATTTTTTTGAATTTGTGGAAAGAGTAATAAAGCCATCTCTATTTGACATTTAATTTCTTGATTTGATGTATAATATATGTCATTTATTATTTTAATTCGACAAACTGAAGCGGATTTATTGAGTTTGTGAATATAATCCATACGTGTAATATATTAATATATATTAAAATGTATTGCAAGAGAATGATGGTACCTATTTGAAGCAATTTTGGTACACAAAAAGTGCACATAAAGCCTTGCCGCAGAGATCCAGTTCTCTCATTCTTAATTTTCATTGAAAACATCAACAATTTCAGATTTGGAATAAATAAGACTCTCTCTATAATACGATTTCTACAACTTTTAAAAAAAAATAATATTTGGTTATATAGTCAAACTTCCATAACACGAAGTACCATTTCGATTTTTTTTATTTTTGAAATAAAATATTTTTAATATATTTATTTAAAATATATACAGTGAAAAATTCAGAAATTAAGGTTTGGGATTTTAATTTTTTTTTCTTATTTTCAGTAAAAAAAGATTCCAATTTTTTCCAAACCTTTTAGTGATCGTCGAATTTTGAAGTCTTCTACTTCTTTTTTAAAAGACTGATGAACAATTTCATCTACCGAACCCGCATTATCACTTTCCATTATGCTTAGAATCGGATCCACTAATTCAGAGCTAAAATGCTCAATAATATCGTCATCTGTAGGAAAGCCTGATGAACAAATTTCATTGCCAAGCTCAATATAATAGTTAAGAGAAGCATTGGAAAATATTTTATTTACTTTAAACCACGCTTAATAATTCTGTTCCATCAATTCACGGTCTTCATCAATGTTAATCAAAAACTAAAAGAATATGTCGTCCTGTTCGTCCCATTTAAAAAATGGGGCAATTCCAGCTTTTTTTAAAGTAGTGCGCTATCGTTTGACTATTTACATCAATATATCAAGCTTTATGCAATCTCATGCCAATATTTTTATTCGAGTTATAGAAAATTCGAGTTATAGAAGTTCGAGTTAGGGAAATTTGACTGTATTTGAGATATTTGGTTTATATAGCATTTATGGGATAAATTGAACTGATTTAAGTAAATCTGTCAAGTACTATATTTAAGGCTTATATCTAAAAACTTGTTTTTGTTTTAAGCCTGGTAAACTAATGAGCGACAGGTATATAGTCGGGCAGACAGATAAGGTTAGTTTGATTGGTTTTTTAGAGCTGCATGACCTTTCTAATATTTCCTTGAGTGCGTAGAAAACATTATGACTAGCTTGATATTTATTCTTTTTTTTTTATAAATTTGAAGGAATATACTCAAAAGTAGCTTTAAATGCTTACCATTAATGTTGAAAACTATACATATTATACCCCATGATTTTTTTCTATTTAAATTAATGCAACTTTTCCATAAGCATTAAATATATTTAAATTATTTGGTTGAAACAATAATGGAAATCAGTGGTATTGCCACAAAAATGAGAAAAAAAGTGAGAAACCTATTTAAATTTCCACATAAAGCAAAAACAATTTAAATTTATAAAAATGCAACAATAAACTTGAATGTAATGAGTTTGTCACGGCATAACATCAAAAGTTTTTAAGTGCATATAAACATTGCAGTGGCGGAAGCAGAAGGGGATCAGACTTACCTGAAATAGATATGCAAAACAATGCGTGAGTGCACTTCGGTTGATGTCATATGCCGCCAACCGTCACCGCTGGCCGACAGTATTACTGTAGTCACTCCACTCAACCGCACTGCATCATAGTATGCACTGACATTCACACACCCATACACAGTTTGAGACACATCACACGGTGTACAATGCCGCATAATCAGAACCAAATGTCATTGACACGATTTCATCGCCATCGTCATCGTCAGCATCAGCGAACCCAACAACGTTTATACCGCAGTTTACATTGCAAAGTTTACTTTGACGCCTGTTGTCCGTCCACTCATTATTTTATGGCAAAAACGTTTTATCGACCGCAAAGCGAAAGCGTTGTCGTTTTAGTTTGAGAGGCTTTCGAAATTTTGATTTGTTTTTTTGTTAGTTTTCACATTTTTGATTGAAGTTTACATAAAATGTAATTTCAGTTTATTTTAGTTGGACTGTTGACTAAGCTCAGGAACTGGTAGTTTAGGGTTAGTAACAATGTTTTCAGAAAAATTCATTCCAAAAATATCGCCATACAGGTAAACGTGAAAATAAAAATTTATGGCTACTCTTTTGTTCCATATAAACTATGTTTTGTTCATACGATTACGTAGTACTTTTCATACTTTTATATAAAATATAATTCATGGACTTAACCATAATGATTATTAATGTTAAAGATATATATTCCTGAAAATTGAATTTATAGAATAACTTATAATACATAGGTTATTAAACCCGTAGGATGACGTACTGACAGCATCATTAATGATAAAATTTTAAAAGTGACAACAACTCAATGAATTCTCAATCATGTAATGAAAATTTTCTAAAGAATCAAAACTAAAAAAAATAGATTAAGTTTAATTAAGAAAATTGGAAGCTTTTTCTAATTTTTTTTTTTGAGTGTAATAGAATAGTTAATACTATTTTTAACTGATTAGGTATCACTAATAAGTACTGCTTATTAATTTACTACCAAAACGGCTTAAACTTACAAGAATAAGCCTGTGAATTTAAAAATAGCACAACAGACGCCACATTGTTAATCTAACAGTTACAATGAAATAAAAGATAATTGTTACCATCCTATAGCCTAGAGATGACGTATTGCTAATTTTTTCTATTTTCTATTTCTATTATATCTATGTTAAATAGGCTATAATAGTACTTCTAGAATTGAAAACTATGGTAGTATTAGTGCATAATGTAAAATAGAGATTTACTTGAACAGAATGTTCCACCCTTTAATAAGGAATATATAAAAAATATTTAAAAAATTAAAATGACAATATTTGGTATTCTTTGTTGAAACGTCGAGAATTGTTGCAGAATTAAAATTAGATGATTAAAATTTGGTATTCATCATTACTTGAACCAGTAGAGATATTGAAATCAAATTATTTTATTTTATGTTAATAAGATATGCTCTCTTTTGAATGAGTTTTGAGTCCAATCGGTGTACCGAAGCTACTCCAAATTGGGTCAACTTTTCAATTTTTTGGAATATCGCAAAAACTTTAATGAATAGAGAAATGAAATGTGGTGTACTTAATAATTGCACCATACCCAGCTCCATATAAAATTTTCATATAAAATTTTTTTATTTCTATTAGACTATGTATGTATATGCATTACATTACATGTGAAAATGCAACCTCAAGCATAAAGAAGCAGTGGTACTGCTATTAGCTCTTAAGTTATTTGGAATTCTATGAAATCTTGGCGAAATTGATATTTTGCAAAAATTTGGTGAATTTAAACACAAATGTTCGATTTTAAAAATAATAAAATTTTTAAGTAAAAATGTATAAAAACTCAACCATTTTTTACAGATGCTTTCACTTCATAAAAATTAAATTTTTATCATAAAATTTTATTTACTAATAGCTAAAGGTTAAAGCTTTACAAAAAACAAACAATTGTCTGTCTTACTCTTCTTTATACCTATTTCAGGTTCCAGAAAACACTGAAAAATTATGCAAAATATACCTTTAATAAACCTCATTTATATTAACAAAAACATCAATAAAAAATAACATAACAACACTTATTATTTGCTGGCACGACGGCTTGATAGTTAAAATGTCTCGTTTTGGTGTCCCAGTGGAGCTGACCAAAATCCTCGGCAACTTTCTGCGCGAAACGTCCTTTAACAGTACCATCTTATCAGTGCGGAAAGTAAAAACCGATGTTTCTCAAAGATCTTCGCTCTCCCCCTTGTTGTATAACATCTTTACTTCCGACATCCGAACGCTAAGTCACTCGATGCTAGCATTATATGCAGATGGCATGTGTATGTTTTATTCCGATAAATATGGCAGAAATATAATCAACACGTTGCAGAACCATGTTAATTTCATTCTGGAATTCTTCCAGAAATAGAAAATAAAAATTAATAACAAGAAAACTGAAGCCCTGTTTTTAACTCGTAAATATAGCCAGCATTCACCGAGAGTTGGTGACAATGCAATTAATTGGAAGAACAGTATCAAATACTTGAGAATCACGTTTGATAAGCGGTTCACTTGGCACAAGCACATACACATCAAAAGAAATAGTTGCGCAAAAACACTGCACTGTTTGCAACCACTTTTCAAACGCAATAACCTTACCGTGAAGAACAGAAAGCTGATCTACAGCCAGATAATCAGATCAGCACTACTCTTTGTGTGTGCAGCGTATAGCAGAGCTGCCAACTCTACTATTTAGAAGTTGGAAGTTGCTCAAAGTCAAGCCCTCCGAAAACTCTTCAAAATGCCTTGGTACATTCGCACTAATGTATGCTTAGAGACCCTGGAACAGACTCGTTTAAAAAATTCATAAGGGACAGAGTCCTGAAAGTATTCGCGAAAACCAACCGGCTGCCCTACTTAGTACTATCTAATCTCAGAATAGTGAGAAGGTTGGAACTCTGCAGAAACCCCCAGTTATTAAGTAGTAAAAGTGCCCAGATGCACTAACTTGGAAAAGATGCAACATGAACTTATTAATCCATAAATATTTAATTTCTTTATACATTGTGACCGAAAGATTTTCGGAAATTCTCATTTAAAATTCGCGCGCTGTATATTTTTCGATATTTTAAGTTTATGTAGTTTGGCAGCACTGTCCTTAATTACTATGACAAAAATGAGCGCGATCTGTCAGACAGTTCGTTTACGGCAGCTGTTGAAACAAGTTCAACTCAGTAGTGCGTTGCGAAAAAAACAATGGAAAAAAATATTGAACAAAGAGTTTGCATCAAATTTTGTTTTTCGAACGAAATTTCGTGTGCAGAATCGTTGCGAATGCTACAAAAGGCTTATGGGGAATCAGTTTTATCGAAAACTCAAGTTTATGAGTGGTACAAAGCCTTTCAGGACTGTCGTACGACCGTCGAAGACATGCCGCGTTCTGGACGACCTTCGACCTCTACCACCGACGAAAACATTGAAAAGGCAAAGGAAATCGTGTTCAAAAATCCTCATGTGAGTGTTAGAGAGATAGCACGAGAGCTAGGCATCGGTCGTGAGATGGCTCGTTTGATTTTGGTGGACAATTTGTGTATGCGACGTGTCAACGCCCGGCTTGTTCCGATTCACCTCAATTTGTTCAACATTATCAACGATTTTAAGGCCAAACATTCAATAAATACCATCGAACAGCCACCGTATTCACCTGATCTTGCACCGTGTGACTTTTTCCTGTTTCCCAACCTCAAATTACCACTCAGAGGAACGCGTTTTGAATCCATAGAAGACGTAAAACAGAATTCGCAGAGGGAACTCAAAGCCATACCGGAAAGCGCCTATAAAAAATGTTTTGATGATTGGAAGAAACGTTGGCATTTGTGTATCGCTTCTAATGGAGCATATTTTGAAGGAGATAAAATAAATATTGATGAAGATTAAGAATTTTGCGTTTTATTTAAAATTTCCGGAAACTTTTCGGTCACAATGTATTTCAAATTTCAAGAAAATCGGTTAAAAAACGACGAAGTTAACACAGACTTTGTTCATTTACATTTCACATTTCAAAGCAAAGAACATTTCAGTGATGTCAACTCTTTCGAAATAATATAATTTCATAATAAATTCCATTAAATTGTGTAAGTTGAAATGACTTCATTGATGCCATTGATAACATATATGTATGTCATAACGCAGAAGTAAAAATTTGAAATCGATGTCATTGCTTCATTAATATTAATACGATGTGTTAATAAAAATTAACACGATTTGTCAAAATATCTCAATCACCACGGTTTTTTTTTACAAGAAGACGAAACAAATATCGCATGCAATAAAATACACTCCCACACAGAATTCTACGTAGCATATAAGCTACATGTATTACGAAAGCCATAAGAAAAGAAGAAAATACGCGAGTATTGCCAGATGAGTGATTGTCGACATTCCGCACGATTTGCTGTATGTATGGTATATTTATGCACTCAAAATATTGTATAAGTGTGCACGTAAAGTGGCCTTTAGACATCAACGCGCGTTGACAAACACACGAAGTCTTCTCTCTCCATTACACATTAAATTTACCAACAATTTTTTAAACACGCCTCCAGCAAACAATGCAAAATTTGTTCACTCATCAGTAGTAAAGCAATCGCTGAAGTGTCGACAGCGACTGCTATGCGTAATTTCCTTACGAAAAATGATGTTTTACATTTAATTTATAATTTTAATTTATATATTTATATTTATTTTTATGATTTCAATTTATATATTTTTTTTTATATATATTATATTTTATATAATTTAATTTTTTTTTTTGGTATTTTTTAATAACAAATTTTCCGTAGGTGTACAATGCAATTAATATTTAAAACAAAATTTTTATTGTAATTTAATGTTTGGTTATTTTTTTTTAGCCCAAGGCTATTAATATTTTAATTCCTCTTAATAAAATGTTTTGAAAATTAAAAAATTTTACCTAGGTAGTAAATACAAATATTTAAAATTAAATTCATTCATATTTGCAAAGCATCGCATGCTAACGACAAATCATGCGTGCATTTAAACGATCTTTACGCTTCCATTTCTCAAAATAAATAAAATTTTGCATGCCGACCAAATCCGACTGTATATGCAAAAACACGAGCATGTTTGAAGAAATATCAAAATTTTTTGATTTTCGTCAACACATTTTTTAAAATTTCAAATGTTACTATTACACAAACAAATTTCGCATTTCACAAAGTAGGAGAAAAAAATTCTCATGTGAGAGCGATTTTTTAGTATATTTGTTGTTTTATCTGGGGCGTGTTTTAAAAATTGTTAAAAAATTGTTTGTGTAATGGCAAGCGCGCGTTGACAACGAACGTTGCTGTCTAATGGGCCCTTAACAGTAACAGTTGCGCCAATGGCATAAACTGTCATAATGACAATACGTCACGCTTTCATTTTGAGCAATATTCACAAAATGTCCAGGAAATGTTTTACATATACAAATGCAGTATGTGCGTGAAGTATACTGTTGCCTACTGGGTATATATGTTAAGTAACAGCAGTGTGGGGAATAATTTATGTTACAAGAAGACGCATTAATTACAAGAATAAAAACAATTCGCTTGCATTACATTAAATTGCTTGTAATTATTTGCGACTACAAGTGTCACATTAAATTATGTTTTAAATATGATTTAATGGAATAATTACATATATTTCAGTTTATTTATTTGTTTAATATTTATTTTCACATAAATTTAATACGTCATTTTCTAATGAATTAATTAAACCGTACTTTTATTACTTTTATTAGTATATACCAAAAATACTTTTTATAAAATTATTTATACACACAAATTATATGCAATTCTTGACTGTGCTTACATATGAGTTTTGTATAAAATAATTTGGTTAATAATTAATAGGAAATTAATTAAAAACACATTATTTTATTGTAATGCAATAAATCATTGTTATTGTACGAAGAATATTACAGTTCATTTAAGTTTTAAAATGAAAAAGTGTTCAAAGTAATTGACAATATGTACTAATTAATAGTAATAATAATTAATGTTTTTTAAAATAATTTTTAATATAATTTTTTGTTTTTTTTTTATTACTGGACTTATATGGCGTTTACATTGGCCGAAAATGGCTCATTTTGAATGAGCCATTTGAAAGTGTTTACATTCGTTCTATTTCATTTGTTCTCATTTCAACAGCTGATTTTTCAACTTGCATGTTGATTTGATTTTGGCCTGTGCCAAAAAAATGTTGCATGAAGGTTAAATATGCCTTCAAACCTTACATTAGAAACTTAAAACATATTTTTAACTTCGATTAATTACTTTTTGGGAAGTAAAAGTTCTAAAAAGCAGTGCATCGTTTTCAAGAAAATGCAACCACCAAACATTTGTTTACCTTTTTTTGTAAATATGTTAAAAACAGCTTTTTCAAACTGTCAAAATGCCATGAAGAGCTTTCATTTAAGGTATGTTCAATGGATTCCTTTGCATCTGGAACGTATGTGGAATGCATTCGAACGTCATTCATACAGAATGTGAGAAAATTGCTCATTTTTGTGCTTGAAATTTTATATGCAAGAATGAGCCATTCGATTTTTGACCAAAATGAGCCATTTTCGGCCAATGTAAACGCCGTATTACGTACAAAATGCAATCGAATTTGATTTTTGTATTCTGTTCTTAAGTTCACCGCTTTTGTTAATTTCGTTCCTATCAAATACACAGATGTGGTCGGTTATAAATTTCGCTTTAGCTTAAGTTCTTACGGTACGTACCGACTAACTGAGCCTTAAATTGTATCGTATTAATTTTGCTGAATTATCAATTGACTTGGTCAATTCGATAAGCACTGGTAGTATTAAATTTCATGTCTTTCCAGTGGACACATTAAGATATTCATTGCAATGATAACTGCCATTGTTATCGAATTTTAGGTTTGCTGCGTTGGAAAAAGAGGAGGAATTTTAATTGCAAAACCCAATATCAGTGTTGCGTAGTTAACAGTTGATTCAAATTCAGACTCGATCAAGCCGCGGTACCCCAATTTAATTTTGCTTTAACATACAACTTGAAAGTGTGAAAGTACTAACTATATTCAAATTCATGCTGCCAAAACATAACTAATGGTGAAAGTAGTCTTTTAAAATGTAGAAAAAATTGTGGCTATTGGCAACTATTACTTGCAGCAAAATGAAATTTTGAGTGTTGGTGACTATAATGAGAATTAATTTATAAAAAATACGAAGTAAGCGGTGTGATTTTAAAAATAAAACAAATATTATTGCAGTTTTTATAATAGATTGTTTGCAACAACATTGTAAACATTTATCAACAAAAAGAGATACAAAAATACAAAAAGTAATCCAAAGGAGCACTAAGTATTCAAGCTAAATATTATAATTAGTTTTAAGGAAAATAATTATATATGTAATTATAGATAAAGGTAACAAATGGGAATCAACGTAGAACTGTTAACTGATAATACAAATGAATTTCATTGTACTATATGTCTAGACGTTGCGGAAAACCCAATTATAAAACCCAACAATGTATTATCAATTGGATACAAGAAAGTAGAACGTGTCCTATTTGTCGGGAGGAAATAGGTTTGCGAAAACTAAAAGCCCATACCTTAACTGTGGAAAAACGATGTTTTTAAAAAATGCAAAAATTCATTTCGAAATATGGAAATGGAAGCATATTTAATTTATTTATTACTTTTTGGCAAAAATTGTAACCATATTATAATGATACAGAATTTAAAACGTTGCGGTCAGTGAGCAACTAATATTTTTATATTATATCTGAAACCGTGTTAAAATAATTATTGAAACGTCTTAGCTTTTGACATGTAGTTAAGTATTTATTTATTTATGTAGTTAAGTATATATGTATGTATTTATGTATGTATATATATTATATATATATATATATATATATATATATTATATATATATATATATATTAGGGTGGCCGTAATATGTATGGGGGCAAAAAAATGTGTTCGAATTTTAGATGCCACCCCCTAAATTTATTCGAATACTCAAAAAACTACTAAATGTGGAGTTTTAGACTAATCGGATAATGTTTAGAGGTCGATGAGCGACCTCCTTTCCTTTTATTATATTTATTAATCTATTTTGTGCATATTCTTCAAATCAAGTGTGGACAATTATATATAGTGAGGAAGTATTTGATTGTCTTCAAATATTATATTGTACCATTTTGTGTCGAAGAAACTGTGCTTTCGCTCATACATACTCGTATTTACTCCCATATTTATGCTGCTCTTGAAAGCTTCAATAAACGTCGAGTATGATTTCTTATTTTAGTGATAATTTAGTTAATTGTGGACGAAATTGATTGATTTTTACCTTATTTGAAAGCTAATATGTTTAAGAATAATATTAATTTGGTACAAATAGTCAAAGGTGAAAAATACGCGAGATGGGAGCGAAGAAATTTGAAAAAATGGCATTTTTCCGACGTTTAAGGTCTATGAGCGACCTCTAAACATTATCCGATTAGTCTAAAACTTCACATTTAGTAGTTTTTTGAGTATTCGAATAAATTTAGGGGGTGGCATCTAGAATTTGAACACATTCGTAAATAACGGCCACCCTAATATATATATATATATATATATATAAATAAATACTTAACTACATGTCAAAAGCTAAGACGTTTCAATAATTATTTTAACACGGTTTCAGATATAATATAAAAATATTAGTTGCTCACTGACCGCAACCTTTTAAAATATGTATGTATGTATGTATGTATGTATGTATGTATGAATGTAAGTATGTATGTACAATGTACATAATATATTGATCTACATCTTTTTCCTTACGAACTTTTCCTAAAATACGACATTAACACATATAAGTCATTTAAGATTCATGATACATTTGTGAACTTCATTCATTTCATTCAAAACTGAACATTTTTAAATAAAAAGTTATTTCTGAAATTGACCTATACCTAAAACTGTCAACACAAATCTTTTATACAAAAATGTACAATATTTAAGCTTTGTTATTATAAAAGTTCTTAAAAACTTTTTTTTTATATCAAAATAAATATCTTATATAATTTTCTATGTTAACAATCTGCTTAATTAAGACATAATATGTTTGAAGAACTTCTTGATCTATAAAAGCACATTTACAGTTTTTAGAATTGGGGTTTTACTGTACAAATAATAATTGCAAGCAACCCTCGTATCAATTGTTGATTTCATGCCTGATATTTTAAATAATTTTTCAGTTCGCAAACTTTTTATACCCGCAATTCATTTTTATCACACCACAACTTTGTGTCTTAGCTAAGTGTTTTTTTATGTTGCAATATTTTACAAGGGATTAAGAGCTACGCATACCTCACGCTCTTTCAAACACCACAAACTTAAAAATAACTGTTCTGTTATAATTTTGTGTTAGTAGCTTTACATTTCCCTTCTTGGACGAACTTGGCAAGTTCATCAATTGTTGCTCGAAGTTTTTTATCATTTAAGCGTTTTTCTTTTCTTCCATTATTTTTTTTTTGTTTTATTTGTTTGTTATTCTGTTATTTTACCTTGTTTTGAATTGAACGTACTCCTTCCTCTTAATTCGTATCATCGGTAGATGTTGCCAATACAGCTGAAAAGTATTGCCAATACAGAAAAAAGAGTAGTAGAATTCATTGCAGTTATCCTTGTTGTTGTTGGTTTTTCTAACACATAACGACTTGGTTTATTTTTTTTTTTATGTTGTGAGTATTAAGACTTAAAAACTTTTTATTGAAATAAATTTTGTGAAAAGAACTTTTAATAAATTTTTTTTTTTGAATTTTTTGCATTTTTTCGATGACAAATTTATACTTTCACAAAAGGTGGGTTTAATAATTCACGAACTCCTCTCATTTATTTTATGGGATCAGAACAGCAAAGCAAGACCAATAAGAAATTTCGACTATTGACTACCAACTTACTACTTTCTTAGATGAATTCCGATTATTTATTATAAGTCATTTAGTAATTCAATGATCACGTTTTGTCGAACAAACTCGTTCATTCATATATGGTTAATATTTATATATTTTATTTTAACAAACTTTGAATTTCGTTGGCATTGTTCAATTCTCTTTGATTCTCTTTGACATAACAGTTTTCAAAAAATTTTGATTAATTTTATTCATATGTTCTCGTAATATTCTCTTTATAATCTGACAATGATTAAAATCTCAATTTGCTATGGATAAATGAATTTATCAATACACGCCTATGGATCATGATCAATTATGTATTAAAAAATTTCTAATTTTATCTATAAATTAAAATCATTTGTTGTTTATTTTTTATTAATAAGGATTGCAATGAAACCACGAATTAATGTTTCGGTAAAATTGCGTAAAATTTTTATAGGAAATATCTGATTAATGAACGAAATGTCATTATTGTTAAATGAAACAAAATAATAACAAAAATAATATAACAAAATATTAATAAATTAAAAGATAATGAGAGATTATTGCTCATGCTATTGGATTATGCTATTGATATCTTTATTTTTAACAATCATTTTTCACTATTATGTTAAGTAATTATTTTATCATGATGATATGTTACTATATAACTAAGTTTAATTATATGGTAGTGAATCGAGAAAATTAAATATTTTAATTGCTTAATTGAGGAAATATTTTCTTAATAAAATACTTATAAACTCAAATCAAGTAATGTGCAAGGTACAATCAATAAAATTGAATATTAAATTAATCCGGATTTTTGTTATATTATTAGACTTTACTATAACCCACACAAGTATGTATTTATTTTCAGCCCATATTGTATATCATATCAAGTATCTACCATGGCACAAAATATCATGTAATTTGCTCTTAACCACGAACTTAAAACTAACAATTGGGTTGACCAATACAGTCAATTGACTTACACTTCCTTTTGTACCACATAATACACCACATGCTTTGCCCATCTTCGTCAACGGAAGAAAACAAATTTATTGCTTCATTTTCGTTATGCGGTTCTGTTAATATTCGGGCACACATTGCGTATGAGTTAAGCCAGAGAGATTTTTAGTACAGCTGCCTCTATTGCCGACTTCATTAAGAATATTATTGTTCAAGTGGTTTGTGGATGTGATATCAGTAAATGGAATAAAAATTTATTCTAACCGTTTTGTTCTGAATAAAACTATGATATATAATAGGTTCTACCTATTTTATTTAATGATAAAATCCTATGGTAACTGAAAAGTGTTGTACCAGGTGTATGTCTGCACTTCACAAAAAAACTTTTATAGAAAGCATTTAACTGAACTAAAATGCTTTTTGCTAAAACAGAGAATTTAAAAATTTAACGATTTAAATAAAATTACTCAGCAAAGATGAACATCAGTAGCAAAAGAGTCTCAATATTTGTCCTGCTGAAAAGTAAAAGATTTAGGTGACCTAAAGCAGTTTGCATTCCGAAACGTCAGCGCATATACGAGTACAACTGCAGAGAATTCATGCAATAAACATTTTAATGCAAATGAATAAAAATTTATGTTAACAAAGTTCCAACAAAAAGGACGACTTCAACGAAAGCAGTTGAGTCATGGTAAAGCAATCTTTGCACAACCAGCATTGAAGCTAAACAAAATGAATGCAAACAGTTGGATAGCATTAAATTAGATATAGGGAGTGACAAAGCAAAATGCAGTGAATGCACCATCAACCTCAGTTTGTGATGGCTATGTTATGGAATGTATTTTCCGAGAAATAACTCAACAGATGTTACTAAATAGTGTTAATGCGCAAAAAATAGAGAAAAACAATGACAAACCCTGCAGGAGAAGTGCTTGAACATTAATTAAACTAATCCATAAATTGAAAGGATGATTATTTGGACAAAGATTTAATGCATTAAACGATATATGTCTTTTTACAAGTTAAAACTCCTTTCAAGCTTTAAGAATATATATGCTTTGATAACCAATTGAATACTTTCGTAGTTAAACAACTTAGTAGTTAAGCTGCATAAAATATATATGTATATTTTGATCGTGTTCGTTTGTCTTTAAGTATGTACACATAATATATCTATATTAATATGATTTAATACCGAAGTACGAACCATAATAAGGAATATTTTGTCTTTCAACTGACATGTAACGAATATACGCGTGACGTTTATTATCTTTGATTGCTACGTTTAATTTGCTAGCCATCTTCTAGGAGAATTTTATATTCGATTATGTGGATTACTTAATATACAATAACAACTAAACTCAATGGTACATTAGTTTAGATATTTAATCTTCGATGTATTTTCGTAAGAAAAGTTCATTTAGCACAATTTTTAATCGAAGGTCAAGGTAATGATAAAATACATTGGTTTCATTAGTAAGCATGTATAGATTGGCGAATCCCATGTAGCTCAGTAGTTCATGTTGAGTCTCTTCCGATTTAGTGCATCTAGGCACTTTTACTCTTTGATTGCTGGGGGGTGGGGGAGGTGGGTTCTGCCCCGGTAGTAATTGTGTTGATAAAAATATAGCCTTGACGGATATTTCGATTAAATAATATCGAAAATATTTCAACGTGTTCTTTAATTTATATTAATCAAAGTGATTTGCCATATCGACTGTTAAGCTCTTAGACTATTCAAAAAAACCACAATTTTCACAGTTTCGCAGTTCACTTTAAACAGAGGGAAAACAATAATTTAATATATATTTTAAAAGAACCTTCACTTCAGTAAAAGTCAATTAATATTCAAGTATAAACATATTCTATTAATATAAATTTCTGTATGTTGAGGCTCATTAAATCTGTGCACTTGAGCACTTTTACTCTCTATTAACTTCGTGGTTTCTTCATAAGCCCTCTTACGTCTTGACTGGATTACTGTTTATCACTTCATCTGACTAAGCAATAACAGACTTCAGATCTGCATACCTCTCCTAGGACCACTATTCATTTTTGAATAGCGGTTGGAGGTGAAGAAGAATTTTGCACGGCTATTTCTTTTCAGTTGAACATATTTAAGCCATGTGAATCATTTGTCCACCGTGATGCCTAGATATTTAATGCTATCTTCCCAATTTATTGCCATATCTCACACTCTCACTCTCGACGGGTTCTGCCGCCTCTTACTTGTAATAAACAGAGCTTTAGTTTTTTCATTAATGATTTTTATTTTCCATTTCTGGAAATACTATAGGATGAAGTTTATAAGTTCTTGAAGAGTGTTTGTTATGTTGAGAGCATATTTATCCGAGTATAGCATACAGGAATCGTCAGCGTATAGCTGAAAATAAATTAAATAATATAGTCAGAGTGATAACATATAAAATGATTTATTATTAAGTTATAGATATTTCATTCTCTGACACAACAAATATATTATTATCAATTTAGAGTTTAAGTTAAATTCTATTATTTTTTGTAAGTGCTGTGTGATTGACTTTGAATCAATAAAAAATAAGTAATAAATAGTTATTAATTAACCCCATTGTAGATATTAATTAATGAACTCCATAGTTATTAATTAATTAAATCCCTCACTCTTCAATTAACATGAAAAAGCTTAAATTGATTTTAAATTTCGTCATAGCTCTTTAAAAAATCATTTTAATATCATTTTTAATGAATTGACAGCAGTCTCTGCACATCCTTGGAAACAACAGTGCATGTTCACATTTGAAGAGAATATTGATGTGTATGAAATTATAAGAAAAATAACTTCAATCTGCATCAACATAACATCCTCATCACATAGAAAATTACGAAACAAAAGGTTGAGAAGACAAATGCAGAGAAGTCATTTGTTACTTAGATATTATCTACTTTCAGTTTTGACAGCGAAATAACTGACAAGGCTGCAAAATTCTTGTACCGCTGCAGTACATATTGTACTGCAAAAATATTCAAAAATGGTATTACAAAGTATCTCACAGATACAAATGTGTTCATATAACAATTTGTCAGTGGCCTTGTTTGTTCAGTTTTTTATTTTATGACACAATTGTTGCTGTTATTTTCTCTTCATGTAGACAATGATGTGAGAACAAAAGAAAATGATGGCAATGTCATATTTAGGAAGAAATACGATAAATAAAAGCAACAATAAAATGATGCTCAGCTTCTTGAAGTACCAAATTACCTAATTTTTGACAAGGACTCTGACTGCAATTTACTATGCGAATGCATTTATTTTGCAAAAGACAAATTTTAACTTTGTAGAATAATTGTTTTGAATACATTTTTGTAAATTTCTTTTCAAATTCTTTTCAAAATATAGATGATATCGACCATCTATATTCGAGTGCTTACTCTAAGTATGTATTTATTCTCAAAAATGCCATACAAATGATTTTAAGCATTTCTATTGCTTTCTTAAGGATTACATCGAGCTTACTTTTTAAATCCATTTCCTTCAAAAAATTTTACAATAGCAGTTGCAGATTTCATCATACCCCATTGAGAAAGAAGAAATTTTTATCGAAAAATTATAAAAAAAATAAATTTATAAGTAAAAGAGAACTAAAGAAAAAGAATTGGACTGTAAGAAAAAAGAAAGTGAAAGAAAAAAGTAACAAAACTAGCAGGTTGACCAATCTTTCAAACGCAGCATGACTGCAATATGCAAAATAAGTTTCAGGACGTGCAATAGAGAAATCCTTTGCCTAGTGTAATTTGTTTCGAACCCGAAATCGAAAAGTTAATTTTGAAAGTAAATAAAATTGTATAAACATCTGAAGTGAAAGTTGTAAGTTTAATCGAAGGACTTTAGTATTCACAGAGTAACAGAAAGCAAATGCGCCAAAAATTCTATTCAAGTTTTTCTAGTTGATTCGACTTTTTTAACTTTTTTCTTAAATAATTTTATTTTTCAAAAAAATCAAAGGGTTGAGAGACTACAAAGCGAAAGAAAACTTTCAAATTAACTAATTATTCTACTTATTAACTTTTATTTCTGTAATTAATTATTTGCACAGGATATTTTAAAGTCATCAACATGTCAAAAAAAAAACTTAAGTAATGGAAAAACTTTTGTACAGAATTTATGACATATTAGTTAATATATCTAGTAACTATCTAAAACTCCAACTTGATGATTAGTACTAGTCAAGCTAAAAAATGAAATATGGAAGAAAGATTATTCAATTTCCAAACGAGCTTTAGCCCTCAATGCATACCTATTAACATTTTAAGTTAATATAGCTTTGGGGTTGAAGTGTTTGGATAAAAATATTCCATTGTAAAAGAATGGATAAAATATATATACGTATAATTTCGTATATATATATATATATATATATATATATATATATGCCTCTCAATCCAAACATACACGCAACAAGCATAAGAAAAATAGTCCCTATCAAATTTTTCAAATTATTTATTCATTCTTTAATAACCGAAAACGAAAAAGCACACAGTACAGTTAAAATTGCAGTAAAATACCCCCTTCTATACCACCCAAACTACAACATATCTGACGAGCTTAAGTTCATCAATAGTTTCTTTATAGAGAAATGTAAATGGATCTGAGACCTCTCCAATCCCCATTTTAAAACAATCAACTCTTATAAAAACGACATTTATGAATACACTATTACAAACGGTGGTATACCCCTTACAGACAAAGAACTCTCCAAATTTATTCGCCTATATTTTGGACATAATCACCTTACACCTAAACATCTTTTTGATAATTCACTTTCATCTATGTATCAGTTTTATAACACAGAGCCTTCTACGTCAATCATCCATATCCTTTTCACTTGTTCTCATTTCTCCCGTCATAGACACTATAATTTTTCTCACTTCTCCTGTCATAGACACAATAATTTCTGTAATATCCCAATATCGAAACCCACAGGAAAAAACATTAAAAAAACAATTAACATTCTGAAAACAACGTTTACAATCGATATTTAATGTAAATTTAGTAGCTTATGGCATTATCACTGTAGCTTCTTGCTCTATAATATAAAAAGAATAAAAAAAAATATTTCTATATATCTACTTTGTTTGCTTATATTATAGGTTTACTGAAATAGATAGCACTAAAGTGATTAATGAAATATCTAGAAAAGAGAGTTGTACAGTGGTCTGTGTAATGGAATAAATTACTATAACTGAAAACTTATGAAATAAATATAAACTAATAAAAACAAACATAGAATAATAAAAAAATTTATTATTGTAATTCACTACCACTTTTAAAACCTTTCTATTAAAGAACTTAAAAAACATTTTATTAGAATTCATATCCAAAACCATAAAATTAAATGGAACAAGATGTTTTTAAAATTTAGAGAGGAGATAAGAAATATATTTTGTATATATAATGTAGGCTTGTCCATAAAAAATGTTGTTAGGGTTATAATCAAATGAATGTAATGCTTTAGGAGTATAGTCAAGTCTTTAATTGATAATTAAATCCTTAGAATTACGGATTTACTTAAGGTTTACTATTATACCTTTTCGAAAATAAAATATTATTTGTAACAAACTATTGCTGTGAAGAGAATTGTAGCTGATAGTTCTAACAAGTTAAGAATACATCCCATAGGTAACTAACAAAAATTTTCTTGTCTTGAGACATATTGTGTTTATATAATTAAAGTGGAAGTCGATAAGAGTTATTTCGCATACATACAATAAGAATAAGCAATAATCTTACATACTTGTTTTGAAGTCCTTATCATAAGATAATCAGATGCATGGTTAAAATATTCAACAAACAGACGTGTTAAACTGGTTCAAATCCGTGGACCAAGTTTAAGTGTTTAATACTGTTGGTAAACATGTTTAAGCTTATACAATTGTTAGTGTAAAACTATTCATGCACACGTTTGAGCCCATTTAACCTTAAACTGCACAGGGTTGTTTGGAATAAATTGTGAAATAATTACAAAATACTACAATGTCTGCTACTGATCATATCAAATAACTGATAACATATTGACAGTTGAAAACGAAAAAGAATTAATTTTTCTCATGAAGCAAATTATTATTTTTTTTGCGACAGGTGAAAGCATCGAAAGCTAGATTGTAAAATTTGAACCTACTATAACCACCTCTTAGGAATGATTGTAGAAGATTGCAGTCATGTTCAGTGGAAGCAACCCCATTCTAATAATCAGACGGAGAAGTTAAAAGGAGCTTAGTATTTGTGATTATAACTTTATCTAAGCTAGAGGTGAAAACGTTGTGAACGTTAGTTATGGTAGATGATAGGTATTACCTAAAAACTGGAATTACGTATGAATATACTCTGCGGAGTGGGTTACGATATGTACGATTATATAGCGCAACTGTGTAGATAACAAGGAGTTGGGGTGGCCAGTGAACTATTTAAAGAAGTGTGGCGTAATTTTATTCATAACTCCATTCAAAAGAGCTGACAACAACAATGTCAACAAAATTTAGCTACGACCTATTTAACAAGACCTTTATTACTTTTCTACTTTAGTGACCGCTCTGTATGACACTAAATCCAACATAATAGAATTTAGTTAATATGTATGTAGACAATAGGAACTCAAAGGAGAAATGATTTAACTTGAGAAATGATAATGAATATTTTCAATGTTAATATATTTTGATGAACTATTTCATTTTTACAAATTTTTTTATATTATTATACTACAGCATAAATTCAACAATTTTTTCTTAGTTTTTTATGGAATTGTAGTTAAGTTTCTATAACAAAAAGCAATAAACTCCTATGTTCTCTTCAGAAACAAATCATGTAAATTGGCTTCATTTTTAGTTAACGAACACGTTTTTCATTGTTTGTTCTTTCAAAGTACACTACTATTACTAAATCCAACAACAAAGAACAATTCAGAAATTTTAAAAGTGTTTACATTTTAGTTGTTTCATTCAAGATAACCGCAAACTGCAATGAAAAACCACAAATCGTTTTAGTATTAAGTTTCACGTTGCCATGGAATGGGAATTGAAAATAATACCAGAGGGTCGACAGAGGCATACTACTTCTAAAACAAACTCCCTTGAAACCTAAATACAACACTGCCTTTCAACTTTGAAAAAATTACGAGGGAAAGCACAATAGCAGAACAATCGTGATGCTTGGAACTATATGGGAAAGCAATGGTGTCTGTTTACTATTGCAGTTTGAGGAAACCAAGCCGCAATCCAACCAAAGTGAAGAATTAAAAAAACCTAATCGGAATAACTTGAAAGCACCAAATAAATAAAAATAGAATTAACCTCAAGAATGAATATTAAATTTATGCGAGACTTGAAAGTAAAAAATAGTAGCATATTTTCTAGTAAATTGTTTTAAAGTCAGACAACTTTAATTCATCGAGGAGTGTAATTATGCGAACCGTTTAACTTCTCTTGCAAAATTTTAACAGAATTAAATCGTGCATTAGTAGGTTAAGGAATTATACAACAAAATGAAGTTATCCTTTAACTCTTTATAAGAAGAGAAATAGAAAAATATTATATTACGTATATTACGTATGAGTAATACTATAAGAGTATATATTAATTACACACATGTACAAGACGTCTAGATATTCAGATACGATGTATTCAAAATTTCTACTTAAGGATGTTATGGTGGTTATGTCAGAAAAAATTTCATCAAATAATTCTTTCGTTTGGACGATGAACACTATTGGATGATATTAACAAGGCAGCACTGGTTTAGATGGTAAATTAGTTATATATATTATATATGACTAATATATTATATATTATAACAATTTATTTTATTACGAACATTGTATTTTTTGTGCCTTTGAGTAGATGTGCTGAATTTGCTGAAGAAGTGTGAGGAAGACGTGGAAGAACAAAGAATTTAAGTAAGGTCAGTTGGATAAATGCTTTCCTAAACGATAGATTGATAGAGTAGTAACGACCGTTTTGTGATGCTAAATACCATTGTTGATTATGACGACAATCCATTTTGATCGCATGTTTTAAAACGATTTAAGATATTTACAGGCTAATGTGCAAAAGTAAAACTTGTTGACTGTCTCACACACACGATTGATATCGTAGTGGAGACGGTTCTGCGATATTAGATAGTATTGCTGATTATGACGATAAATCATTTTGGTTACAATTTTATGTCATTCTTAGCTATGTAATGGTTAACGTTGAGAGTTAATAATCTGCTTTTATTTACGACGGATTGTTAAGTAGTTAATACCGTTTTGCAATGCTATATACATATAGTATTGTTAATAATAATGATAATTTATTGCGATGACACGTTACATGTTGTTTTTAGGTAGGTAAAGTTTAATGTGGAAAAGTAATTCAATAGATTCTAAAACTAACACAGTTATAAAAAACAATGTAGCATAACTTATGAATAAAGTTAAGTTAGATTAGTGATAACGGCAAACCTCATGCCTATTGACTCATTTGGTTATCGTATAAGATCTCTGAGGTTTAAAATCCACCGCTAATCTTTAGCATAGTCTAAAATACTCTTTAAAAGAAGATCGTGCAACTTGCCAAGATCTTCAAATAAAGAGGTGGGTAGTGTAAAAGCAGATGTGAGGCTCGCTCATCGTCTTTTCCACAACTGCGTTAAGAATGATTGAACGCGAGATTTAATCTTCTATCATAGTTCTCTAATCGACTATGATCCGTCAACAATCCCAACACTAGACCGTTATCTGTATGGTTCATCTGCTTATCATTGAGTCTTCTCATCTTGCATAAAATCGCTCAATGTTCGAATTAATCTAATTATGCGTATATAGCTAAAAATAAAATCTAAAAATATAATCTTAAAAGAATGACGATATCTTCCATTAGCTTAATCTTTTGGAAATTTAATAAAGTTACCATTTACGGTGGTTTTTGGTAAATTGAGTGCATGAGAGTTTTAAATTTTTATTATATTAAAAATATGAGTTTTATGCTGAATAAGAAACTTTAAGTACTTTTTATCAGCAAATCAACTATGAAGAAACTTGAACAAAACTTTTGTAGAGCAATTTTTCGGAAAAATCTGAAAAGTTTTCAACGTCGCATGATTAAAAAGCATGTGCGAGTATGCAAGTTTTTGCGTCTGTAATTCTATTGAATGCCTTTCCCATTAGTTTTTGTTAGCAATGAAGAAGAAGCTGGAACTGAACACCTAAAAACACTAAAGGAAGATAAAATTTCAAAAAAAATCGCAGAAGCATTGTAAGCTATTATTTTACACGGAACTTAACTTTTCCGTTTGTGAAATACCTTTTAAGTCACAGGCTGTTTTATATTTCCGTAGAATGGCTTAATTTTTAATCAAATTTCGTAGATTTTCAAAGCTGCACCGCTGCTTACGTTCAGCATTAACTGACAGTACAAAGTGAAATGTGACAATGGACCTCTTGGCGCATTTTCTGTCACATCTGTATCTTTTTTTTTTGAGCAGCAAAGTAGTCGCAGCTGTAAAAAGTGCTTCAATAACTATAGCAATAACAGGATTTGGATTGCGTATTTTTTGACGAATGTTGATACCTCTAATTTCAAGCGTTCAAAGTGACACACCTGTCAACGCCACTACTAAATTGCGAAAGTGTATGTATACTTGATAGCGAAGGATCTGATGTTACCAATTAAAATCATTTTTTTATTTTTTTTCAGGTACACGTTTACTTTTGCGTTAAATTTTCAATATTGGGTTATTACCGTTTTTATATGAAACCATTAACTTCATGTCACATACAAGTATGTTTATTTCATTTGAAAATAATATATGAATTTTTTTATTACTTAAGATTTATATTCAGATTTTATTACGAAAACATTTCAAGTGTTTATAAAATCAATTATAATCGAATAAATATTAATTTTATGATATAATTTGTATTAACATAATTATTTTTAAAGAGATTTTGAGAAGTAAAGCACAATAAAAAAAATTCTTTTATATTTCTTTAATTAATTGAGTTTTTGGCTGACTATACAGTTGGTACGAATATTACCAAATACCCATCATCAGTGGTCTTGAAAATATTTCTTGTATTTAATTATTTGCAAATAACTTTTTGAGATTCTAACTACCAAGGGTTGAGCTCGTGTCCTGCCAAATTTGAAGCTCAGAGTCAGAGTTCATTAGTCAATTAAACAATGAAATAAAATTAAACCAACAATTTGGATACTATGATAGTTAAATTAGTTTTGGCAATACCGATGCTTAATCACTTCTTAAATAGACATATTTTTTATAAATTAATTAGTAATCTATTCATTTAATATAATGTTTATTAATGAAAATAACAATATTGCTTATGCTTATTATCTCATTCAAAACAGTCTTTTCTTCTAATCTGGATGATGATTATGTACAAGTCTTCGTACAATACTATGAACAAGTCTTTAATTACACATGGAAAAATTGTTCGTTGATCTTTATATAAAGATAACTAATTTATTATAGAAGCAATATCACTTCTAAACAATTAGGTTGAGTGCAAAATTAAATAAAAATAAATTAAATTAAAGTAATGATAATTTGATATTATAAAATTGTTAAAAATTAAGAAGATATTAAAAAGAATGAAGATATCTACTTAATATAAGAGTATAATATCAGAATACACATTCCAGCAATTCACTGTCTTCAGTTAGTTACTTTCAAAATTCACTTCATGATGCACATGATTTTAAAAAATTAAATTTGCAAGTTCTGTCGAAATGAGTTTTAAAAAAACGTGCAAGAAGAGATAAAAAAGTATATAATATACAATTTGTCAAATGGAGCTATCACTGTAATCCAATTTAGCACACATGCCAGCAAGTATCTGAACTTAAAAAATATTATTTAAACTTTTAGTCCTAGTACTCTGAATGATGTTTCAATTGAGTTACATCTCATACCTGCGCTGTTATGAGTAATACTATTTACTGCAGTTTTTGTTCAATTTATTCACTTAGAATATATATTTTTTTATTATAAATAAGTTGGAAAAATAACAAAGAAGGCACTCCTTTACAAACATCGTCATACTTGTACTCTTTGTTCATATGTCTCAGGCATGTTACTATAAATATTTATGCAGTGAATTATTTATGCACTCTCAAGCGTTGGTAGCCCACGCATTTAAAAATTCCCGTGTGTCTTATTTTGTATGCGGAAGGAATATTTACATTTCCCTTTATTGAGAGAGGATCCTACTTTCCGTTTACTTCCGTCTTTCATTGCTGCACTTCAAAGATATAGTAACGCAAGTAAGTCAATGTTACTGATGAAACAGGGAATTAAAACATCATGCAGGAAAATTTATTCCTTGTGAAGGAAATGCATACGCGTATACAATAAAAAATTTTTTATAAGGAAAATATTATTCGTATTCCAATGTCTTGGAGTTTACGTGACATTTTCGGATTCGAATACAATTTTTAAATGTACGAGTTTTAAAGAAAAACTTTTAAAATTAAAATATATCTCGTTCGTTTCCATAGTTTAATTTTTAGTAATTGGTTTTTTGTCTCGAAACCTTTCAACTCTTCATGTCAGCACTTATAGTATCTGAACAATAACTCAAACAAGTTAAGATACAGTCAGCAAGTAATTTTTCTTTCTTGCGTATATAAACTGAATATGTTAAGATACACAAAAAATATTTATTATAAAGTAAACCAAATTAATGATTCTTTCTATGCACAAGAATTAATTAAAGCCTTTACAAAAAAATAGTATTAAAATTTAACAATTACAAGAAAATAATAATATAATTACTTAATTTAATTATTGGACAGCAAGTGAGTGTGTTAATGAACTTTCACAACATATTTACAGAACTCCATGTCAAAACTTTGTTTAATGCGGTACTTTGAAAAATAATTTGTTTGATTTAACTAAATCTAACTTGACTTCACGTCATCGAAATTTGCACTCTTATCAATATTAACAATGGATTGAAAGATGCCCCTATCTGTATTTACTCATATAGTCAAGCAGCAATCAAAGCATTATCCTCCTGGAGTTTTCCTCAAAGCTTCTATTACACTGCTATGACACGCTGCAGCAGCTGGCAAGCTTAAACAAAAAAAAAAAAAACAAAACCATGCTTTGGTCGCACAGGAATCAATGATAAAGAGTCTGCGGAACCATATTGTGAGTTAAGTTAGTCTACAACTAGGTCTCTGATTGATAAATGGTTTTCAGCCGACAGAAGTCACTACTGACTCGACATTCAAGGTAACTCTCAGGCTAAAGCGCTCGTTCATCCCTACAGTTATGGTAAGGTATCTTTCTTCAGCAGAACAGAGTTGAGGTTGCTGGTGGGATATTTAACGGGTCACCATGAACTGCGTTATCATCTTAACAAAATAGGTTTGACCGAAGAGATAGATTGCTGACTCTGCTTAGAAACAGACGAGAGTTTTAATCAAATTCTCTGTGACTGCCCAGCCTTGATCTGGGCCAGGAGGAAGTCACTGGGTCGAGAACTACACTCCCCTTCTGACATTAGGAAGTCTTCAACGGCCAACATTCTGGCTTTTATTCGGACGGCAGAATGTTTTCTGTTCGGTTAGGATCTGTTGCAGCACCACAAATCAAAAATGGGAGCTGGTACCCTGTTTATTTTTAATTCTAATTCTTAACTTGATTTTAACTAAATCTCTGGTCAAAATACTCTTACTTGACGCATCATGACTCTGAGCTTCGAATTTGCTAAGGCAACAGTTCAACCCCTGATACTTATAGTCTCAAAAAATTATTTACGGATAATTAAATATAAGAAATAATTTCAAATCCATTTGTTGTTGTAATTCACTACTTTTTGAAAAGTCTCTATTAAATTTATTTGTATTTCAAATTTAAAGCAAATCACAGTTATCACACATTATGTTCAGACATATGCCAATTATAGTCCAATTATGTACTGCAGTACATGGTCAAACACAAAGTCAGTTTGGGCCTAAATTTGACGGGTCAAAAACTATGTTTAAGTAAAATTTCATTTCAATGTACTTTAATATATTATATCCATCTCTACTAGTTATTTTATTTTTTCAGTCTAAGACATCTTCAAAAAACTGTGCTGGCAGTGATACCAGAATCTAATGTTTTTTAATTTTGATTCAGTAGATTATATTAGGTATTAAAGTATAATATTTCTATAACAAATTCATTATTTATAAGATTTATTATAAAAATTATAAGATGAGTAAATAATATGAGTATTATTCATCTTATTACTCATCATTGTATTAAAAAATAATATTTTTGGAACAAAATCCCTATTAAACTTATCAAGACAGTCCTTTGCTTTGACGGTATTGCTTTTTGTCAAAAGGTAATATTTAGTCAGTGTAGAAAACTATATTCTGTCAGTTTTTTGAAAGAGAAAAAATTGCTTTAAAATCTTCATTGTATTTACGATTAGTTGGACGGAGTGGAACTACCACTAGCAACTGAAATTTATTACTTTGAAACGGTGCAGTAGATTATTTTTATGAAACTATTCTTATATGGTAGACCAAAAATTCTTCATCCCACCTTTTATTTACCTTTTGACTGGAACAAATCGTTTTAATAAAACTTTCGAGCTCAAAAATATGTCAACAGCAGTCAACAATGCTTGAGATTGTCAAATTTGGGGTAACTTTAAATCTTAGTATTGTAGTTTTTTTATAGTTCTGTTGTTTGTGTTAAAGCAAATAAAATTTAAAAGTGGACTTTCAAACAAAAAGATACATTCCTTTTAAGAAAACAACTACAGCTAAAACAAAAAGGACAACGAAATAAAATGGCGGAAGAAAATATTACTGGAATGAAACGTACCTTATCTTCAAGTATCATCAAGAAAAGGGACAAGTGTTATAGTTGCAGTCTTAAGAATAAGTGTTTTACTGTTGGCACTTGCGGTTGACAGCACATCACGTACTGCCTGATGTACTGAAGTTTACAACCGATTTTTTAGCTTTCCTGCTGACAGTTGCATTTGCAATACAAGTAGATTAGAGTAGCCAGAAGTACATGAGAATCTTCTGTTTTCGATAGAAAATAAAAAGCAAATATTTGAAACTAGAACAGAAATTTCAAATTTTGTTTGTGAATCACATATTTTGAAATTGATTTTTTTCTACATTTAATTTAACGTGTTTTTAAAGTGTTTTTTATAATTTTAGAGAAATTCATTTGCAAAGTGAGATAAAACGCAGGAAAATTGTCCTATCCTGTGATAAGTACATAAAAAGAATCCATTAATCAGTTAATTGTATGTCAATATCTGTGGCGACTGCTCTAATCGTAATTCACAAAAAGTCAAATAAAATGTATAAATTCATTAAATTTCCTTATATGGACAATTAATGTTATTTATTACATACACATATATATATTTTTCAAAATTAAATTTTTAGCAAAAACAATTATATAGAATTGTTTATGAAAACTTGATCAATTATCTTCTCTTAGCCGTTATAGTTGTAAGGTGTGATCATATGTTTGCAGCTCAAATTGCAGAACATTTCTATTATATTTCGTCTTTCCCCTTTAAGCAACTGCATTCACAAATTTCTATCATTAGTTGTGCATCTTTATGAGAAATGATGAGAAAATGATTTATGAGAAAGATTTATTTAGTGCGAAATATATGAGAATAATGATTCTGTTCTGCATGCATATGTATCAATCCAACATATTGAATTGCCCACCACTTAGTTGTGCGCTAAAATTTGAGGCTTACATCACCGTACATTTCATTTACATTTTGTCTCTCCGATTTTAGAAGTAGCACCTACGAATTTCTTTCGCTAGATGTGCACAAGAGTTGGCCGCACATTTATACGTTACAAGTGAGTTCGATTTTGTTTGATCACTGCATAAACATGTATGGTTTTGTAAGTAAAGACTCTTATGTTTAAAAAAAGTTGATTTGATGTTATGAGAATATGTGATTTCATATATTCCTATAAAAAATCTCGAGAGTGAAATCACATGATCGTTATGGCGAACACACAGAACGTGAAATAATGCGCTCAATGAAAGATTTCTGCAATAATGTCATTGATAATAATGTCTATAATGTTCCGACGGACAACAACTTTGTATGAGTCATTTCTTCACTCCAAATAACAACAACAAGTTTCTTCGTGTTGATGTGTCAAAAGGTCCTAATTATAAAACATCAGTCATTTGTCCAATCATTTGGTTGCCACTGGAAACAATGTTGCCAATATAAAAATTTAAACCCTTTCATATTTCAGTAAAATTCAGAACTGACACTAAACGTGTGGAAAACTAAACAATTGCTTTGTAATTGATACAGTGTTCTCATATATAATCTATTTACATAGAAACAGTAAAACGTGGAGTAAATAAATTAATTGCAAGTTGTCAAAAGAGTTGCCGTTGAAAATATCTTGAATAGGTTTTAAAATAAAAACTATAAAAAATATATTTTTTAAATTAGAGATATTTGCTGAGATATGTGCCAGATAGATACAGAAGCATTTAAACAATCTTGCAATGATTGTGAATATATTCCTCATATGGTATAATTCTAAACATTCGATATGTCTGAATAAATAATACTGCTTAATAAATAAATTATATAGCTTAGTTGAGCACATGTAAAATTCATTAATTTAATAACCGTATTTAATTGATAGAATATCATATCCTGACCCAGATTTTAACTACCTAAAAATAAATATAAAGAAAAACAAAAATTAAAAACTAAAACATATAATTTATTACTCGCAACATTTATAGATGTTAACATCATAAAAACAGCAAAAGTTTTAAGATTCAACTTTTAGTTTTAACTTTTTGCCAACAAACTGGAAGAAGGACTTAAAGTGTCCTTCAGCTGAAGTAATGGAGTAGAACGTGATGTGGTCTGTGTATTACGATTTTATGCGCAACATAAAGAAGAATATTTATAATAAAATACCATGAAATGATAGATGAGTAACTGCATCTAATGAACTGTGGGTAGATTATAAATTGTTTTCAAGCACAGATAGATATTAACATTTATTTTTTAATTGCGGTGTCTATTTTTATCATAACTTTTAATTGAAATTGTGATTGGAAATTAGCACAAAAATTTAGTAGTTTTGAATTTTATATTACACGCACACATCCACTTATCGTTGTTGAACTTAATAATTATACATATTCTTGTCTTTCAAAATTATTATTATTTTATTATTAATATTATTTATTATTGTTAAATTTTATTGATAACACAAATTTAATTTAATAATTTTCTTACTTCTTAACCAAACATAATATGTATGCCTTTCCACATGGGGAAGGCAGATCTAGTCGACTGCATTAATGGCGACGGAGACTGTGACGACACAGAGTACACTTTCTTTTACTGTTATAGGTGACTATCATTTAGAGAAGAGACAATAGCCCAGATTGGACCAATAAATACCGAAAATGTGAAAAAGATGAGAGTGAACCCAAAGAAGTGACGAACGATAAAGTCATATGTGATTCAAGTCCTCAAAGCGAAGAAATTAGATTTAGGAAAATCAGAAACTTGACTAAAAAATACTGCAGACATCAAGAAAACGAGGCAAAAAAGTGGAAGTGTGGATACAAAACGAAAATTACAAGAGCATGGTGTGAAATACCAATATAAAAGAAACCCACTTCGAAGCAATGCAAAAGCGGTTCCAAGGGGAAATAAGTCTCGCCGAAGAGGCTGTTTTGGCTGTTTCTACTCCATATATGGTAATACATAATGTTAGGGAGTCGATAACATCATTTGTTTTATTATTAAATTGAAATAAATAAATTAATCAATAAAAATTAATATATACTACCACAGTTTTCTATAAAACGATAGATACTATAAAACATCTTTAGACATTTCCAGTCATTGCATTGAGATATGGTATTTTGGAATAAGAGATTATTAAATAAAAGAACCAAGCAATAAAGTTGTTTCATAAAACTGACATATATAAAAATACTACACAAACATGCTTCGATTATGTACCTTCATGTACATTTACGGAACGCCAACATCGGACCTTTCAGCTCTTGATAATTGTATTTATAATTTATTTTCATAACTCATTACATTTTCCTGCATGAAATCTAAATCAATGAAGTTTCAATAAATATTTTTATTCCATTATTTATGAATTTTAATTTGAAAATTAAAATTTTATGTAAAACGATTCTAATATTAATATCGGAAGTTATCTCTTTTTGACTGCTGCACAAGACTATCTGGACATACGAATGTCTTTACCTTTCAATAATTACATTTCGACTGCATTTTTTCCTGGTTCTTCGAATACTTATGAAATTTTACTTTGTAACTAACATGGGGAAAAGGAGTCGATATACATTAAGCCTATGACCTACGATTTATTTTTTTTATCAGGAATAGAGATTCTGTTACTGGATGTGTACACAAATTATAATATCTCTTAGGAATTCTGAACTATTTTTTTTCCTTTAGTAGACATCACACAAATATTCAATTAAATTATTTTTTATTGCTTATAAAAATAATAAAGATTTCTAATGTATAAGCTAAATGGATGTTTTGTTTTTTTTTTGACAACTTTTGGCTTTCATTAATAAAATTAATTTAAAAGTGATATCCTGCATTTCAATTAAGATTGTAAACCCATCAGGGAATCACTTTCCGACTAAATTTAAATTCCTATACATAGATCTTACCAAAAACTATAGTTTTAAATTCTAACTCAAAATAGTAAAAAGACCAATTGAAATATAATAATTGAGCTGATCTATAATTTGATTCAAAATTTAATTATATTAGTTAATTATAATTATGTATAGCGTATAGCGTTGGTTTATGCATTCTTTCTAATACAACACAACAACTGTATTTGTTGGTGAAACAGATTTTCAAAGCTCTGAGTTTAAATAACACAAGCTAAGTACGGGGTAGGGTCTTCGCTTTAAATTTGTTAGAGTAAAACTATAATATTTGGTACTTATACTCTAAAAATTACATACGATGAATTAAATTCAAAAATATTTCTAAAGATCATTGAGTATTTTTACCAATATTTACATATTAATTTAATTAAAAAAATAAATTTCCTTAATACTATTTACCATTTTATAATTGTTTTATACAATTTTTATATTTGCATATTACAAAAAAATTTTTAAAATACACTTTATTATCGAATAATTTCATATATAATATATTTATTTTATATAATCATTTTTAATGAATAAAATCGAGATAATGAATATTAAATCCAAAATAAAAATAATTTTAATTTAAATATTTATTTGTTCATTTTACAAAATAACAAAAATTAATTTATAATAAATAAAAGTAATGTAATATATACATTTAATTTTAATAATTTTTTAATTTAATTTTAATTTTTAATTCAATCTCTTAAATGGTGAATTTCTGATATGTATTCAATCGGCAACGTTTCTTGAATAATTATTTGAATTTGAGGTTTGTTGCTAAAAATGATTTAATGACAATGGGTTTTGTTGTCAAAAAAAAGTGATGGAACCTTATTCTATATTATCCACGTCACTGGAAGTTGAATTAGTTGTCATACTATTGTAGAGCTCTTCTGGTAATGTCTTGTTTTCAATGTTTTCAACAAACATTGATGAGGCACTTTTATATCCAGATTCATCAGACACAGAAGGTTTTGATTGTTCATTAACTGGAAAATTAAACATATCATAGATATACATAATCTAATATTATAAACTCACTTAGCGTATGTGTTTCAGAATCCGTAAATGTTACTAAGTCTGGAACAAGGACAGATAAATCCTGTGAAGCTGATGAAAACTGTGATTCATGAGATGAAGCCATGCCAAATGTGTTGTCAAGATTAATATTCAATAAATCACTATTTTCAGATTCGCCGAAGCCACTCCAAATAGTTTCGTCACTGATATTATTACTGTTTAAACTACATTTTAAATCATCAGTTGACATATCGAGTATATTAACGTGATCTGGATCAGCAATGCCGTTTATTGAAACATCTACTTTATCACTTTCACAAACAATGATGGTGGGATCACTATCTACGATAAATTTCACATGCTTCAACAGGTCTTCTGGTGACATCGTGTATTCTACGAACTCATTTAAATTTCTTTTAGCGGGAGGTAGACCAAGATCTTCCGAGACATATGGACTTTTTCTACATTGCAATTTTTCAAAGAAAATAGTTTCTTCATCCATAATATTCTCAAATATATTTTCTTTTTCATCTTTTTCATCCTTTTCATCTATTTTATCTTCTTCATCTTCTTCATCTTTTTCATCTTTTATATCGTTTTCATCTTTTTTATTCATTTCATGTATTTCTTCCTTCTTTAATTCAGGATATGCCCTACCAAATATGGATAGTATTCTTCTCAGATGACAAGCATTTTGTAGGAACGCATGTAAAACGCGCAACTAATACCATGGAATATATAAAATATTTAAGCAAAAATTATTGATATTTTATACACTCACAGCATCATGGAACCAGTCGTAAGTATTTAAGAGGCGTAGCACAATCACAACATAAATTCCTGCTATTAACAATGGTTGTAAGTACTTTTTATTACTTTCGATTGAAAATACGGCATATAGTAGATTTATGAGAACCTCTTGGATGTCGACTTCATTGTATTTAATGTTGAAGAAATATGATAACATCTATTTAATTGAAGAAAATCATTAGATTTTTTTTATTAAAAACTCTTTTTTACTATACTTCACCTTGAAATTTTCTGGTTACAACTAATGATGAGAATTTGATGGTTTACTATTTGAGTATTCAGTTAAGCCTTTGCAAGACTAAAATAAATATTGTATTTAAATCAATAATTATTAATGAAGAGATAAAAATTAAAATGCGAATTTATAATTTAAAAGTTGAAATTAAGAATAAAATATGTAATTAAAATTAAACCAGTATAGCTTATGTAGATTGGCAACTCATCTTCCAAATTTATTTTTGTAAAGTTAGTATGACTACTGTATTCTAAACTGATACCATCAAATTTTAACTAACAACTTTAAAGCATTATTTTTGATTCCCACAATTTTGTTAGCAAAAGTACACTCAAATATCATGAAAAGAAGAAGTAAACTAGATTATGATTGTTATTTTCCTGATTTAGCCTAATCATTACTCTTTATTTCACTGGATAACTTTTTAGCCTTGCTCACATTTTATCAAACAGATTATATTTATTTAATATTGCAGTTATATTTTGTATGGGATTTTTCAGTATATCTGATAACGATTACTGGTCCATTATTAAGTAGCATTTTTAAGTAAATGCAACAATTACATAAAAATCAATTATATATATTAATCTCAACTGATCTACAAAGTAAAACTAGGTTATTGTTTGCACATCAGACAAGATAACCCTAGTAAGATTATTAACAAACATTGATGAAATAATTTTAACCATTGTGACAAAAAAAGAAAACAACAGAAATCTGGATGAGAAACATAAACTGCGAAATTGTCAAGAAAGTAAAGATACTTGCAGCAAAAACACGCTCAATGTACAGCGATAATTAAATCGTGTCTCAAAAACTTTATTTTAATATATTTTTTGGATCTTGTTTACCTACTTGTAGGTAAAAATGCATTGTTCTGAATATCTTACAGAACTGGGGGTAATTGTCGATAACCTGACACATATCTGATGATTGCTTGCCGTATGTTCCTTTTCAAAGGCATCTATAGCTTAACTATTGTCTCTGTAACCACTATCTGCAATGCGAAATTTCACATCTGAGAAATTTTTCAAAAAAAATATTTATAAAAAAAGGATACATTGTGCGGCTTTAAATAACGTCCATTTACTGATTTTTTGGAGATGTGAAACTGCTTTGATTTTGTAGTTGCGACAAATATTTGGTCAGCGATGAATCTAAAGAAAATTTAATGCAAAATATTGTCATGTCAACGTTGTTGTTCAAGCACTCAAATAATGCCCGATTTCTATTGTAAACTATAAGATAAACATTGTTTTACATATTTCACTCAAATAATACTATCAAATCAGAATCATAAAATTTTAATATGTTTCGACATGTCTTTATATTCATACAAGAATATATATGTTTGCTCCTAAAAGACACAAATTTTCAAACATATTAGTAATCAACACAATTTTGACCAACATGGTGAGGCACAGAAAGCCTCATTATCGTGATACAAGTTTAACCGAAATTTCTCTCCTAAAATTTTGTATTTATATTGAGAGCAACAATAATTTCATGTTTGCGTGGACCATGACTGTCTGCATAACATCACCGTAATTGTAACAAAAACGCTAGAAGCATCGTTTGTCATATATTGACAAGATATTAGCATTTTGAAAAAGTTGATAAAAGTGTTGTGCCTTCAGTGCCGTCGCACCGAAGTTCTAATAATGTCTAATTATTACATACAATTATTTACATTTTAAATTATTATGTATTATTTCTGAAGTACACATAAATATACAAATATCGATTAATTCAAGCAAGATTTCAATAAGCTATCCATTAATTTTCAAATATCAAACTGCAATGGGGCTTTTTTTTTTTAATATTACCCAGATATACACAAATAAGTATAAATAAAAAAATTGTTAATATGCATAAAAATGTTTTTCAACTTACCAATAATACAACACAGACTTCCACATCAATTAATTTGAGGTGAGTTCCGAGTATTTGCTTCCAAAGAATTTTTGAAATATTTGTTAACTGATAATCAAAAAATATGTCATTAAGTAAAAAATTCAATGCTTATTAAAACAAACATAAAGAAAAAATGAAAAGCATTGCCAACTTTAAAATTCAAACTTTAAATACTTTTGTTTTTTTCTACTCTATTCTATTAATATTATAGATTCTATTCTATTATTGGTAGAACAGTTTTGCATTTTTTCAAGTGCAAGCACATACACTTCGTCTTCTTCCAATATGTCAATATAGGAACCAATGCAAATATATATGAACAAAATTTTTTAATTTTCACTTAATAAATATTACTTGTTTACATAGGTATAGTCAAGCGATTCACTGTGTAATTTAAAAAGGTTACAAGGGTATATGCTTTCAATATAGGACTTAATTAGTTGATTATTTATTGATTGGTTTTAATAATTTTTTTTGTCAATATCATTAAAAATGATCTGTAATCGATTTTTATCATCGATAAAAAATATAAACTATCGATAGCTTGCAATTATTAGCGCAAATAACGCTTTTAATTGTTGTTAATACCACTTATATAGTAAAATTTCCTTTTCTGATTGACGATAGATGGCATAATTACTTCTTTTTTGTGTAATTATTATGAAAAATTGGAACGAATTCTGTCATCAAACCAAGGATTCTAGGAAACTGTAATAGTCATCGCTTGTCAAGTGATTATATTTTAGATTAATCCATCTAACCGTAATGTGTACATATTCAATTTTTATTTTATTAATTCTAAAATGTTGTTAAAGGTAACTTGGGAGAGTTGGGTGTATATTAATGTACCATATATATTTTTAAATGTTTAGACAAAAGTCACAATAACTATAATAGAACTTCTGTTTTATTTCAGGAAAGTGTTCTTTGGTTCATGAAATGTTAAAATTTTTTTTATTCCACATTTTATTCTTAAATTGTTTTTACCAAAGCTCAAGCAAGTGAGTGCATCTACATGTTTCTGTCCATCGTAAATTATTGTAAGACGCATGCTAACGACATATGACACACTATGCCTTAGCCTGCCCTACACACTGACTTTCTTGTTAAACTTATTTTATGTAGCCTTACAGCTCTTCTCTCTGTCACGTTTGATATTTTCAACTTCATTATGATGTGGTTCTTTTCAGTTATTTTTTTGTTGTTGATGTTATTGACTACAACTAAGTTTGTGGACCATTGTATGTTTCCCGTCTCCTGTTGCTTATCGTAACTTTATGCTTGCAATAGACTTCAGAACTATTTATGATTGTTAGTTGCTGTAGTAGTTGTAGTTGATATTATTGTTGGATTACTTCAGAGTTTCTGAACATGACAACGATTTCGACTCCAATAAGGACTTTAAAGATCTTTTTAAGGTCGTATGTAACAAAAGTTTGAGATTAGTTTGTCTGATAAATGATGAGTTTGTGATTAGCAATCTACTCTATGGTCCTCTGTTGAGTTTCGTCAACTCACGTTTTTTCATTCAAAAATTTTGCAGAAATTTAGTATTTTGTAGTTATATCCCAAACATTTTTTGGTGACTCCTTAGTTGCGAATTTATTATTATTCTTAACAGTTTTTGAATTTTTCTATTTTAACTTACTTCATCAAAAATAAAAATATCTTAAGTTTTAAACAACTTCGTCTACCATCACAATTTCAAACTTAGGATGCCTCAAAACTTCTTCCAACTTTTGACTCATTGAGTTTCCAAAGTTTGTTTGATTACTATTTCCTTGAATCACTGAACTTTCATTAAAATTAACTTGTTTATAAACGAAAGTTTATTGACTTGTTTTTAATCTGTGTACTATAGTGTACATATATGTAGTATTATTGATATTATTTTAAATAATTTAACTAAGTGAAAACTAAATATTTTCATTATGTTTAATAAATTCGTATTTTTCGATTCAGAGTAGTTCAAAGTGCACTTTTCTATGGTAAAATTGATTTGAATTGATTATGACATTCTTGAGCTAATTACTTAAACATTTTCTCTCCTGAAATTCAATTATAATCAACAACATTTGCTCAATGCACTTCAGACTGCACTTTATAAAAGAAGAATAATTTATATTTTTAATAATTATTGATATTTTCGTAACATTAAGCCCCAAGTGGGCTTAAAAATGACAGCAGGTCAATATATATGCCAATGTCCGTGGGTAATTAAGCGCTGTGGGCTGATTAATTAAAACAACTCATTGTATTTTAATGGAAAAAAATGTTCTTTTTATAAATATAAAAATTACAGAGAAAAGTACTTAATAGTAATAAACACGTACCAAACTGAATTACAAGTAATGAAAGTAAAAAGTGACTCCTTGGCTTTAAATGGAGTTGAACAGAGCAATAACATACAAACCAACAATATATAAGGTAAAATTTTAGTCAAAATAAACAGTCTAATAATAGAAATAAAAAATTGCAATAAAAAACTGATGCAGTATATATAAAAATATATATTATAATTTAAATTTTAAAGTTTAATTATTAAATAACATACTACCATTATAACATAATCGTATACATTTATAATCACATCACGCAATTTATTAGAATCCATCTACGAACCCACCAATTGTGGTTAACGTTGCGTATGAGTGACATACTGTATGAGGTTTTGGTACTATAACAATTATTGGTTTTGTTTTGAGGCTGTTGAGCCTTAATTGTTTCGTTTAATTGAAGTTGCATTTAAAATTGAATTGATAATAATAATATTTTCTTTTTGTAATAAAAATTAGAAGCTTTTAGTTTTGCTTACCACTTATTGTGTTTATTGATGTTGTTGATATCAAACCGTTGTATTCACTATTCCTGTAGATGTCATTTATGGAGTTAGTCTGGATGTAGATGACTATTTATATTAGCGTCTACAACATCTGAACCGGGTTGTATTTGTTACTTTAATTATAGTTCTAATATAATAAAAATTCTGATATGTAAATTTTTTATTTTAATAAAAGTCTGGAAACTTTAACTTCAATGAAAATTAATTAATAGAAAAAAATGTAAGTATTTTGTTTTAATAATATTTTGATACTGAATGAATAGTATTGTTAAGATGATGTTTTAAATAAATAAAAAATAAATTAAATATAGCGGAAAGAAAATTTAGACAAAATTTGCAGTTATATATTTATTTCTTTATTTTGTATTTTATATTTTATTTTTATATCCGGAAAAAGACTTATATGAAAAATAATAGTATATAATATAATAGTAGTTATTGTGAATTGAAATAACTCCTAAAAACTAAAAATTTCAGAAAACTTAACCACGTTAAAATATTTACCCAGCAAATGTGTGTGATATACGTTGTCGTATATTATATTTAATGATAAAAATAAAAACGGTTAAGTAAGGCACCTGGCTCGTAGGAACCAATAACCAACTTGAAAGTTATTTTATGGTTAATTTTAACAGTGTATATATATATATGGTTAATATATAACAGTGAAGGCAGATTTTATATGCCAAAAGATTTACGGCGGAATCTGAAAAGATGAGAAGTTGTAATGCACTAGGATAATTGCCTTGCAATTATTATCTGTGCAGAGATTTGTCGAAAGTAAACAAACATCAAACACTGATTGTAATGCTGATGATAATGGTGAAATAGTTATCTAGTGGTTTTATATATAGTGTTTTTTGTTATATCACTTATTTAGTTCTTTAATTGATTGTGGCTATAGTACATATGATACAATTATTTGCTAATGACTTATTTAATAAATTCCAATGACCTAACGAAGTTTGTATTTTTGTTATCAATTCGGTCAATTCCATTATTGAGAATTAACCGAAAGATTCGGTTAATACATTTGAGAAATTTTTTCCAGGATTATCCTAAAGCGTAAAAATCTTAAAAGAAAGTGTTATAACTAAAATAGAAAATGGATAAGAAGATATAAAGAAATCGTAAGAAAACCTTGTTAGTTGTTTTATACATCAATGTTGCGCTTGTCTTTATACAAACCAGGAAAAAAAAATTTTTAAATATTAATAAATATAGTTATTTGAAGTATTTCAAATTTCAAAAGAGAGTTTTTAATTTATTTTATAACGTATTTTCTTCAAATTTGAATAGTTGTTGACTGGTTAAGATCACTAAAAACGTGTTGTGATGTTTTAAGTGCGGCTTTTTTGCATTTACTAATTTGGTAGATGTTTCATACTTCATAGTTAGTTTTTCCATTAATCAGCGAGAGTATAGTTACAGATAATAAAGTGTTTATTTTGACAGTTGTCACATAAATATGTCACACCACGGTAGGTTCTGTAATTACGCCTATAACGCCTGATAATTTTCTCCAAACTTTTTTTTTATTTTGTGGTTTATTATATACTTTAATGGAACAATGGATCTCTATGTCGCGGTCTAATTTTCTGTAAAATAATAGTACTGATATATTCGTTTTAATATAAAAAATTATTCTAATTGACATATTAAACAGGTATTGAATTGATCAACATTTAATCTTAAAAAATTTATTTACTTTGGCTTTTTTATGGCTATTTCTTATAAAAAACAACTAAAACGCTATTACATCGGACAATTTTTCAATTAAAGTATTTAAGCTGTAGATGCAAGCGCAGCAAGTGTAGATGATTCACTTTCATGAGAATATCTCGAGGTTTACATCAAAGTAAAATAACATGTAATATTTTATTTTAAAAAGAAGGTTTAACATGTTTTATTAAAAATAATTTTTATTATAAATTAAAGACAATATTCTGCGATTTTAGTTGTGCATGGTAATTGCATGCTAAGTGTAAAATATTTAAATTTTAATCAGTAGATGTAATGCTGTGTGAAATTTAGCTATTACAATTCACTATTTATCGTAATACTTATTAATTGATATTTATATATAAACCACAATTTTGTGGGGTCTTGATGATTCAATGATTTAACAAATGCGTCAGATGCATTATCGCTTTTAACTATAAAAGCCTATGCTGTCATACGAGCTCAAAACATTAAACAACACATTACTCATCAATTTATTAGATGTAAATTTATATAAATTGAATAAAAAATTATATATAAAAATAATTAAGTTTAAGAATATTTATCAAAATAACGTAAAGTTCTAAATATATTCTGATTTAAATACAAGTTTTAATCCCCCTTTGCATCAGTTGTAAAGTTATTTCGAAACTCTTAGACAAAAGTTATTAAACATTATAGAAGTATTATCGACTAATGGATTGTTCATGATTTCATTTAATTGAGTACAAAGGTTTTTAATTTTCTGTAATACAAACATTCTCATACAGTTTAATATATATCAAACATATAATCTGTAGTATCAATTATTATATTAATTTGTTCAAATTCTAATTGGAAAATCTTCTTAATAAGATTTTCGACTTAATATGCTTTTATTTTAAACAAATCTGCACTGTGGGCTTTGTTGTTGTACACACAATTAATAAATTTAAAATTTTCATTGTTTTTTTAAAGTCCTCATTTATTTCGCCTGCTATTAATGGTAATTTTTATAACCAGCAATTTTTTCCAGAAGGTTGTAAAAGGTGTAGGCACATAATTTTGATATCAGCTCCGGTAAGTTTTTACCTTTTACCCTGCAAATGTTTGCTTTACCAATGAAACCATCAAAATTTGTGTATTTACCCAAATGTTATGAGTTTATGAAATTTTGATACGTGTAGGAATACTTTTATAAATTTATGAAATGAAACAAATTGGATACTCAAATATTAGTAAATCACACAATCCTCTTTATGTATTCTAGCAGTGTATGTATAATTTGTGAAATGTTGGTAACAAAATTTCACTATTAAAAATTCATGAATAATTAAGGAAGCCATAACTGATGTTAGTTAATGCACTATAACCCAAGGCAAGTACGATTTAGAAAATTTCATATTCATGAGCTGCTTAACTTTAATGAAATTATCTATTCCGGCCACCATATTCAAAAAACAGAGCCAACACAGGTCGCATTTTAGTGTCATTAAATTATCATCTCAATACATTTTAAACCCAAAGTTGATAATAAAATGAAGGAGAACAGGACAAAATTAATAAAAAATTATTTGAATTACATATATAGTAAAAATATAATGTCTAATATATATATATATATATATATATATATATATATATATATATATAAACTATAGTAAAATAGTAAATTTATTTCGTAAGAGCAATTGTGGTAAGATTTTTTTTTTGTATTTTCATCATGGAGGACACTTCTCTTACCCTTTTATTTTCAAAATTGTTTTTAGAAAGTCACATTAAAAGCTTTAAAAAACAAATTTGTCTAAAAAATATTTATTTATATAAAAGTTTTAGTGTTTATTTTAAAAATATGTGTTGTATGTCCTTTATGGTTTCATCTTTATGTTTTCATATTTTACAGAAAATATTTTAACGATAAAAATTTAATTTTATTTTTCAAACTACATTTTGTCTTAAACGTTTATGATTTAAAATGCCATTGGATATATACTAAATTTATTTTATCTTTTTTTTTATATTTTAAATGTCACAAGTGAGGATGCGAAGTTAATAAAATTCAAAATTTTCTTTTTACTGCGCAGTGCAGCCAATCAAAAAGATTACGAATTTTGTAAGGACACTTGTAGAAACGCAAAGAGATAATAAAATTTTGGACGTATTTGAGTTCACAACCACTGAATTTATTAAATTTTAAATAAAAAATCTATTAAATGGATTCAAATAAGTTAACTGCTTCTGTAAAAGAAAATAAGCATTAAATAAGAATTTTTGTATGACAAAATTTTATTCAAAAAATTATTATTTTATAAGAAATTATTTTAAACACAAATTTGAGATGTATTTTATTTTTATATTAGAATATCCTATATTGTACATTAGTAATGCTTCTGATGGAAGCAAAAGCAAATTTGCCGAAATTTGTATAGAAATATATCAAAGCAAATCTCCGAAATAAAAATTAGAATTCAACAATTACAAAAACGACTTTACTTTAAACACAAATTGATGAATTTTTACTATTGCAGTCAAAAAAATACAATAATATATAATTATATATATAATCATACAAGGTAAGTTCCAATAAATGGTCTCACGACGAGTCCTGTTTACATTGTATTATATCTTATAAAAACAATACTTTCAATCGTTGTTAACTTCAAGTTAGAAAAATATATAGGTATATTAGAATTTTTTTTATTAACTTACTTAACTAATATTCTCTTCACTACAAAACCAACAATTTCACCTCAACTTCCCAGTTCTGTAAGGTGATAATTAAACAAGTTAAACCTTTTGAGAATTGGTATGACTTCTAAGTGATTACTTATTTACTTACAACGCGTAGATCATTTTGGATTGAAAGTCGGATAAGTGATTTGGCGTAATATATATTTTTCAGATAAGCCAATTTAACAACGAATTTCAATAGAGTTAATTATTTTGAGCAACTTTTCCTTTCTATATGGCAGTTCTAAGAAATACAGTTCTAAGCTAGTCTACGCAATTTTCACTTTAACTTTCTAGTTACGACCAGTAAAAGCTAGAAACACCAAATGACAGTACGGTTCTCATATGTGGTTTTCTTTAAAAATTGTTTAATTTTAATGTCTGATATCTAATAAACTAAGCTTGATTGGAAAAAGTTGATTAAATGTATCTCTTTACTAAAATCCGTTGTCAAATGGGTATGCCTGAAAAATGGTATATAGTCTTGTTCTTCGTCGCATTTTTAAATAAATAAAAAGAACTAACCTTTTAAAACTTTCATTAATCTGTTTTTTCCTGGCAATTTTTTCTGCGTGTTTGTTACCAAAAGTTTATGATCATGATCCGAAATCTATACAATCCACATAAGATAATTTCATCAAGCATCTTCTGATTTCCAAGATACTTACTCACAAATTATGTTGTCATATATTTAAAATTGTTGCATGGCTGCCAGTTAGGATGGTTGTTGTATGGTTCTGGTAGTTTCGCTAAGGATTGAAACTATGTATAAAAAACAATAAAATTTACAGCAACAACGTTGTTGTCTTGTGTGCAATAAAAATTTGTTGGTATGTACAAGATTTCTTTAACTAAGTAATGTAATATAGAAAACTTTATATTGCAAATTAATAACTGAATATTGAAATACTGAAGTATTGTAAACTAGTTACTATATATAACGGTTATATTATATTTTTTTTAACCCACAAAGTACAGTCCACATTGTAATGAGTACATTTTCTGTTTTATTTATTTAGTTTCATAAAAAATGCAGAGAATTTTTGTGTTATATTTAATGGACATATTAGCAATTAATTAAAGATGTAAATTTAATCTAATTATAGTTATAATAACAAAAAATATTCGTGGCTTCTGAAATTGATCACGGCTTCTATAAAATTTAGGTTAAAAACATGGCACTGTGACTTTTAACAGAGCAGAGCAGCTAAACATAAACTTATTATTAAACTATCAAACTATCTTTTAAAGTTTAAAATAGTAAATTAAGATTTTTATTTTAATCAGGTATCCCAATTTATGCACGAAATAGTTATCCTTTAATAGTGTACCTTTGAAATTTTTGGAACACAACTCAGTAATTTTCTTACACAAAACTTTAAAACTTAGCTTTTGTTTGGAAGTTAAAACAGTCCTGCCTCAATAAAAGTTAAAAATAATTGGTAGAATAAAATAATAATTTTATATAAGAGAAAAAATGATTAAAAAACAAATATATATTTTAAATATTTTTATTTTCATTTTATGTTTTGAGAATACGTTATTACAAATAATTTTTTTAAATAAATAATTAAATATTAATTATAATAGCTTTGAATAAACTGATTAAAATCTATGAACTTTTTAAAGTAGTTGTTTTTATTTGTGAGTTTTTAACTATTAATCGTTCATTATCGTTCATTTACTTAATCGTAATTAAATAATACGGGAACAATAAATGCTTTTATTCTAAAGTATAATTATATTGTTTAACAGGAAACACAAATCACCCTTTTTATTTGTTATAAAGATTAATGTACTCGTACTATCAATTTCTGATGAAGTAAATTATCTTGGTTTAATTCTGGAGAGGAAAACATACAAGTAGTTGGAATATTAGTTGCAGCAATTAATGAAAAGCCATAAAATTAAGTGTTTCACCTAAAATAATTTATAATATTTTTAACTCAGTCGTCAAATCAATATTATTTTAAGAATTATTTATCTGACTGTTAAATATAGGTTGCATGAAGTCAATTCCATTAAAAGGTTAACTGAATTTTCTTCCAATTGGCTTAGCAGCTTTTGACTGAGCTAACGAAGCAGCAATCAAAATTACCTAACTAAAATATTGGACATCATTCCCTCAATACTCCAGTATTTTTTAAGAAAGCCGAAGTTATTAGACATTAGACTTAAATTTGTAACCAATTATCTTTGCAGTATAAGCCGAAAGATTTTGCATTTTGTTTAGACGTCAGCCTTATCCAGACATTTGACTTCAATTTTAAAAAGCTATTTATTGAGGATCTCGAATATATATATCAGAAATTCCTACTGGCAGCTTCTTAGATTAAATCAGGTGTGTGCGTGAAATAAAAACCCTCAGTAAGCGCAGCAATAAATCATTAGAAGAGGATAAATTAATTAACACACACGCTAGTTTAGTGAAATACAACCGATCTATAGATGCTCTACTTGACATTTGTCCGATATACATTCATATACCTAGTCTAACCTACATATTTTAAAAGAACTTAAAACGAATTGACTCAAAACTTTGATATTTTACCATTATATTCTTATGAACAAGGTAGTTTATCTATCCTCTGAAGGTTTAAATTCTATGTACAATGAATAGCAGCAAACAATCGCTAATATTGTTTATAATAATAATATATCTATTATGACCATATACTTATTCATATATAACTATATGTTGCCTTATTTTGACAAATTTTAACTTTCCCATACTTTTTGGATTTAAGGTCTACAAAAAAAATATTATATCCTTACATGTGCAATAGCAACAACTACAATCAGTTCAATATTTTGATAAAACTTATTGAAATAAAAAGCTGAAATAGTCTTTCATTCCTAAGTTCTAAGTATTTTAATGTCTCTAAGTTTCTAACTGAGTAATAATAGTATTGTATCAAGTGTCTGGAGCGTTTTAAACCATAGCATTGACGAACACTCATAGTAGAAGTAGACTTACTTGTAGCAAATACTTTATTTGAATTAGTCCAGAATTGCATCAGCCGTATAAGTCTTTAGATCAGAAGCATATTGTAGTATTAATTGGTATATATGGTTTTTGGATAATAACAACCAAAACACGTCATTTCTGTCGTCACACTCCAACACTACTGTCTTACTATATTCCAATCACATTTGTAGCCCTTTGCTCCTAATGAGATCTACGAAACCTAATCAGAAATACTTTAATTAGAATTCATATCAAAGGTTATTATAATTGAAGTTAGGATGACTACAAAAATATTTCAGAGATCAAGAGCGATTAATGTGCTATACTACTTCCTACTGCCTTTCAGTTATAATAGCTGTGTTTTTACTGTAATAATAATAACTTTTAGCATCTACTGTCTTGTTGCTCAACATTTTGAACATTTTTTCTAGTCCTTAGATTCCTTTAAACACAACTCGTTCGTACCACAACATAAGTATATAAACTTGTCCTTACATATCCTCATGTTCAAACTTCTTGCCAGAAGGATGCAAACAACATATGCCACAGGCTGCCTCAGCGCACATTACACATAGATTTTCATGTTTTTTTCTGTATATTAGTGGCTTTGCAACTCTCCTCTTTGACACGTTCGTCAATTGTGGCTCCTTGCAATGTTGCCATATTCTCATAATTTTTTGATTTTATTCTTGATTTTTTTTCTCGTTTTTGTTATCCTTACTAAGACTTGGTTTATATTATGTAGAGTCCTTTTATCTGCTATTTTGTATCTTAAGTTTGTGTTGTTAGCATAAAGCGGAGGTATTTAAGATTGTTGATGCTGTACTCATTGTTGTTATTATTGTTGTTGTTGACTTATCTGATATATAATAAGTTGGTGTATTATATCCTTTATGCCTTGAAGTGAGGCGAAATTACGTGTGTTTGCTGATCGTACACTTTCTGTATAAATTGTTATTTTATCTCCTATTTTGTTTTTTTATTGATATAATTTTTTAGTGATTAAATTTTTCTTTAGGTTTTTGGTTGCTCTTCAAAGTTATCTTAATACAAGTACGAAGTATTACGTTGTATAAGTTTTTGGAATTTTCTTGTTTATTTTGCGGTTCAAGCAAATTATTTAGTTTTACAAGTTTTGGAATTTTCCATCTTTATTTTATGGTTTCATGTAGAAAAATTATTATGAAGCTGGATTGTGTAGAAAACCTAACCAACGGCAAAATTTTAAACCTCAATTTTCTTCGAACTATTTCCATATGCACGATTATTGAACTTCTGTTAAAAGTTTTAGAATTTAATAAAACATTTCTTTTTTTATTTTATTATTTGATATTAATAAATTACTTTACTTACGTGTATTAATCACAAAAATTGTATTCCTACTTCACGAAATTATTATAGTATGACATTTATATATAGTAACACATGGATAGATATTTTCAAAAATAATACATAATTTCCTTGGGAGATTGAGAAATGTTTAAGCAACGATATGTAATGGTAGGTTAGGTTGGAACTGAAATCGAAAGAATTAACTTGCAGATGTTGATCTGCAAGTGTTCTAAGTGTTCAAAGCTATGTAGTTTGGTTAAAAAGCTGAAAAATATACAACAAAATAATATTTTCTTCTTTTTATTTCTTATGAAATCTAAATTTAATATTATTTCTTATAAATTTAATCTAATTCAATGGATAGTAAAACCCTAGCATGTTTACTCAACGTTGTAAATGTGAGTTAGAATAACTAATTTTGTAACGCGTTGTTGTGAGTGGAAAAACTCAGGTAAGCATTTTAATATGCCATCCATTGATGCATCCATTTATTAGTTATGTATCATAAACAGGTAAGACTAGTTTATTGATTGATTTTGATTTGGTTTTATATCATAAAGATATACCCGAGTCGAATTTCATTACCAATATATGGAGCCTAGAATAATTTAGCATAATTGTGGAATATTGGACATATGATGAATAAATGACATCACTTAATCAGCAGTGTTATTATTTATAACACTGCGGAACTGATTTTATGTCAATGCAATTATATGGCACAGCACAAAAGGCAGATTGTGCATTTCGAATTCAATATAACACTGAAATAGAAGTATATAGGGCCAAAAATTCATAAAATGGATTAAATCATTAGAGGATTGGATTATGTGATCAGAGTTCGTAACGATATAAAAACAAATGAACATATATTGATAGTGCTCCGCTCTGTTGGGAGCTGGTACCCCTTTATTTCTATTCCTATGCACCAACTTAAAAGGGCTGGGCATACAGAATGAAAAATTAAAGATCCGGCGAATGTGAAGCGATAGAGCAAAGTGATTATTTTTCAAATGAAAAATAGTTATTGTCTTCGCAATTTGGTGCTCTTATACTTACTGATGCAATTACTTACTTATACTACTATTTTGGTACATATTCTTGCAACCTGAATTTATAAGATATTTATTTTTTGTGTAGATATGTTTTCATATCCATACAAAAATACAGATATTTACTCCTAGTAGGCATAATTTCTGACATTTATTACTTACTTACTTACTTACTTATGTGGCCATAACAACCCGTTACCGAGTTTCGGCCTGACGCAGCATGTCTCCCCAGGCGCCTCTGCTGCGTGCGCGCCTTCTCCAGTCTCGTATATCAAGTATAGTTAGTGCCCCCTCAACTTGATCACTCCACCGGAGACACGGTCTACCTCTACGTCTTCTTCGCCCAACTACTGCTTCAAACACCTTTTCGCCGGAGCGTCTTCATCCATTCTCACGACATGCCCAAGCCAGCGAAGCCGCTGGATGTTAATGCGCTGAATTACGTCAATGTCGTGATAAAGCTCGTACAGCTCGTGGTTCATTCTAATGCGGTAGTCGTCGCCAACTCGTAGAGGACCAAAGATCTTACGAAGAACTTTTCTCTTTTCTCTTCTCATTTATTACTAAGCAACACAATTTTACCCAGCGCGAGACACAGAAAGCCAAATTTAAGTGCAAATTTTTCTCTTTCATTTTAATTTTTTAATATATATTTAAAAAAAAAATAATTTTAAAGTTGGAATGCCCATGGCTGTAGTTTGGGCTTTACCAATCAAGAAATTAAAATAGAACATAAATTAAAAAAAATATAAAGCAAAATATTAAAACAAAAATTAAAATTCCATTTGAGGTAAACCTGCTGCCTTATAATGAGGAAATATTAAATGTTTGATGTAATTTCTTAAATAAATCATGTTGCGAATTTTCTTAATTTTTCATGTTCAAAAGCTGTACTTTTTATTATAATTGGAGGAAAAAAAACTAACGAAGTCCAAAAATATTTTTGAACAAACGACTTTACCCACAAAATTGAGGATTTCATATATATTCTGAAATCATGGCACCCATTAAACCCACACGCAACGAACCATTTAAAACGAATTTCTTTGGACTTTTGAATGTGGAATAAGGAGAAGCGGAGAGCAAAAGCAAATATAAGGATTTATTTTATTAATGAAATACAAGAAACCTATAAAAAGTTAATATTCATCTCTCGTAATGATACGCACCACATGCGTTTAAGAATTTTTTTTTTTTTTTGTAGAATAAAACAACCCATAACTTCTTTTTTGTTGTTAGTTTTATTATTGTACAGCTGTTAAACATTAAAAACAATTACATTAACAATTATTGTAAATTTTCATTGCATTGCTTGTTGTTGTTGGATTATCCTTATTTGTTTAATGGAAAATTGTTTGACATGCAGTACACACACATTACACAAGTTGATTCCTTGATTATAGTAACGGTCGATAAGCAATATTAACAGAAGTACCAAAGGGTTGCAAAAAAATTTTGCCCTTAAAACAGTATTTCAAATATAAAAATCACAAAGCCTTAAAAATCGATTGTTTAGTCCATTAAATATACTTTATTTTGGCGCCTAATCTGTTTTCTGTTTTAACAGGTTTAGATGTTGTGGTGGTTAAAAATTAATTTTTTAAAAAAGTTTAATTGATTTCATCATTTTACATGTAAAGATTTTAGTAATATTTGATCTAAAGAAATTTTATACAATTGAAAATGTGATATGATATATTATTTTTCGATAACATGCTTCTAAGGCCAATTATTTGTTTTACTGATGAATAAGCATAATAAAATTAATAATAAATTAATAATAATAAAATAAATTTTTATATTATTAATAATAATAAAAATTTATATTATTTTTTTGACTGACCATAAAGCTGTCTCAAGTACTGCCAAATAGCCATTATCAGTTGTCTTTTTCGAAACGTTTGTGGTATTTTATTATTCCTTAATAATTTTATAGACAGCAAGCACTATGGTTTGAACTTGTACCCTATCAGTGTTAAGTAGCCAACTGACCCAAAATCTTACTTTACTCGTATTTTTGTAACTGAATTTTGTTAATTTGATGCGACAGTTCAGTAACAAATTTATTTGCTAATTTGTTATATTAGAACGAATTCCATAAACCACCTATAGAATAATTAAATTAATTATTTATAGTTACGTCAATTATTAAACAAAATAACAAAAAGCTATATATGCAAAGCTATGCAAAGATTAGATTAGGTTTTACTTCATATAATTTTCTATTAAATTTTAGTTAATTTAAATACTAAAATTTGTTAACTGAAAAATCTCTTCTTTAAGATGATTATTCTTGTAAATTATTTACATTCAAGCTATAGTTTAAGCCACTTTTTAAATATGAAATGTATACGCAACACGTTTTCTTTCCAAATTTAGTTCCTACGAACTTCAAAGTTGCAAGTTAGCCGCTCAACACAACCAACGTGTTGACCGGTTCCGATGAAACTAATCAAATTCAGTTGAAAAGATTTCAAACACAAGCAAACAGAACTCTGTGGTGCTCAAACTGTTCACGACGAACCAGTTCAAACAAGTTCATACATGTTGTATGTGTCTTGCAATTATATTTGCTTTTGCATTTGTTTTTGCTTCTGTTTTTGGGTCTGTTTCTGCTATAGAATGAGTACAGTATGTGGTTTTTAATACCACACGTGTAGTCTATTTGGTTAGTTTTTGAAGTAATAAATAAATTCCTTTTTAAGTAATAATAATAATATTTTTGTAAATAAAAGAAAAGTTATAAAAATCCTTTATTGTATTATTTAAGTTTTATAGAAAATCAATTAATGAGTGACAATGAGCACAATAATCAGAAATTCATTCGCAATACCCTGTGTATATAAATAAGAACGACGGAATTGTTGGGTTTTGAGATAAAGTGGATTAAACTAAGAAACACAGTGAAGAAGAGCAGATAGATGAAGAAGATTAATTTCATCCATAAGAGATATACCGCAATCAATCAATTTAAATCGTATAATTTTATGGAATTAGTCAAAAGATGAAGGGTGCTAGTTTGGATACACATCAGAACTAGGTGGATACTAGATGGATAGTTAGAGATGATGTATAAAAGCGATTATAACTAGGCTGCTGTTCTAGAAGCTGATACTAATTCACCTAGTAACACCCCAAGTGCCCTTTGGCAAGCGATGTATCTTGAGATAAATACAAAACGCGAAAATTACAACAGTGTGGAGCAAGAAAGAGGAGATAGAGGAGGAAGAAGATGAGGGAGAAGAGGAGAGAGCATGACGTCGGAGTATAGAGAACTAAATACACAATAGTAAACATAGTATGGGATCCAGTAAAAACTATTTGAATCTATTAGAAATTAGTAAATGCAATTATTATAAATATATAAATATATATATGGTGTAGTTGTTCTATATATTTAAAATTCAAAAGTGACAACAGCATGGGAGTACTATATTTATATATAGTACTATATTTATAAATAACATATATTATTTATATTTTCATAATTATATATCCATGCGTATGGCATGAATTGAAATTTCTTCTATTACAGCTATTTATATTGTTTGATTAAAAGTATCTCAGGTTCTACGTTTTATGAAATAAAAGACTTAATTTGAATACCGAAAAAAGCGATTTATTTCTATGTAAAATACAGATTGTTTTGTATTGAAGTGCTTTTACTGAAAAAGATGATTACTTGCTCAGAAATACAAAAAGCTAAACATATGGTCAAAGCAATACATGATTTGTTTCTGATTATATACCAGCAAATCCTTTTTTTTTTGAAAATCACTGATTTTCTTTTTTAATTCTTTTTAAAACTTAAATAAGTAAAATATTTTTTTACGTTTTTAAATCATTTATAAAATTGAAATATTTCTACACATATCCACAATTTATTTCAGATTTCAACAATAAACATCCCAGCAGGCCATACAAATTTATAACTATTACGCAAAATTAGCTTACTGCACTCTTAAAAGTCAGTTACCTGTAAGAGTAATAATTAAATTATGAAATTTTTTTAACCAATCATATTCATCATATCTCTCATCACATGCTTTAATCATCATTGCTAATAAAAAATTTTAAATTACAGCTCTCAATTTCATTTTAGGGACTACATAGCGTATGAGCAACTTTATATTTCAAATTGTTATAAAATTGAGTTAAAAATAAACTGTTTGGTTTTAGAGTATTTTCATTAAATTTAATTTGACTTTCATTGGAGATGAAAGTAAAAAATCACTTTTTTTTGAATTATAACATAATCTTTAGTAAAGCATTTGCAGCAATACCGTAGTGAGAAAACGTTACAATCTATCGTCTCTGTTAGTAGCAGATACTGGGACATTTACAAGAAGTCCATTAAGTTATATGCATTAAGTTCAAATAGACTACATATTTCAAAACTGATCAGTTTTAAATATTGAGAGGAATATTTATATAAATTCAAGAAGATTTTGAACAGAAGGTATAGAAAATAAGTTCTTAATATAATTAGTTTCACCTGCGTATACCAAGGGTAATAGCAGAGATGCTTTAGACAATATATCTATATCTCCAGCATGTTTAACTTATGTTGTGCTTACATAGGACAATGACAAAGCAACCACAATATCTACTTTCCTTTACGTCACATCTGCGGCGACAGGCTTTGAAAGAATTTTGAGTATTTAGTATTTTTAGGGTTTAGTGGACAATATATCTGAAAAATGAAAACATTCGCATATTTTTAGATATTTTTTAATTTTTTCTTATTACCGTTCCTTCAAAGTTTTTTATATAACACTTAATGTGGGTTAGATGAACAACAATACTCGTATTAATAAACTTAATTCTGACTTATGCATGCAGAGTCGTTAATATCATAACGGGTTTTCCTAACCAATACATCACTACTATATATTTAAGTGATATTTTTAAGACCTATTCCTAATAATGAAAAAAAAACTGTATACCGAAAATCAAATGAAATTAATTAGCAAAAACAATATGAATAGTCAAAAGTAAGTACTACAAAAATTTAAATGAATATTTGTACCAGCCAAGTACAAAAACTTCAAGTGACCTAAAGCAATTTGTGTGACTAAATGTAGACGCATACACGGCTCTATGCTATTCAGCCAGAGAGCATTTAGATGCAAATGAATAAAAATTTATGCTAACAAAGTGTAAAAAAGTTGCATTTCAACGAAAGCAATTAAAAAATTGGCAGAGCAAATTTTGCAGAGCTACGTTGAAGCTAAGCAAAAACTATGTCAGCGGCAGACAAACACTTAAGTCAAGGGCGGCGATGGACAAGGCAGCAAACGACCAATGTGCCGCCAGCCACTTTGTACTACCCAGGCATGCCATGGGGCAATATGCGCTTGGATTGGCAACAGACAAGAGCACAGGTCAAGAATTTGACTCAACAGTTGCTACTACGAAGCACTTTTTCACGAAAAAAAAACGATAAAACTTTTCCTTCTACAAAACTAGAAGTGTTTACACACTCGTTAAAAATAAATGAACAGAATGAATTTAACACAGTGGCCTCGATAGAGAATTTCTTTAATAAAATTATATTATTTTTATTACATTGAATAATTTAATATAATAACTATAATTATAATTATTTTTTGTACAATAATAATACATATTTTATAATTTTAGTATTAGAAAGTAATATTCAAATTTTACATCACCTCCAACCGCTATTCAAAAATGAAAATCTCAATGCTAAGAACACGAAGTTGATATGTAACCAAATAATTCGTCCGTCACTTCTATATGTATGTGTAGGGTTCAGCAACGTCTCAAACACTACTATTCGCCAGCTAGTAATTGCACAAAACCAGGCCCTGAGTAGACTTTACATTTCAAGTTACCATGGTATATTGGAACGAATAACATCCTCAGGGATTTCAAGATTGATCAGATAAAAAATTCGTAAAGGATAGAGCTCTGAAATAAGTCTAGTCTGATGAAGTGGTAAACAATAATCCAGTCAAAGCTTAAAGAGTGGTTTTGAAGATACCTCGCAGTTAACCGAGAGTAAAAGTACTCAAGTGCACTGGCTCAAATAGCTTCAACATAATAATAAATAATCCAATTCAAAGATTTTAAAACACATAGGTTTAAACTCTATAAAAATATGCTGTAGGAGATTGTGTGACTACTGTAGATCACCTGTTTAGTTTAGTTTGATTTTTAGTTAAAAATAATACATAATGAAATTTTTTGTAATCTTTTATAAAAATTTGTTGCATTCTTACATTTTTTATTTAAAAAGAAATGAGGTTTAAAAATTCACAAAAAAAATAATAAATTACCCATTATTACCCATTATTATTATTACTAGATTTGAAGAGAGATTCCTTGTAGAACGAGCCAATATTTGTGATCAATTCAGCTTTAGACTTCAAGAGTGGCGGCCTTTAATTACATTTATTGGCATAAGTCATGAAATTTTTAATAAAAATTAGTATCTTTAAATTTACAGAAACATTTCTTGTCGCATATTTATATTTCACGTAATATAAATTTATATTCAATATATTGTATATGAACTATTACATTAGCATTATTATTATAAAGTTAATATTATATAAGAAAAAAAAATTTGTTTAAAAATTTTGCACCTAAACCACTGTGCTTTGTAGATAGAGTTTTTCTCCATTGAATTGCATTTGATGATGTCGAAGTCAAGGAGGGTTGAGAGTGGATGAAAATTAAATAAAGCATTTTATGTCCTTTTTCAAAATCACTGTTAAGTAGAATAACAACAATATTGCTCAATTTCATTTGTATTGAAGTACTTGCTCCTTCATTTCGTAGACATTTGTTGAAATTAGAAGAGGAAAAATCAAAGTTAAACTCTGATTTAAGTGCATTCGTTATGAGTAGTTTGTTCTTTAGTATTTTTTTTGACAAACAGTAAAAATTTTTCACTTCAGTTATTATTTTCTAAATTTGCAGTTAAATTGAAATATCTTTTAAAGTAAAATATAAGTTGGAACAGTTTATTAATTCAAGTTTAATGTTGATTTTGATAGCTAGCGTATCTTTAGCTTCTAACTCTTAAAGAAACTGGGAAATAACAAGAGGAACATAGGATAAAAAAACAATTACAAATTAATTTGTTTGATTTTTGTTTTTAAACAATAAAAAATTTGACAGGGTTTCGTTTCTGACATTTGCAGTCTACAAATTAAATAGAAACAATTAAGATAATAGATATTTTTAAGAACCATACACTAAGTATACACTTATTATTAAAATTGATATTAAAATATTTTTTTTTGAATTTTTATATGTTACAATTTTTATGCACAAATTTAATAAAAAACTTGATTTCGAAAAAAAAAGAAAGGAATTATTACTAATATTCTTTACTTAAATGTACGTTATTCACAAATAACAGTAAAGATAGATAGTATAATCAAAACTTTCAAAATTTGTTATAATAAAGGTTTTGTAGGTAACATATTTCTCGCCAAAATATTAAATCATGCACTACAGAAACAAGCTTCTATATGTAGAGAGGAGTTCAGTGCAAATTTAAAGAGAGATAATTTTTTACATGTAACAATATATAGTAGTTAGTAATTATTTTCCAAGTCAATGAACCCTCTTAACTATCAACATGACTTTTATTTTCAGATCAAAGCCATTAATGCAATTTTCATTGGTTGTAACATTTAAACGGTGATAAATATTTTTGTGACATTTTTGTGAAAATATGTTTCCAAAAGAAACGTAACTTAATAATTTTTCCAAACAATGCGGAAAACATGCGAGTATATTCAAACAAGTCGTAGTATTCGTATGCCATAATACGAATCTTACACAAATCTAGAGCTTAACTGGACTTACTCGCAATATTTATATGCTATAATACGAATCTTACACAAATGTACAGTTTAACTGGACTTACTCTAAATTATAATGTTAGATGTGTATGTGTAATCTGATTTTAAGAGGTTATTTAAGTAAAAGCAAGGGCTAGTTGTACATAGACAAAACTATTTGTTTATTTCCAAAATTTTTTGAATAGAATTATATCAACTAATTTTATAATTGTTTTTGTCTTTTTATTATTTTTGTCTTTTGTTTTAAATTTAAACAAAAATTCAAAAAAAAAAGATTTGCTACATATAACTTGAATCAACAATCAAAGAGAAAACAATAGTAAAATAGAAGATGTTAAGGATAATTAAGTTTTTTAATTTTTTTTTTTGGAATTTTTTTTTTTCTAATTAGAAATAAAAAGATTACACTTTTTTATTGTACTTTTATTGTGCCCTGTCTGAAATTGAAAAAATGAATTGCCAACCCAAAGTCATGGTTTAATAGTTTTGAATTTTGAATTCTATTCCAGCAAAGAAGTGCTTGGTATTTTGCTGAATTCAATATTAAACCGAATAGAATCAGGAAAACTCCAAGTGGATTCTACTGTTTAATTACAATATATTTATTGTTATCTTGCATTTTCTATTTCAAAAAGCTAACAAAACTAAAACAAATGAAATTTAAAGACCCATCAGAGCTAAACATGAAAAGTTTAATGAGAAAAAAGTGTGATTTGCGGTTTGAAGTACATTCTTGAAATACTGTACACATTTTAAAAATTTTTTTAACGTAAAATATAAAAATAAAAAAATAAATTTTAAACTTAAAAAAAATTCTGGATTTAAGAGGATTTTCGTTTTTATTCCTATAATAACTAATGGTTATAATGGACCAACTATTTTCAATTAACCTTCCAGTTAAGTTTATGTGTCTATTAAATTGATATTTAAGAAATGAATAAATTGAATATCGAATAATCACTAGCTCTTTTTAATTATTAATAATATGCAAACAATCTAAAACAATCGTAAATCCAAAAAGCAAAAAAAAATCATATAAATGGGAGCTGCATTTTCACTATTTACTGAGATACATGATGTTTAAGTGAACAAGTGGTCAGATATATGGTGTTTAAGAGATCCAACATTGCATGTAGTCAAAGAATTCTCAATTCTATAAAAAAACCATTTTTTCAATTAAATTAAAATTAACACCGCGTTTTTGTCTTTCATATACCAATACATTGTGACCGAAAAGTTTTCGGAAATTCTCATTTAATCATCTTTTTTGGAGATGACGATAGTTCAGTTCAAAGACATATAGTGAGTATAGTAAGACATACCTTTAAGAAAAAGTTCTATAAAAGTTCTATAGATAATAAGGTATTCATATAAAGATATAAAAAAAATTTTACAAAAATTTTGAGAAAACTTATAAAAAAAAATCACTTTTAAACCACAATAATTTCCGATCCCATTTTAGAACTTAGGCGTTATAGGTATCAATTTATATGATATTTAATGGAATACTAATCAGTTCAAAGCAGTTGTTTTTGATATATTGAGAATTATTTGACAGCAGTTATTTAAAATACTTTTTATCTCAGTAAATATTGAAAGTGCATCCCCACCGTTTTTTTTCGTTTCTTTGAGAGGAATCACCTCTCGCATTGATGTGCCTTTCTTAGAAAATAATAATTATGATAATTTATTAAAAATTTTATGTCCTTTGACAAGATCTATATTTAGAATAAAAATTATTTTATTTTATAAAGCTAATTTTTGAGATGACCACAAAATTATTTTGAATACATCCAAATATACATTTTTAATGACATATTGGTTTAAATCCTCGTAGATATTTTTTGGACTGCAAGTGGAATCAAAGGAATCAAATTAAAGGAATCAAATCTTCACACATATCAATCGTGGCTATACGTTTTATTTGAATTTAAAGTTTTTTTACATTTTCTTGTTTTTCCATAAGTAACCATTGTACTAGCAGTATTGTTTTTAGATCTGAAATACAAACCACAGCTGTATTAGTAAATAAATTTAACCATTACAAAGTTTTGTTGAGACAACCAACAAAGTATGTATAATACTCAAGAACAGGACTTTATTTATAATGATTTTTAATTATCTTAATTATATTGTATATATAACTGAGTAGCTGTATTTCAGCTAATTGTACTTTATGTGGCAACAATACTGAGAATTGCAAAATATAAATATTATATGAATAGAAGGAAAATAATTATTTTCAAAATTTATTCATCTCTAAAATAGTTTTTATGCTTAAATATCTTTAAATGCAATTCCCTTTTAATTTTTTGTGTTAATAACTTAATTACTAAATCCATTATCAAAACCATTGAAAGCTACAGATAGAATTTTTAATTCTAAAGAAATCCCATTGACAGTAGAGAATTATTCATTAAAAAGATGAAAAATAAAATTGATCAAAACAAAATTAAAAATACCGTAAAAAAACATTGTACAAACAATTTTACTGAAAGCAGAGAAACTGCAGAATTTAAAATACGTTTCAAATGCAATAATAAATTTCTCAATTTATTGGCTTTGAGCATCAACACTGAAAGTTACGACTGAAACAAAATCAAGTCCTTCGAAAAGTTAAAATGAACATCAAAATTAAAGAAAAAGGCTTTTATTATATGCAGAAAAAGATATACCAAGTATGACAAAAATTCTGTTGAAGTTTTTCCATTTACTTGCAAATTACAATTTCATTTCTTTTGAATGAACGATACAAATTCTTTTATTGGTAAATATAAAATAAAATGAATGATTTCCTTTAAAACTGAAAGAGCTACACAATCCCAATCTGAAGAATACAATTTGTATGCAAACGTAACTACTTGTATTCGAACCAAGACTTCCATAAATAATTCCAATTGAATCTGTAGGAAGATATCTATTCAATGGATAGCAATTTTATTTTTGTACAGTTCATTAAGATTTTTTTATAGAAACTATTCAGTTCAGCATTAGAAAATATAAATTTAATAGCATACATAATTTATTTGGCAAACATATTAAAAAAATTTTATATGCTCAGCTACAATAAAACACTCCAAAACATTACAATAGAATTGCCTTTAACATTAATTAATCTATAGTCCTGTTGCTAAAATACCTTTTGGAGTATAAATCTCTATTAAGCTAACTTATATAGAAAAGCACCAAAGAGACAGTTAGTATTAGTATAAAATAGTATTAAAAATGAAGTTATTAAATAAAATAAACTAAAGTAAAATAAAATAAAACAACATTAATCAAATATAAACTAAAAAAAATTAAATAAAATAAAATAATAAATGAAATTAAAATACTATAGGATAACAAAATATTAAATAAAATAAAGTTAAGTAAAATAAAACAATATAAAATAAAAATAAATTAATAAAAATAAAGAAAATAAATTAATATAAAATTAAATTTAAAAAAACATAAAATAAATAAAACAAAATAAAATAATATAAGGAAAGGTAAAATAAAATAAAATATAATAAAATAAACCAAAGAAAACAAAATATAATAAAAGAAATCAAAACAAAATAAAATACAGTAAAATAAAATAAAATAAAATGGAATAGGATAAAATAAAATAAAATAAAATAAAATAAAATAAATAAAATAAAATAAAATAAAATAAAATAAAATAAAATAAAATAAAATAAAATAAGATAAGATAAGATAAGATAAGATAAGATAAGATAAGATAAGATAAGATAAAATGAAATAAAATAAAATAAAATTGAAATACAAAAAAAAAATAAAATAAAATAAAATAAAATAAAATAAAAAACAATGAAATAGAATAAAATTTAAATACAAAAAAAAAAAATAAAAAAATAAAATAAAGTTAAATAAAAATAAATAAAATACAATACAATAAAATTAAATTAAACAAAATAAGAGATGGTAAAATAAAATAAGTGAACAATAAAAAATAAAATTAAAATAATTAAAATAAGAGAAATAAATTAAAATAAAATAAAATAAGAAAATTAATAAAATAAAATAAAATAAGAAAGAGTAAAAGTAAAAAAAAATTAAATTAAAATAAAATAATATTCAAAAAAAAAAAATAATACAAAGTAAAATATAGTAAAACGAAAGAAAAAAAAAAGAATATAAAGTAAAATATGTACAATACAACAAAATAGAACCAAAAAATAAAAATAAAATAAATTCAAATGAAATAAAATTAAAAAAATTAAATCAAGTTAATTAAAAAAAAATAAATGACATTAAAATACAATAAATTAAAAACAATAAAATAAAATGAAGATAAATAAAAATAAATAAATTTAAATGATATGTAATAAAATTAAAAAATAAAGCAAAATAAAATGAAATAAATTAAAATAAAATTAAATAAAATAAAAGTGTAAAAGATGTGAAATTAATAAAAATCCTAGCAATTCTATTTTGTCGTACCAAAAGTAAATAAGATATCCTTGTAATACATATTAAATTAATATTTAATATTAATATATTGCTTTACCCTTGACCTAATATACAACATTATTTAAACGTGCTCTATGGAACTTCTCACAGTCCATGAGAGTTCTTTTAAGGTAACATTATATATACCAATATAGTTAACTTTCAGCAGGCTTTCATGTCACAGATGCTCACGTCGGGAATTACAAAAACGACCGGATAAACAAATGACAGGATAAAGAGAACCAATAATGATAAATCGCTACATCTTTTTGACCAATTCATATCACGCGGATATAAAGTTACACGCCCAATAAATTTCAAGTTTTTTCATATCCATATTTTCAATTACGATTCAGTTTCAATTAAAAAATCTAGCTAATCTTGTAGACATTGACGACTTGTATCACACTTTTGTCATTTTCAAAAAGTACGGACCTATTACATCTCTAGACCATATGCCAGACAATACAGTGATTTCTTGTCAATGCAATATTTCTTCTTTTTTAGATTTTTAATGCCTCAGATGTAACAATTTTGTTTTAGGCATACCAATAAGCTAAAATTGTATTTCATCAGTAAAGATGATTCATGCGAAAAATTGCCACCATTTTTGTGAAAAGTTTTTACAATTTTAGTATGTTCAGCGATGGTGAAACGATTCATATTATAAAATGGCTAATAATCTAATCAATAAAATGTACGTAACATGAATAACAACAGATATATGAAAATGGTAAATTCTTAAATCAGTTAAAACAATGAACTGTAAACTGTGAATGGGCATTAAAGTAGTCAAGCTGTTATTTTTTTTTCAATTGCCTGTAATTATCTTTAAAATGGAAAGGGTTCAACAACTATTTCTATATGACTTCTTACATAAATGTGCTTGTTTTCGGTGAATATATTGGCTATGAGGCGAATCACTGCATAGCACGTTTCCAGAAAGGTAAATTTTCTTCATAAATTTTTTTGTTTGTGGATTTTTATAATCGTGAAAAGTCTGCTCCCACTCTTATTCAACCTATCAAAACTGACACAGGGCAATAATTTAAATTTTAAACTAAAACAAAAACTTAAAACATGCTCTTAATTTTTATCTCTAATTTTTTGCTAGCACTGCAAGTAGAGGTTTTAAAAAAATTTTGTGTACCTACGGATTTTCCAACAAAGTAAAAAATGTTTTCAGCACCGCCACATGATTTAAATTCATGTCTGTAATATTTTTGTCTGAAAATCCTTTTAAAGCGTTTCCCGGTACTATCTGTTGGCAGCAGATTAAAGGGTGTGGGGTTTAGTTTTCTCTAAAAAACTAAATTGCATACAAAGTCCGACGATAATGGAAGAAGAAATGCAAGACCAGATATACGTAATAATTGTGAGTTTTACGAAACTCAGACAAACAATTTAATATCATATTTAATTTAATTTAATATTTTTAAGTTTCGCAAAGTTTAGACACTTTATTTTAATTTAAGTTTTAAATGTCAGTGCCTTTAACATTTTCTTTTAGCGTTTAAACACAAGTTTAACGTGAATTTGCAGTTGAAAATAATCCGTTTCTAAGCTGCATCATTATTACCCTTAAAAATTTATTTTTAAGATAAAGTTCAGAATGTTGCCCCATAAATTACAATTTCACCTTATTTTAATGCAGGAAACGAGTGCAGCTCACGGGATGTACTTGCTCCGAGCATTACAATGGCAAAGTTTGGATTTAATGTTTTTTAACGAAAAATTGATGCCACCAATTTGAAACTGTCAACGCAATGCGCTTGCAAATGGCATGGCTTACTTGGGTGTGAAAGTGCACAAAAACTGGCAGAGAAGGGCTGCTAAAATGTGTTATCCTCCTGATGACACCAATTAATATCGATTTTTGCTGTAAAAAATATGTAACACTTTTGTTTTGTGTAATTCATTTCCAATGAAAACATTTCTCTATTGTTGAATTTGCAGTTGCAAGCCAGTTCACATATTCTTTTCCAATACTTTAATATAATAAATTATATTTATCGGACTTTCGCCATATCTCCGCATTAATTTTTCATGTTTAAAAAAATGTGGTAAATTTTTTTCATTAATTAAATAAATAAATATTATTTATTTGTTATTAACTTATCATATTGTTTTTTATTATGAGAGAAAAACTTTGCAGAAATTCAAAGTGTTGATTGATGCAAATCACCGAATAATGTCTCGAAGGATTACTGAAAGATTAAACTTATCGGATTCGCCGATAAATAAATAAAGATGCAGTATGTTCTAGAAGACTACTTGAAGCTAACAAAAACAAACTCAAAGTTTTGATTAACGGAAATCACCGAATAATGTGTCGGAGGATTACTGAGAGATTAAACTTATCGGATTCCCGGATAAATGAATAAAGATGCAGTATGCCCTAGAAGACTACTTGAAGCTAACAAAGACAAACTCAAAGTTTTGGTTGACGGAAATCACCGAATAATGTCTCGGAGGATTACTGAAAGATTAAATTTATCGGATTCGCTATTCGTAATGATGTGAAAAACACTCTATTTCTAAACATGACTTATGAGTCCCATATTCTTTTAAGAAAAGGATTAATCTGCCGAATTAAACTCTAAAATTTATTTCTCAAGAGTGAAAAAATTATATATGTATTTTTGAGGTAAATCATCACTGAAAACAGAAATGTTTAGTCTATAATGAAGTTAAAAGACCATTCAAAAAGATGGATCGACCTATAATACTTCAAAAACTGGTATTCAAAGAACAGAAGTGTTTTGTTGATTTTTACCGAACAATACTACGACAATATACAAATTCTAAAATATATAGTCATCGTCTATGCCAGGGCTATTCAAACTACGCACGATCGGGGGCTAACACTTATTCATTCAATTTAATATTATTCGGATGCCATAGAAGTAAGATAATGTAATTTTATGAAAATTAAAAAAAAAAAAATTGTACAATTGTAATAGATAAGAAACCTGTCACATTTATTGCCGCGGACAGCATTTAGTTTTTGTATCGTGCTTTGGACAGCCCTGGTCTACAGAATTGGAATTAATCACTCACTTAAAACTCGCTAGAATTATGTTAATCAATAAAATTCATATAATGTTTTACAAAGATAATACGAGATATATAAAAGTTTAACTTGTTATAAGGTTTTCAGTTTGAAAGATGTATGTTACCACAACCACAATATTCATGAGATGTTGCTTTAACCGATTATCACTTGATCCAGTCTCTACGAGCGCTGTATCGCCAAGGTCTGTCGTTAATTCTAATTTATTTTATTTGCAAAACTCGTTATTTAGAGATAACATTTTTGATTATTTTTGTTTATTACTCACAAGTATTTGCTCGTTCGTTATGTATGGGGGTTCGTTAAACTGTAAGACCAAGAGTCTACTGTATTTTTAAAGAGTACATCAAAATTTTTGGCTAGTAAGAATCGAAATTTTACGAGCTTAGATTTAGAATTATGCCAGAAGGATAGCATAACGTGTTGATTGAAATTAAGAATACTTGTTCAATTTAATAATATATTTATGAATGAGAAAGCCGTTATATACTTTTTTTACGCCAAAAATAAAAAAGAAATTACTTTTTGAGCAGTTAATATTCAGACAAATAATATCCGCCTATCCGACTTCATAAAATTTCGATCTCTCCAAATAAAATAAAGTATATGAACATTTTATGATCAAAATTCTTGCTATTGTGTTATATTGAGCTAACTGATCAATTAATGAATAATGAAATTAAGTATTATGAAGTATAAAATGAAGAATAAATACGTTTTAGGATAAATAATAAGTTAAAGCATTGTTCATTTTTTTTTCGTATTTTATATTTTTAATTATAACTACTCAATTTAATTTTAATAAAAATAAAATCATTGAAGAAATGAAGTGATTTTTTAATTAAGCAGAAATTCACTTAATGAAAAAATGCATTCTCGTCACCTTAAAATAATATGATTGCAAAATTAATATATGCGTGTCTAATATTTCCTACATAGACGTGTTGAAACTATGGAAACTGTATTATAGCATTCATAAATGTAGGTCATTTGTCTGTACTCTACATAATATCAGTTATAAGTATAATTTTAAATTTAAAGGACTTAACTCAGTTCTTCATCTGAATTTGTTATTATTAGTATTGCTCTTTATTTAGTGCGTCCTTAATATATTCTTTTCAATATTTATTTTATATTTAAGTCATTATTCTAATAATACGAGTACGTATGATACAAATATAATCAGGAAAGTGTTCTTACATGTTAACACAATCATCCCATCTCATGCTCGTGGTACTTGATAATAAATGTCATCCTTCCACCCGTATTTGCATGCTGTTATGTACGTGAAGGCAGGATACGTGAAGGCAGGGCCCGTATCAGTATACGTCGGAAATGCGTTGCTTAGTCATAAAGACGAGTATTTCCGTGCGTGTACTTATATACGTAAATGAAATATTTCTATAACGAGTGTACACTACTTTTCAGTTACTTTTGATATGCACTTTAAAATATATATAAGTATAGTTACGTTATTTCTGGGGTACAAACCAGAGTATAATACATATCGTAGAAAAATTATATTCATAGTGAAGGTTATGGTTTTTATTATAAAAATGATCAGGAAAATTCGAGAAATTTTCCTTCTAAAACGAAAATTTTTAGCACAAACAGTGTTTTATCATTCAAGCATTTTTACTTAACGTAACCTGATGCTATATTACTGCAATTTTTAATTCTTTAAGTGAATTTTTAATTTCTTTAAATTTAAACCGAAATAAAATTAAAAATTTGTAAATGTTAATATTAATGTATATGTAAAAAACCACGTTTCTACTGTATTAAAATTATGAAATAATATTTAATACGTCAAATGAGTGATGAACACATTAAAAATATTTTTTTCTTCTGTCTTCAGTGGATTTTCTACAATTGTTTTTAATTAAATACATTGAATATGAAAAGAAACTATTCAAAAATTAGAAGAGTTCGAATACAAATGAAAAGACAACAAAAATTTTATTAATTTTTTGAAGTTTGTCTGACCATATAACGCTGTTTCTAGTATTCCCAAGTACTCATCATCTGTGGAGTGTGTGAAGTACTTGTACATGTTCTGGCTGATCAAGTATATGAGTAGAAAAAACTTCATCTGCTTCTGGATACGATTCCAGTCCTTCAAGTACCCAACACTAAAAAGTAAAAATAATATCTTAATTAGTATAAACATCAATATGGTCCTTTTCTCAACCTTACAAAAAAATTAATTTTTGAAAAAATAGTAGCTGCTTATATCAAGAGAAATTTTTTTTTTTAATTGTAATGAACTACAACAACAAATTCATATTACTAATTGATTAAGTTATTACCTGAGCATACAGCTTTTTCGTGTATTGCCAAATATCTATCCTCAATGATCTGTTGGAATTACTTTTTATATTTAATTAATCGTTAAAAAGTTTTTGGAACTGCAAGTACCAAAAGTTTAACTTATACTCTGTCAAATTTAAAGCTCAAAGTCAGTGTTAATTAGTCAACTAACCCACAGTCGTAATTGAATTATAATTTTCTAATTTGGATATTTGTTAATTTGCTGTGATACTTCATTAATAAATAAAGTCAATTATGTCATAAATTACTGTTTTATTAATTTTATTTGATCGTTTGGAGCAAATAAATTAGAATTAGAATTTTTTTTGAACCATCATGGTATAGGGGATGGTCCATCGATTGCGATTTATTTAAATGTAATTTTAAGAAACTTAATTTCGTTTAACTTGTCATATCACCAGTCCGAGAAAAGCGGTTTCAATAAAAAAAGGATTTTAATTTTTGTAATAAGACTTCGACACTAAAGTGACTATATTATTTCCATTAGTCCTTTTGGGAAAAAATTCTACATACTTAAATATCAAACAAAATAATTATAAATAGTTTTTATTCTAAATCGATGAACTTCTTCGAAGCTAAAAAATCTTCTACGTACGTTTTTTAAATAAATAAAATTTTTTTAATTAAAATAACAGTTTTTGTTATTTAAGGTTATCGAATTTCAGTCTTAAACCAGACATGCAAAATATACTCGATTTCCTGTACTTATATACAAAAATACCTCCTAGTTACAGATTCATATATGCTTGCTGGTTTAAGTGCAAGGCTGTGAAAGTTAGTTATGCTGAAATAAAAGTCACCATTTTAGACTGTGACATTTATTTTGCACAAATAGATGGAGGAAAATTGTGGATTTAAATGATTTTTACTAAGTTTATCTTGTTAGAATTTAGTAGACCAATGATAAATTAAGACACTTTAAAGCAATTGCCTCTCTTTTAAATGATTATATTATCGAAACACAATTTGTGATTCAAATTATTTCAAATATTATATATTCAAATATTTCAAATGTGAAAAATAAATAGGTTGCAGGTTTGGATAACAAAACTTCGTACTTACATTTGATAATCTATATATTCTTTTTTAACTATTAATCATTTATTTCAAATATTTAAATGGTTCATGAAATCCTAATTAAGGTGGTATAAGGTAGTTTATATGCAAGTAAATTGATTTTGATTTTGGCAATGGATATACAAGTATCGAATAAAATCATTCGATTTCAGAATTTCCTTCCAAATTGGTATGATTCGTTCTCACAAAGCCACTCATTAAATTGAATTTAAACCATTAATACCTTAAAGTCGTTATTATTAAAACATCTTTTACAAAACTGAGCATAAAAGGTTCGACTTTAATTAAAATTGTTTATCAGATATTATTAACTTCACCTCCTTTTATTTTACTAAATAGGACAATAAATTAAGAAATGCATAAATAAAAGTTTCGTTTATAGTGCAAGGACTAAAACTCCCATTTATAACAAAGATAATCCACGGCAAAAATTAAAAAACAAATTAACAGAGAGAAGTTGAGCACAAACTAAAGCCAGCAACACAATAGTGAATTCGAGAAAACAAACTGAAACTATAGTTTGAAAAACTTCTCGTAAATCAAGTAAACTTTATTCCTTCCCTACGGCAAACATATTTCTCACATATTTCAACGTATGTAAATTTCTTACACAGACGTGTTACTCATACAACAGGTAGAACTCTTGCAAATGTATTTCAGCAGGTGTCCGCATAGACTGTTCTACATGAACTCCCTTCATTTAAAGCTTCTATTAATTGCATTGAAATTTAGCTAGTAAGTAACTTGCTCGCTTTTATTCATGTCAGCAAAATACTGCAATATTTTATATTGCATTTTCAAACGAAATAAGTTGCATATTGTGGAGACCAAAACGCTCGTTTATATATAATTCCGGTTTAACTTAACTGGCTACAAACTGGAAACAAAATTGTTCTCTACATGTAATGGAAGTTATAGTGGTATAACACATCGGATCGTTTTATAAAAAATATATACCGCATTTATTGCTACATACGCATTGCTTAAGTAAGTAAAGCAGTATCTTTAAGCGTTGAGGACATATAACTAAAAAAAATTCATAGTTGAGGAAGAGAAGAAATTAAGAGTTAAGAGCATAAAATAAGAAACTGTCAGACAATGTAAAAAAAAGAAAAATATTCTGAGAAAATGAATTTGTTGCAGTCTTTATATACTGCATGTTGTGCTTGAATAGTTCGAATTTCAAATTATCTGATTATTTTTGCTGCGTCAATCTACGGTCCAAATACGATAGGCTGTATTTTTTGGTACTCTAGTTTCTTGCACTATTGGTTTTACAGACATAAATCGGTCGGTTTAAAGAATTTTTCAAGTTTTTTACTATTTGTTCATTGATTTCTGGCGGCAGTCTCTAGTCATCATCGTTAATGTCTTTATGGTCATCATGGAATCTGACAAAACAAGGAAAATTCTGTGTGCGAAACATATATTTGTTCATGTTTAGCATTTTGGAAGTTTCTGCAATATTTTTACACATATATTCCGTGATATTTTTTGACCGACATTTATAAAGCCACATAACATAAAATGTCATTTATAACGATCTGTGTCATTCGAATTCGATCAAGTAGAAAAAGTACACGGAATTCATTAACCATTATTCACACATAGATGTCGCTACGCTATCGGCTTTATTAGACTGTAAGCGTTTCATCAATAGTAGTAACTGAACTCAATCCATGCCCTGTAGATAGGAAATAAAAATAAATACAATAACTTTTCATTTGCGATACATGAAAGAAATTTCATACCATAAGTATAGTCTAGCAAACAAGTAGTGTAATGGAATATCGTTGATTTCAAAACTGATGTGTGCTGTGCCACGGTAATCATCTCTTTTCCCAATGTATATAAAGAGTGCAATATGAAACAGAAACAAAATGAGAACGGAACTTTAGTTGCCATCTATTTTAAAGTTAATACAATTGCTTTTGATCTCTTGGTCTAGTACTGAACAGTGGGTCGACTTTATAGTGACTATTTATATTATGGATGATATTAAAAATTATTCTACCAATCTCATAACTACAACTTCACTTACACAGACTTTTTCATTTTAAAGACCAATAAATCTTCTCTCAATTAACATACTTCGCTTTGATAAAGACTGTTAAACTAAAATTCTGCCTACATATATACTTCACAGACTTGGATTGTAATTTTTAATAGTATGTTAATTATGATATCATCCAGCATGTCAACGTACCAAGTGCCTTATATTTATTAAGGAAATATTTAATTATTTATAGTCTAGATCATCATTAAGCTGGAAATCATTAATACGTGGTACTAAAATACTACAGTTAGATAATTATCAATTTCTAGAAGCTAAGTATTTGTATTTATGGTAGCGATGATTAGATGGCAGTCTACTGCCACAGAGAAAATGATTCAGATCGTTGTCATTTGTTAACATGTTTCAAAATAGTTAATATTTTTCTTGTCAGCTCTCTGATATTTTATTAGTAAAGTTTAAATTTAAATGTCAGATTTTCCTCAATAATCCGCCACTAAGATAACTACATCTGCAGATTAAAATGTGTTTGAAAGCAAGCTGAAGAGTTCCCATAGCTCGAATAGAGCTAAATTATTAACCATGAACATATAATTTAAAGTCATATTAACACTCACTCAACTAGGAAAATAATTAGAGATTAATTCGTTGTTGGAAGCTATTGAAACTATAAAAAAATAACAACCTTTCAGAAACTTAACTTAAAATTAATACTGACATACAATTTCCTCTCCCAAATGAAGAATTCAATGGGAAATTATCCGTAATTATCATTTACTCTAGAACATTGCTATCGACAGATAACTCCATATGTTCATAATGATTTTGTCCTTTCTGGTCGAAAACGGAAGACTGACTTTGTACTGATTAACACACTGATTTACTTAACCACATGGAATACGAAATAGTAAATGGAAATCTGAAGGCATGCTTCCTTCTTCTATTAATCTGTCGCGTCACGTCCTGTCAGCATTGATTTTCGGTGGCATTGATGCATAAAAATCATTGACTGTTAGTTATATACGCGTGAGTGTATCATACTGTATTAAGCGGAGCTACGATAACAAGACATCGAAAAGAGGTAAGAGTTAGGGTGACTGATGTAGTTACCGTTTGCAAATATGAATGCCATTATGTAGGAACCTTTCGATTGATTTAACTGATGATTTGCTGATTGACTGACGATGAATTTTCTTGGTTTAGCGGCTTTGCATGCATCGTTTGCATAATTGTTGAAACTGTAAGTTATAATTACTGTTAGTATGGAAAATGAGGTTGATAATGGCATCACTGTAATAGTGCTTTAAGTAAAATTTTAATGTTCAAAATAAAAAAAAACTCGTATTTAACTTCTAATGCAATCGTATTTACTCTGTAACTTTAATGTAATTTCTTTTTGAAATGATTTGTAAATTCATTTGTACTTTATTAGATACTTCATTTATATGAATAAAATTAGAATTTCTAGAAATCACTGTTTATACTACAGAAACCTCTTTGAGAGGAAAATAAAACATCAGGTATTTCCTTCTCTTTTCGATTTACGTTGTGTTGCCAGATAAAAATATTTAGTATTATTCCGTTGACGAATATTCCAAAGAATATTCTTATATCATAACCAGAAACTTTCGTATATTTGGCTTGGGCCGTATAAATACAAATTATTGTATAAATATAGTATATGTCTTCTATCATAACTTTTATCAACTTTTTACAAATAGTTATTAATTTACATGCTATTTATTTTAATTACGAACATATAACTTACATCAAGCTTTGCGTCATTATATTAGAAATGACATTATCAGGCATGCTCTGAATTTCGACTTCATTTCAATTCGAAATTCAATTTGAAACGGAATGAACCCGTTTTGGATGCTCCAGAAATCGAATTTTTTTATGCGGATTCGAATTCTAGAGCATGCCAGAATATCTTATATATTCTAAACTTCTTGAACTACGAGTACATGAGCATCATTAAATGTTCAAACCTAGTTCAGCGCGTGAATTAGGCTTAAACATTTATTGATGTCCATACACTCTTAGTTTTGGAAGCTTAGAATATAAAATACACTTTCGTAAATGCATTCTGAAATAATCACATCGTAAAAAATGTTTTTGATGAAAGTTTTGGGCTTACAGAAGTCAAGTATAGGCAACAGTTTTAACTCTGAAAATTTATGGCCACTTTAAATTTCACTTTTGGTAACTTTTCGTACGGGAAACAAGCTAACACCATTTGTTTTAAGGAAGACAAATGAAACCTGGGCGTTGTGCTTGCTACTTCTAGCAAATGTTTGAAAAAAACTGAATTTAGGCAAATAAATAAATTCAGCAAATAGCACTAGAAAAAGTAACATAAGAGGTAAGTCCAAAATGTATTTAACTGAAAACGTATATGGTTTTTGTTTCTATGCACCAACACAAGAATTAGAAATATAGCATTAGGAGTATATGTCTTATGGGTTTACTTTCGCATTATAGAAAGTTCAGCTGAAATGACGTTCGTGTGAGATTTTCAGACTTCACTGTTGACTTTTGCAGTTTTGCTGCAAGCAAGTCGGAGTCACTAGAAATTCATAGACGTCTCCATTTACTCCCCTTTGAAAAATGGTAAAGTAAACAGACTGGCATGAAAAACACCAAGCTTTAAAAAATTAATCAAATAATTGCATTTCACTAATTGTTTTTTCATTAAAATTTTTATTAGCCTTAAAGTCTTAAAGTTTACAAAAGTTTTATGAAGTAGTGGGTGAGGTGTACAAACAGAGATGTTAGAATAATGTGTACAAATATAAATGCTTAATATTATATTGCTTTTAGTAGTAGAAAATAAATTCACTTAAAGTAATTATTAATTCACCCTGAAAGGTTGCATCAATGAAATATAACTTCTGGAACAAAGATTTAACTTCGAAACTGCACGAAAATTATTTCACAAGATACGAATAATGGAAGTTATTCATATAAGCTGCTGGAAATAGCCACAGATTTTGATTATATGAATTTAAATGAATATATCCAGATTTTGAATCCGGATATAAACACAGATTCTTATATATTGATATATAGGATGTTTCTTTTAGAAATTAAGAACAACTAACATAAATTCAGCAAATAACATACAAATTTTATATCTGGATAATGTTAATGAATTTATATAATTTTAAAGAATTTATGACTGACAAAAGATTTTTGACCAAAATCAAAAACCTATTTATAAATAAGTTATTACAAAAACGTTTTAGAAATTGCATGTATCTCGAGATCAAGCCTTGAAGTTTGATTTTAAAATTGAATTCATTGCTGATTTGTCTGCACACACCAAAGACTACAAATACTAACAAAAATTTATACATGCATATAGCCATCCATTCACGCTACAACCTCTTTTCTGGAAATAGCGTATCCATCAAACACGCATTTTTATAAATTTTCGATTTTATCTTTAATACAACAAGTGGTAGCATTTTGCTTAAACCAAAAACTAACCAAAATATGTTTTCTTACTTTTGAAAAAATAGATTATATGTCAAGGCTCTATGCTGAGCGTCCTTAGCGGTGACACTACGATTCTTTACATTTCTTAGGAATGATTTTATTTTTAACATTTTTGAATTTACATCTGAAACTGCTGGATAATTTTCGGGTCCGAAAAATTGTTTAAATATGATAATTTTTTATTTCAAAACTTCTGTACAAAAAAATTAGGTCTTAAGACCTCATTGTAAGGCTATTGTTAATATTTTTGACAAAGTACATATTTTAGATACATTTATACAAGCTAACATTCACGTCGTTTATGTAGTCGTTTAAAACTATCTCGCACAAAGCATCATAACGAATTGTTTATAGCAAATGAAACAGATCGAAAGCTGCATAAACTAATGTGAAGAGATAGGCTGCAGATTATTTAGAGTTAAATTGTTAGAGCAAGAACACAGCAGAAAATGATCTGCTAAATTGCGTTATTTCGAAAGGATTTAATTTGCAATACAGGGTTATGCAATTTATGATTCCAAAATTAAAAGAAAATATACATCTGCAATTGGGATTTTGCAATCCCTAATTTTTATTACTTGTATCCTACTTGATATTCAATTGTCATCCATGTCACATCTTACAATATCAAATTTTCAAATGTTCGAAAGTTCAGGAATTGTCTGTATAAACACGACGTCCTTTGCGTAACCACACAAAAATAATCTGGTGATGATAAATTGTATTATCCTTTATATTCACAAGACCAAAATGTGAAATTACACGATTGGAAAATTTTTCATACAGAAAACCCATAAAACTTTTGAAGTAGATTTCTATCATTTTTACATGTTTATCGGTGCCATACTGTAAATTCAAAAACCTGTAACTAAACATATAATATGATGCTTTGGATGATAATTTTGTTAAAAATAGGTTGTTAAAACATTACTCTCAAATCAGGAACACTAAATCAATAATTCATGCCAAGTGTATACTAGTATAATAAAATTAAAAGATTTAAATTGTAAAAATTTTTAACATGTAAAAATTCATTAAAATTTTAGGACGCCATTTAAGGATGTAATTTATAAAAGCAGTTAACTCAGTGAGAATAAAGGTAAGTGACTTTAATATTTATGAGCTGGCTTATTTTAAATGAGTTCAGAATACGCTCCATTGCTACTAAATTATCATATCAATAGAAAGGAGTCATTAAAAAAGCTTTAAAGGTGATAAAATTAAAACAAAAAACTTTAATACTTTTGTACAGAAGCTAAAAAGTAAACACCTTTTTCATGTGTTGTACTCTGGGGAATTCTACTCCACTCCGCAATCTGGATAGTCATTCCAAACACTATTATCACAACCAACGACACCATGAACTCAAAAAGGAGCATCTCTAAAGTTCTTCCACTTCTGCACTCAGCAGTGCATGAATTTAAAGCTTAAACTGTGATTGTGGATGTGCATAAGTACGAGAATTATTGAAATTATTAATGTCCTTTCCTTTTTTATTACACTAAAAGCATCGGTGAAACTTTGTTTGCTTGACTTTTTAAGGATGTTTTGCGTGAAGACCTTATCTTCAGAATTTGTGTAAAAAATATATTAACGCAACGTTCACTATATTTGCAGTTTTCACACTTTACACTTTTCGCCAGAGTTAAATGCGAAAAGCAAATAATTCAATTTTTACTTCGTGTTAAGTATCTTGTAGTGCAACCAAGCAAAAAGATAATATTTGTCATTGAAGTAGCTACACTTAGATTCTCTGAAGTTATTGAAAAACGTTTTAACTTATAGTTAAAGCATATAAATTGGACCAATTTACTTATTTACTGCAGTTAAGCAGTTATGATTTTTGCCTCAGTATAATAATAAAACAATATAATGTAGAATATAAACATCTATATCAATATATATTCTATCAATATATCTAATAGATAGACATAGATAGATAGATAGATAATAGATAGATAGATAGATAATAGAGAGATATAGATATTATCTATATTCTACATATCTGTATATTCTATGTAGAAGATAGAATATAATATCGAATAATATAATGTATTAAAAATATATAAAGGATATATATATATCTACATATATCTATACACATATATATATATATATATATATATATATATATATATATACATATATATATATACATAGATATAGATATACAGCAGACATTCGAAAACGTGAATACTCTAAAACGTGAACACCCCAAAACGTGAACAACCTTTTCTCATCATTGACTATTCTAAAACATGAACAAGTCAGTAAAGCTCTATAACATGAACAGTAAACCTTACAATTTTTTAATATAGTTTGCATTGATGTCGAATAATTCTGAAATTGGGGAATTCCCTAATAGCAAATTATGCTATTGATTTGTGAATGCATGAAAAATGCAAAATATTTTAGTAACAATTTTGTCTTTACATGAAACGTTTCGTCTTTGGCAAGGTAAATATGAGTGCGAAAAAACCTGTGTGCTTGACATTAAAAAAAAAAGCTGAAATTCTCGATTTCTTACAAAAGGGGTCGAGTGTGACATACTTAGCAAAGAAATATAATGTTGCTAAATCAACAATTTGTGGCATTAAAGCGAAAAGAAACGTGATTTTAAAATGCGTAAACAACACATTTTCTGGGCCTGGAAAAAGAAAAACCCTGCGTACTTCAGAGCTGCCCAAAATGGAGAAATCTCTTTATCGTTGGTTTCTCTGTATGCGAAATAAGAACTGGCCAGTAAGTGCTCTAATGCTGAAAGAAAAAGCCAAGAAACTGCATTCAAAATTTAAGGAAAAGGAAGGTGACTTTTATGCTAGTGATGGATGGTTTCAAGGATTCAAAAAAAGATACGGTATTCGACTTCTGCAAATATCTGGCGAAAAACTGTCTTCGCAGTCTCAGTTAGTGGACCCGTTTAAAGAAAAACTTAAAGATAAAATTGCTGAATTCGAATTGTGTAACGATCAGCTATATAATGCTGATGAGTCCGGCTTATTTTGGAAACTTCTGCCAGAAAAAACGTACGTGTCCACTTTAGAAAAGAGAGCCCCAGGCGTAAAGTCGGAGAAGCAGCGAATCACTTTCTTGTGTTGCTCAAACGCCACCGGATCTCATAAACTCAAACTTTTGGTAATTGGAAAGGCGAAAAACCCACGATGCTTTAAAAACCTCCAGTGTCCTACCAACTATAAAAACTCAAAGTCCGCCTGGATGACGGCGACTATTTTCAAAGAATGGTTTCATCAATCATTCGTTCCTCAGGTAGGGATTCTTCCTTTTGAATGCTGTATAAATTTTCCTAAAATTTGTCGCTTTTTAAGGTGAAATCATTTTTAAAAGAGAAAAACTTGCCAATTAAAGCTCTTCTTCTAATCGACAATGCTCCTTCCCATCCAAATGAGGCTGAACTGACAACGGAAGATGGGCAAATATTCGCAATGTTTATGCCACCAAACGTTACTCCCCTCATTCAACCGATGGATCAGAATGCAATAAAAATCACGAAGTTATACTACAGAAATAGCCTTCTTGCTTCAATAGCAGCAACGCAATCTGACTTGCTCGAGTCTATGAAGAAAATAACATTAAAAAGTGCTATAAATTTTTTGGAAGCCGCTTGGAGTCGTGTCGGCAAAGAAATTCTGTCTAAGTGCTGGAAAAATATTTTAAATTTTACTGTGAATGATGATGACCCCGAAGATAGTATGCCTTTGGCGATTTTAAAAGAAAAATGGGAAACTGAACTTCGCTCCTTGATGTGCAACACCGCCGATCTTCTTAACAGTTTAAATGCTGAGGTTTGTTCGATAGCGCAGATATGTACAAAGATATGTGAGTTATTGAAAATTTTGTTCTTATCAACAATTTCAGAGTGAATTTACGTTATCAAATGTTAAGGAATGGAACGAAGATATTGATGAAGATAATGCGCATGATGATATTGGACATGAGGACGAACCTGACGAAGACTGCATCTCAGAGGCATCGGTGAAAATTATACCAAGTGAAGCAGTTGAAATTTTCAACAAAGCAATACAGTGGGCCAGTCACGAAGGCGTCGATCAAAAGGATATGAATGTACTTAGACGTCTAAGGGAGAATGCTGTGTTTCAAGTGTTAGAAAGAAAGAAGACCCAAAACAAAATGACTGATTTTTTTAAATAAAAAGTTTTATATATGTATCTTTAGTATAAATTAATATGTACACAAAAAAAGAAACAAAATGTGAATTTATATGTGTAAATATGTGTTTACTTTATTCTTGTTTGACACTCGAAAACTTGAACAATTTGAATACGTGAACTGTCTTGGTTTTAATTAGTTCACGTTTTCGAATGTTTACTGTATATATATAGATATATATAGATATAATATCTCTATCTATAAAATATAATATAGAACAGTATAATATATAAAAAATATTCTAATTTCTATTAGTTAAAGAAAATTAAAATAAATAGATAGTGAAACTGAGATTTCTGATTCTCAATATAAAAACTCGTAAAGTAACTATCATATTATTCACTAATAAATATGTATCATTTTATTAAAAAGTTTATATTCACACTGCTTTCTAAGCTTAATTCTATATATTAGCAGCAGAAGTAAATCTTCAAAGTAATTTGCAGTAATTTTAAAGTATCATGTAGTCAAATACTCATCGTGAATATATGCCAGTTTGAAAATCAAAAAAAAAAATAAATTTCTTTATCATCTGTGAAAACTATTGTTCGAATAATTAAAGGAAATCATTCAAATTCCATTGTCATACGTACTTTACAACGATACTCTTCATATTTGTAATTATGGTAATACAAAGAATTTAGATTTGTAGTATGTATTCTTGTTTGAAGATGATTGCTTGCCAGTTATATTTTACAGTAGATTGTGCTGAGAAATCTTGATGAGTCCATGATTTGAGTTCGTACTTGACATCCATACTGACCAAAACTTTGCAAGAATTTTATGTTCGAATGCGACTATGTTTCGAACATAGTCGTTGCATTTCAATTTTTTCATTTTTTTTTTGTGTTACTGAAAAGACAAAAAAACTACATACAATAGTGTATGTAGTGTAGATACTAGGTTAGACTGCTTTTATTGGAAATTGTTTGCATTACGAAAAAAAATGTTTATTTACTAGGTTCGAAAACTCTTCAAAACACATGTTTAGTAAAAAATCAATAAATAGCCCACCAACAATTTACCAAAAATGCTTATATCATTAACTTTAACACAAATAATGGTACAGATCTCTTCATAGATTATTACTGGCAGGCTCCGAAATTTATTGCTTTATACTGTTTTCACCTCAAAATTTTGTGTGTGGTTTTTTTACATATAAGTTCTTTGTACTTATTTTTTATAGAATCTTTATTTAATTATCATTTTAAAATAAATAATTTTTTTTTTGAATATATTGATTTTTTGTTGATACTTTTGGACATTTTTTGGCAGCGATAAAAACTCCACCACACAATTATATTGATTTCACCACACAATTGTACGGATTCCCCGCACCTACTACATTAAAAAACCACCCCTGCAATGATGCTTTTAGGTGTGACAGATATCAAAAAAGCATTTGTGGCGGTTGCATATTCACATGATCTAGGTTGGCCATGCAAATTCGGACAAATAAATTATTGAAAATAAGATGAGTTGGTTATGAAAAGAAAATTTTTTAAAAAACTAATGATATTTTTATGGAGAAAAAAAGAAGGTTGTCATTCTTTTGACGGTTTGTTTTAATAAATAAATAAAATTAAATTAAGTAGGATAAGCCTACAATTGGCGACCCCGACGTGATCGAAAATGTCGCAAGTAGAAGCAAGCAACAATAGCGCACTGGATAGAAATAACATTCCTGCAGATAGTAATGTATCAAATAATTACAGAAACGAACAACCTCGAGGTGACATTTGTCGTATCGGAATCAAAGCACCAGCATTCTGTAAGAGGGATCCAGACCTCTGCTTCATCCAGATGGAATCTCAATTCAGAAACGCACGAATTACAACTGACCAAACCAAATATGATCATGTAGTCGGCAGTCTTGACAGCGCTACCTTAAGAAATATCGCGGACATTGTTCGTGCTCCCTCTGCTGTAGAAAAATACGAAGCGGTTAAGAAGCGACTAATTCAAGACTTTGCAGACTCCGAAAATCGAAAACTGCGGCGACTAGTTCAGGAGTGCCAGTTAGGTGATAGCAAGCCAACACATTTGTTGCACACCATGCGCGATTTAGCCAGCGGCGCCATGAATGATGGAGCAATAAAACAATTGTGGCTGGATCGTTTGCCTGAAGCAGTGCGAGCAGTCGTTTCAATTTCGGAGGCTGACTTAGACAAATGTGCGCAGCAGGCAGATCTGATGTTGGAAATGGGAAACTACAATTCTGTAGCTGTTATCAACACATCTGCACAGAATAATGATCATATCATGAAAGCCATAGACGCCTTGAGTAAGCAGGTTGCGGAGATAAAAACTGCACAAAGACGAAGCAGAACGAGATCTCAAACTTCAGATCGCAAGCGACGTCGTTCGCTCCGTACCGAAGAAGTCCAATTTGTAAATACGTCTAGCCGCCTGTTCATCACGGATCGAAACACACAATTCAAGTTCCTGATAGATACTGGAGCTGATCTCTCAATACTACCAGTGTCTCGATTCAAAAACTCCAAGCTACAATCAACATCGCGATCATTGTATGCAGCGAATGGTTCGGCTATTCCAACCTACGGTAACAAGTTGCCGTCAATGAACTTGGGCCTTCGTAGGAAGTTCGATTGGAATTTTATAATCGCCAATGTTTCAAAACCAATTTTGGGTGCCGATTTCTTGAAACATTACGGTCTTATAGTAGATGTAAAACGTAGATGCCTGAGCGATACGCAAACAAAGTTGAGTACCCAATGTGCATCGGAACACACTGGATATGAGCCAGTCTTTTCCATTCAGAATGATCATAAATTCAAAGAGCTACTAAACTCATTCAAGGAGGTGACAATGCCTGTTTCATACAATTACAATAACGAGCCTAAGACTACGGTTCGCCATCAGATTATCACCACTGGTCAGCCTGTATTCTTGCGTGCACGGCGGCTAAATCCGCAAAAACTGCAAGCAGCCAAGCAGGAGTTTGAGTATATGTTGAAGCAAGGAATTTGTAGACCATCCAAGAGTGAATGGGCGAGTCCACTAAATATGGTGCAAAAAGGAAATGGTTTGTGGCGACCTTGTGGCGATTACCGTCGACTTAATGCCCAAACAGTTCCTGACCGCTATCCTATTCCACACATGCAAGATTTCACGCATTCGCTAAATGGAAAACGCATTTTTACAACGTTGGATTTAGAAAAGGCGTACTTTAATATACCGGTTGCTGAAGAGGATAGAGAAAAAAACAGCAATAATTACACCTTTCGGCCTGTACGAATTTAATGTGATGACTTTTGGAGTTTATAATGCAGCACAATCATTTCAAAGGTTCATGGACCAAGTTCTTTTCGGACTTAAGTTTGCTATATGTTATATTGATGATATTTGCGTCGCATCCGATAACATAAACGAGCACATACAACATGTGCGCAGCGTGCTACAACGTCTCCAGGAACATGGTTTGAAAATAAACATTGCAAAATGTGTGTTCGCAGAGGAAGAAGTAACATTTCTTGGTCATCTCATTAATCATAAAGGAATTCGTCCCCCAGGCAAGAAAATTGAGACGATTGCAAATTTTCCAAAACCAAAGGTAGTGCATGAGCTACGGCGATTCATTGCAATTATCAATTTTTATCGACGTTTTATTCCAAAAGCGGCGGAGATCCAGGGACGGCTTCAGAAATTAATTAAGGGTAACAAAAAACAGGACAAAACTGTTATTGAATGGACCTCGGATGCAGATAACGCATTTGCGGAATACAAAGAAGCCTTAATTAATGCAACAACAATCGTTCATCCAATTCCAGACGCAAACCTTGTACTTCACGTGGATGCCAGTAACGTAGCTGTTGGCGCTGCATTAAATCAAATAAATAACGGACAACTCGAGCCTTTGGGGTTTTACTCAAAGCGGTTGACGAATACTCAAGTCAAGTACAGCACGTACGACCGTGAGTTGCTCGCGATTTACCAATCGGTTTAATATTTCAAACATGCGATTGAAGGTAGACGTTGCACTATTTTCACTGATCATAAGCCGATAACGTATGCATTTCGACAGAAACCGGAAAAGGCATCGCCACGCCAACTAAGACATTTAGATTACATCGGTCAATTCACAACTGACATTATGCATATAGCTGGTAAGAATAATCCGGTAGCTGATTTTCTGTCACGTATCGAAGCTGTCAGCAATGAAGATTTAGTTGACTTTGATCAATTAGCAGAAAGCCAGAAAACCGACATTGAAACAAATGGTTTTCTGTCTAAAACGAATAAATCTGCACTTCAACTGAAATGGATACTCATTCCAAATTCATCTAAGGAAATTGCATGTGATGTATCATCAAATCGTGTGCGTCCTTTTGTAACTGAACAGTTTAGACAACGCGTCTTTAATTCAATACATAATTTAGCACATGCTGGTCGGCGAGCCACTATTAAGCAAATAGCAGAACGTTTCGTATGGCCGGGCATGGCAAAAGACATCGCGGAGCGTGTTAAATTATGTCTTCCGTGCCAACGAGCAAAAGTCACGCAACATAATAGATCAGCAATTTTGAATTTTGACGTACCAAATGAGCGGTTCGCTGTAATCCACATTGACCTCATTGGGCCTCTACCATCGTCAAACGGTTACCGATATTGCCTTACATGTATCGATCGGTTTACCAGATGGCCAGCGGTAGTCCCTATCTAGGATATACATGCCAGCACGGTAGCCACAGCGCTCATCAATGGTTGGATCATGCACTTTGGCGTTCCGAAGCAGATCATAACAGATCAAGGAAGACAGTTCGAGTCAGCACTGTTTAATGAATAAGCGAAACTCATTCGTGCCAAACATATCCGAACTAGACCACGTCATCCTCAAGCAAATGGTTTGATTGAACGTTTTCATCGGACTCTGAAAACTGCAATGAAATGTAAGCATGAACATCAATGGTCTGATGCAATACCTTTGATTGTGTTAGCGCTTCGAAATATCTTTAAAGAAGACCTTAAAGCCACTCTAGCAGAAATGGTATATGGAACAACTCTGCGCTTACCGAGCGATTTTCTGGAGCAAGGTAATAATGACAAAATCCCAGAACATGAATTCGTGGAAAACATGAGACAGATGATGTCTCAAATACGATCAGTTCCTACATCAAATCACTCAAATGAAAAGGTGTTCTTACAGAAGGAACTACAACATGCTACTCAAGTGTTTTTGAGGGATGATAGTGTCCGCCCACCATTAAAAACACCGTACGATGGGCCATTTAAGGTTGTGACGCGAGTTAAGTGTCCGTTCGACTCGTTTAAGTAAAAAAATATTTTTATTAGAAGCATTCGCTTCAATTCTCAACTTTATTCTGAGCTTAATTATTTAAAATACAATATTTTATACATTAAAATATGCTTATGTAGCATATGTTTACATAATTAAGAAATAAATTTGGGTTCACATAAATATATGGTTACAATAATGATAAGATACAAAATATATGATAGTGTGTCGCTGCATGTGCTGTGTCTGGGGCAATAACTTGTTATGTAACTGGGGTGTCACATAACTCCTCCCCCCTTAGTGTAGAGCGATGGCCATAGAGATTTTGATGTGGCTGGAGCGATGCTTGGACTGGTGGTAATGTATTGTATAATTTTCTTCTTCGGCAAGGACCAAATGATGATGACAATTATAATAAAAAGAACTGCTATGATTATATACATGTAAAAGCTTTTCCTCTGTGTAAATTCTTTTAGCTCTATGATGTTGTCTTCATTTGAATATTGATATTGTTGAAGTCTCTGCAGGGTCAGGATCTCTTTGGTGGAATTTGCTTTAATTATTGAAGATGATGGCTGCGCCAGGTATATTTCGTCCCAATATGTTTTGTGGTTATCGTTATAGATTACTCCGTTAACAGCTACCTTGCAGTTCTGATAATGTATGAGACCTGTTCCTTCTATGTTTTGGGAATTATTTCTACAAGAGGTATTAATTATTGTTAGTGGTATATTTATAAAGACTATATAATTTTCCTCTGGTTGGATTATTTTTTCAATATTTCCCATATCGTTTAATGAACATTCTGCTGGTTCATTTTGCATTAGTTAGGCTACACAAGTAGATTCTGGTGTGTTTTCTATATAACTGGACACCTTACAGTAGTATATATTTTCAATCTTGGGACATTTTTCGTCAAAATATTGAATAGTTTCATTGTTATAGGTTATATATGATTTTGTTATTATTTGCATTGTTTTATTGATGGGGAGTGGGATAATGTGGTAGAATTGGTGTGATGTTGTAGAAAGCGTTGGGATACGGATATTGAATATAATATTTGTGTTATTATAGTAAGCTTGAAGGTTTAGAAGTTTCGTAAATATGTTCATCAGACTTAATTTCAACTGTCTGTTTTTTGAAATGAATATGGAGTTCATCAAGTTCAGATGGATTGAGAACTTGTTTTGAGATTATATTAAGCTTTGCTAGTGTGATCGCCTCTGTTATGTCCATTATGTGGTTAGTGAGTAGATCTATGTTATAATTTAATTGGTTTAGGTATTGTAATTCGAATAAAATGTCTTCGGTCTGTTTTATTCTATTTGCATTAATGTTCAAAAAGTTTGTTATCTCAAGTTGTTCGTTATTAATGTGGTTTGTCAGATTTTTGAATCTTTGTATCATTTGCTTATTTAGTATATGTTGATTTTTTGTAATTGTGGTGAAATTTTCTTCGTTTATATGTATTTGTTTTATTTGTTCATTTAGTTCTATTGCGTCGTTTGAGTCCATGTTACCGGTAATGAATTTAATAAGCGACCCCGCACCATTTATTAAGCCTCGTTTTTGTCTTTGCATTGGTGTAATTGTTCGTAATTTAGTTCTTAACTCTCTTAATTTGTATTCTGTTATGTCTATCGAGTCTAAGTGTGTTCCATGTTGACGAAAAGTGTCTAAGGTCTTGGAAATACTTTCCACATTAGATGTGTATTCGTTTAAATCTACAATGTGTATTAGGTTATTATAACTTTTAATTATTCTTGCTTCTCCTAGCCGTAAAGGTAAGATTCCCTCGTTTTGGTTCAGATCTTTTACTTCAAATAATTGAGCTGAAATGACCGTTATTCTGTAAGATTTCAATATTTTTTAAGTAAATTTGGCTTGCTTTTTTATTCTGGATTTGTGTAATTTACGGTTATTTGTTGTAATAATTGTTATTTTGTTATTTTTCTTAACCTTACGTTTTGAGAATCTCGGTGTTATTTTATTTCTTTGACACTCTTTTCTGTATATGATTCGATTTTCGTCTAAGTCAATAGGTTCTACTCTATTTTCATTAAATTTTCCTAACCGCTTGTTTGCATCTAGTTCTAATTTACTTATAATGGAGGGGTACAGAATTTCCTGAAATTCGTTCAGTTTCGTTATATAATCATGTTCATTGGTATATTTTATATTTTTGTTAAATTTGTATGTTCTACCGTAAAACAATTCGTGTGGGGTCAGTTTAGTGGCTGAATGGATTGCATTATTATAAGTGATTAATGTCTCTGTTAAAATTTCCTCATGATCTAGGTCTAATCTATTTTCTTTTCGTTTTGCTACGATTATTCTGTAAATTTCTGTTAAGGTGGAATGTAATCTTTCTACAGGAGAGTTACTGCTTGTTTGTTGGAAAGAAGTCGTATGTAATTCTATATTATATTGCCTGCAGAAATCTTTGAAAATATTACTCGTAAATTCAGAGCCTTGGTCACAAATTAATTTTTTCGGTATTCCATGTAAACAGAAGTAATGTTTTATGGCTTTTAAGACTGTTATACTGGATTTTGTAGTGAGTGTGTATGCAAAAGCAAATTTTGAGAACTTATCTATGATAGTAAGAATTGGGTTATTATTTATGGTATATATGTCGATGTGCACTATATCAAGAGGTATTGAGGGAATTTCGGGTTCTTGGAATTTAAGTTTGAGTGGTTTCCTATCGTATTTTAAAGTTTGGCATTTCTCGCAGTTGTTAATGGTTTTTGTCACTAACATATTCATATAAGGAAAGTAATATTGTCTTTTTAAGTGAAGTATGGTTTCGTTTATACCTCTATGATTATTTTGCTCATGGTAGTCTTTGATTATTTTTTCTTGGTTTTCCTCCTGTTGGATATCCTCCACTTTTTCTATACAACGTAAGACTTTGAAGACTTTACTGTGAGCAAAATATTTAGAATATACTGTTTGAACTTTTCTGAATATTTCATCTGCGGAAAATATTGCTACTAGTCTATTGGGTGGAAAATATTTTTTAAATATATCTATTAGGGTTTCTTCACAAAAATTTGATTTCCTGATTGTTCTTCTCTGTTTATTCCTAAATATTGTTTCTAGCATCATTGGTGATCCAGTTGATGATTGTTGTAACACTATCTGTATATTGAATTCGTTTAACGGTCTTTCAGAAATGAAAATGCCGTCGTCCAGATTTTCTTCTGCAGAATGAATGGTTGTACCTTGCGTTCCTTGTATTGATGCCGCATCGTTAACGTTCACCTCTTCGGTTTCCATCGTTTCTACGTTCTCCAATTTAATTCTACTCAAGGCGTCTGCATTTGTGTTAGCTTTACCTTTTTTATACACTATTTCATAGTTGTATTCTTCTAACTTTAGTCTCCACCTAATAAGTTTTGAATTGGGTTCTTTAAGACTCATGAGCCAAGTTAATGGTTTGTGATCTGTAATTATTTTAAATTTCCTCCCAAAAAGATAAGGTCGGAAATATTTGGTTGCCCATATGATGGCAAGTAGTTCTTTTTCTATTGTCGAATAATTACATTCAGAATTGGAAAGTGTACGGCTGGCATAACATATTGGTTTGTCGCTACCAACAATACCTTGAGACAAGATCGCACCTAGAGCAACATTGCTAGCATCTGTAGTCAAAAGAAAAGGTTTAGTGAAGTCAGGGTATTGTAAAATAGGATCGTTTATAAGGAGGGTTTTACACATTTCAAAAGTTTTGACGTATTGTTCTGTGAGTTTTATAACTCTGCCCTTCTTCAGGCATTCTGTGATGGGTTTAATTAGTTTGGCAAAATCCTTGATAAATTTTCTATAGTATCCTAGAAGACCTAAGAAAGCTTTTATTTCTTTTTGCGTTTTTGGTATTGGGAAACTTTTTATGGCGGAGATTTTGTCCGGATTTGGTTTAATACCCTCCGTTGAAACAATATGTCCTAAAAAACATATTTCCGTTTTTAAAAATTCTGATTTATCTATTTGTATTTTGAAATTTGCAGATTTTAATCTTTTGAACACTTCTTTAATGTGAAGTATGTGTTCGTGTAATGAAGTGGAGAAAATTATTATATCATCGAGGTAAACGAGACATGTTTTACCAATGAGATCTTTTAGAACATTGTCCATTACTCGTTGAAATGTGGAGGGTGCGTTCTTTAACCCGAATGGCATGCGAATGTATTCATAGTGACCATTTTCTACTGTGAACGCTGTCTTAGGGATATCTCTTGGATCCATCTCAATCTGATGAAAGCCACTAGCAAGATCTAAAGTGGTAAAGTACATGCATTTCCCAAGTTTGTCTAAGATGTCTGTAATGTTAGGCAATGGATATCTGTCTGAAATAGTTTTTTCATTTAATTTACGGTAATCTATGACTAATCGCCATTTTTGTTTACCGCTTGCATCTTTTTTTTCGGAACTACCCATACAGGGGAACTCCAAGGTGAATAGCTAGGGCGAATTATCCCTTGTTTTAGCATATTTGTTATTTGGGTATTAACTTCATCCTTATGTATGTAGGGGTATCTATATGACTTCGTATAGATAGGTACGTCATCTGAAGTATTTATAGGATGTTTTACTTCGTTAGTGAAGCTTAGTGAATTACCTTCTTTAAAAAATATTTCTTTATAATGTTTACAAAGGTTTAGTAATTCACGTTTCTCCTCTTGGTTAAGATGGTCTGTCCTAAGTATTTCAGAAATATTACATTGCGGCACCGGTTGTGTATTACAAGTGTCCCAATTATTAATTTCGATCATTTCGGATGAAGGATAAGGTTGGGTTGTCAGTGGCTGTTCAACGAATAGCGTTTGGTCTTTATCTGAGTTATTATTAATTTCAATTAAACTAAACCAGTTTTTTGCTTTATAAATACCTTCAGACGTAACAAGATTAGGTAAAATTTCGGTTTGTTGTATGTAAATATCACCATTTTCGAGGTCAACTGGTAGTTTGAAAATACATTTTGAAAATGCTGGAACCAATTGCTTACCTGAAGTAAAGTTTGGTTTCATTTTCAACATTATTATAGCTCCTGACGTAATAAGTTTTTGTTGCGGAAGGTCAATTTTCGCGTTTAAATTCTTAAGAATATCAAGTCCCAATAAGCCATCGAAGTAATTATGGAACTTGAATAAAAGGAATGTTAGGTAACCTGTTTGATTAAATTCTTTAAACATGGGGATAGTCACTTTTTTTGTTATAGGGTACGATTTAAGAATTGTTGTTATCATGATGGGCTTTATATCAACTTGGTCTTCGGTCTTTATGAACTCAGGATTTATAAAGGAAGAGGATGCACCTGTATCTATAAGAAATCTCAAATGACGGCCAAATGGAGAATCAATTAGAATAAATGGGAGTGTTGTACCATGTTTGTTTATTTCTACATATCCTGTTGGTTCGTCGAGGCATGTATACGAAAATTTGGTTTGTCTTCAATATTGAAAAATTCCTCTGATTCAGGTTGTTGAGAAATACCATTAAAGTCGTTATTCCGATTAATGTTGTTAAGTTCCCTTGTATTATACCCAGAGTATCTATTAGGATATGGCTGATTTCGGTTATGTGTTCTACTCGAATGTTTGAAGTTAGTGAGTCCAGAGCTGGTATCCATTGGTTCTGGTTTCATTGATTTTGGGAGGTATCTACTAAAACCTGAGCCGGTATCCATACGCTCGGGTTTGGCTATATTTCTCTGTGGTGCATTCACATTAAATCGATTTTGGGAGTTACTTCTGTAATTGTAGTAACTGTTTGGGTAATTATGCCTATTGTTGTGTCGGAATTGATTATATTGATAAAACTGTTGTTTATTATATCGAGGTGAAAAATACTGTTGATTAGTATGTGGCAAGAACTGGGTCCTAGCATAGAAGTTAGAATCTCTCTTCTGATAACATATGTTTTGCTCTTTTATACAAAATGATAAAGCAGAAGCCAATGAATCTGGTCGCATTGCCCTAATACTAGAGCCTAATGGTTCTTTTAGACCAGTGAGAAAAGAATTAAGACACATTTCAGCGAACAGTTCTTTCTTAGCCCTTATTACACTTTCGTCTTTTTCATGGATAAGGATATTGTTACTAAGTGCTGATTGAATTGCAATAATTTCATTATAAAATTCTTCTGGAGTGGTTGTTATCTGTTTTAGATTATGTAAATCTCTTATTAGGGTTGTTTCGGTACGCTTGTCTGAATAGTGCAAAATTAGATTATTTTTAATGTCGTCCCAAATAAGTGGGGTTCCGTACATGTTTAAGATTTCATTGGCCTTTCCTTCGATTTTGTTTCTAATCGCTCTTAGAAGGATTTGGCCATAGGGTGTATTATCTGTTCCCCTAATATATAGTAAAATTTCTTCTACATTATTGATAAATTCGTATAGGGAATTTGGGTTGCCATCAAATTTTGGCAAAATATTAATTGCGTCTGGGATTCTTAGACTGTTGAAAATGTCCATAGGGGGTGAATTTTGAGTTTCTGTCTGTGGCAAAGCTTGATTTGACTCCATTTCTGGTATTCTTTCTAAACTTCTAAATTTTATTATTGAGTAAGGTGAAAATCGGGATTTCAAATGCATATGTTTTGTATTTATTTATGATTTTATATACTTATGTTTTTATTGTTCAATTTTGACTTACATGCATCCAAGATATACTGCTGTCTTCATATTTATAGTGTTCTTCTCCTGATTGTAAAGGATTAAAATCCAGCAGTGTCGTGCACTTGTATATATTTATTTTGTGGTTAATCTTGTTGTTGTAAATCTTATTTTGTTATTTTATGTTGGTAACCTTTCTTAATCAAGAATATACTCTTTATTGTATATTGCTGAGGTATCCTCTTCTTTATATATATTTTCTGTATTTAATTTATATGTCTGTACTGATATTCTGTCAGTACGAACATTTATATGTTGTTAATCTTCTTCTAACAAGCATATACACTTTATTGTTTATTGTTGAGGTATCCTCTTTTTATATATATTTTCTCTACTGATATTCAGTCAGTACGAATATTTATATATTATTAATCTTCTTTTCAATGGTCACTTATTTGTATTTAAAAATTTCTAGTTAAATTTTGGTCACTTTTAAGTTTTGAAAAATTTTATCGTTTTTTTTTTTTTTTTTTTTTTTTCCAATTTTTTAAAAAAATTTTTTTTTTTATATACTCATCTAAAAAAATTTTTTTAGTCACTTTTATGTGTTAATGTTTTTAGTGCACTTTCACCGTCAATCAGGCTTACCGACTGTGCCAGTTAAGTGTCCGTTCGACTCGTTTAAGTAAAAAAATATTTTTATTAGAAGCATTCGCTTCAATTCTCAACTTTATTCTGAGCTTAATTATTTAAAATACAATATTTTATACATTAAAATATGCTTATGTAGCATATGTTTACATAATTAAGAAATAAATTTGGGTTCACATAAATATATGGTTACAATAATGATAAGATACAAAATATATGATAGTGTGTCGCTGCATGTGCTGTGTCTGGGGCAATAACTTGTTATGTAACTGGGGTGTCACATAACTCGCGTTCAGACAAGACGTATGATCTTCTAATCAAAGGAAAACCGGTGCGGGTGAGTGTTGATCGGGTAAAGGCAGCATTTTTATCAAGTGACAATGAAGACGTAAGCCCATCACGTACAGAAAATATGGCAGATACTCGAATGGATACCAAACCAAGTAATGTAACACGAAAGGGACGGTTAGTGCAGGTTCCAAGAAGATATGTTAAATTTGACTTAACGTGACATCGCACATGACTCAGTCACTGCCAGGGGAGTGATGTGGCGGTTGCATATTCACATGATCTAGGTTGGCCATGCAAATTCGGACAAATAAATTATTGAAAATAAGATGAGTTGGTCATGAAAAGAAAATTTTTTAAAAAACTAATGATATTTTTATGGAGTAAAAAAGAAGGTTGTCATTCTTTTGACGGTTTGTTTTAATAAATAAATAAAATTAAATTAAGTAGGATAAGCCTACACATTCATTATTTTCCTATGATTTTCCTTGTGGTATCGATGGTTGATTCTAAAGCATCAATGCAGTAGCGCTGATACATCGATACTTTCACCTGCTGGGTATCTAATAATGTTTGGCACAACCAGTAGAAATAAGTACGATAAAAAATGCTTATTGAAGTCATAAAACAGCTAAAAGAAACGTTACAAAGAAATAAAAATTAATATAATTCTTAATATATAATAAATAAAAATTAATATAATTCTTAATATATAATAATATATAATATAGTATAAAATATATATTTAAAATATATGAAAAATATTAATATACATTACAAAGTATAAACAGAGTATTTTCCATGTAAATAGCAAAACAAAATGTTTCAAGGAACATCGTATATTGTGATAAATAGACAATAATCGATAAAACAAAACTCTTTACACTTACCAAATATATCTTAAAAGTTCACAAACGGGGATCACTGTTTTATTCCCGGTCTTTCTAAACTTTGAAATGCCACATGTGATTGCCTAGAGAATAAAAATAATAAAACGAAGCACTCAATGAAAATCAAGTCTCGAAGAAGATACTGAAGAAAATACTGAAACTGCTTACCTACGATAAAAAAATGTTTGAATTATAAGATGCTTTTGAGAAAGATAAGATACTATGGGGACTTTTTTTTGGTTACTATACAACCCGAAGTCTGATATAAGAACTTGACATAAAAAATTAACAACACATCTACCTAATCGTAACTTCATGCTTTACAGAATAGATATTTTTTTTCTCAAGGAAGTTTCTTTTTTTAAATCAATGAAAGCAATAATATGCCTCGGAAGTTTTTTGGGACCCGTATTTTACATGTTACTCTTTGCTAACCTAGTTTTGTTAGTGAGTACTTACACAATTCCACGTTCAAACCCCGTTAATAATGATGCAATTATGAAACATGCACCTTTAAGAATGAAAATTAAATATTAATGTTTTATTTTTATACTAGCTGACCCGGCGAACGTTGTTTCCCCTTGCAATTAATTTTCCTGGCTCAGCTGAGTTATAATATTTGTTGTTATTCAACTTAACCTTTAGCATTTTAATACGAAAATTATTTTGAATTGATTTTTTCTTTTGAACTACAAAAAGTACACATGCATTACTTATGTTACAAATATTTTCAAATCCTTATAAGCACTACATTTTAAATGAAAAAAGAATATCAATGGATATTGCAAAGCGTCGTAAGAGCGATAACTGTCATCAATCGTATGCACTGTGTTATCTCTGCGTTGTATTCATATATCTTGACGTTCAAATGCGTCGCCAACCATAACAACTGCAACTTCATTAATAGTCGGTGCATTATATCGGCCCGCATGCTGCCCAGATGGTACTTTGTCTGCTTTTATGACGATTGTATAGTTGTCGTTTAGCAGTCGGTTTGAAACGGTATTGAACAACTGGACCAACTGGTTGTGATTTTTTAAAAACGGTTCTAAAATACCCACAATTTCTTGCTCCTCCATCTGCTCGATATGGTTGTACTGGCAACGTGCGTTTCTTTGCTGCTTCTCATCACCCATGAAGTAGATTTGCAGAAATTTGGGATCATTATTGGGCATCGGCATTAAAGAACCAATTTGGTGATACACTTGGCCCTGAATCTTAAGCGTTGATTGAAAATTGCGACCAATCTCATTCTGAACGATTTTTGTTGTTCCAAATGATGTCATTTAAAAGCACGAATTGAATTTGCGAATTTTACGAAAAAACAATTTAGATTGAGATGTAGCTCCAGCCAATAGTGCTTTCAATAGTTTTGGCGACAAATTCAATGGTGGCAATACAACTTTTCCAGATGTGCAGCAGAAACCGGCCGATTCACCTTTGTATTTGAGTGTATGACAGTGTTGGCACTGTTTGTTCATAGCACCGATTACAATTCGTGAATGTGACGAATAGTCGATAACCGACTCATATTCAAACGCAAGGTGATGAAATGATGAACGTGTCAATGCCCGATACACTTGCAAACGCTGTTGTTCACGTGTTCTGAATATGTCGGTGACTCGTGGACGGGCCAGTCTTTGTCTCAATGCATTAGCTCGAAGGCGTTATTTGCGTTGCTCTTGACTTTCATTAAGACGTGTGATTGTATCCTGGTTTCTTACATTCTCATTGTTTTCTGCCGATCTATTTAACCGACGGTTCTGGAGTAATTGTGAATTCAGAGTCGCTCGACCAATATTTTCTCCTTGTCCACGAAGACGTGGCATTGTTTTTTGTACGTTATTTATATCTTTATATATATAATTTTTCTTTTTTGTGTGTGTTCAAGTGAATTCAAGGATGGTTTAGATTCACAATTTGGTCCATTTATATTAGACATTTAAAAGTTATTCATTCTTACTTTGATTTGTTTAAAAAGTTTAAACTCTAAAATGAATCGTTCAACTATCCTGTGGAATTTTTGAATTCGCTGGATTTACCAGGAATACCACCACATAACTTAAGATTAAAAATTGGCTCACCTATAATTATACTGCGGAATTTAAATGCATTTAAGCTATGCAACGGCAGTTTTACGATTCATTATAGAGATTTTAAACTTTTTAAACAAATCAAAGTAAGCATGAATAAATTTTAAATTTTTAATATAAATGTATATGGATACCAAAAAATAAAAAATTGATTAAAAAGACATTATCCAGTGGGCCAAATTGTAAATCTAAACCTTCCTTGAAGCCACTTGAACACACACAAAAAATTTCATCAAAATCGGTTCAGCCGTTTAGGAGGAGTTCACTGTCAACACACGTACAGAAGAAATATATACATATATAAGATATTAATAATATTAATAATATTTATATATTAATAATTAATAATAGTAAAGAAATATTATATTAGCTGTCGTAATCTGGGTATAAACTACATTTGCTTAGGAGTTATTCAGGAGTTAAATATATTGGAGCTTGTAAAATAATTTAAACATTTGGTAAATTTATTTATATATTTATTTTGAAAACTCAATATAGATAATTATAGAAAATTATTAAAAATAATGATATTTCTTAAACATTTTTAATACATAATGTTAACTTTATCTTTTACAAAAATGTTGAAAGTAACTAGTTGTAAATTAAACATAATTTTTAGAAATATTTTTAGTAGATATTTAAAGTAAATAAGTTATAAGTAAATTAAAAACTCAGTGAAATTATTATTTAAATATTTAAGTAAAAAGTGTCACAAAAAAGTTTATAAGAGAATAAATTTGGTTAATACAAAAGTAGCGATATAAGTAATGACCATTATATTCTTTATTATAGGTACAATATTTAAGAAATGCATAATAACAATAATAAAATAATAAAATATTATTAAAATGGCAATATTACCAATAAGTGTAATAAAATATAAACTAAAATTTAAATATCTTTTTATTTATTTTCAACTGTTATTTTTATAATTTTAATAAACAGAAAAAACAAATTGAAATATTTGATTATTATAAATCTATTCTTTAAATTTGAAACTCAAGTTAATACAAAAAGATTTTCATTAATTTCATTCTCAAACCCAATAAAATTTTTTTTTTATCTTCTCAGGTGGCACAGATTTATTATTTATTTTAGTAAAACTTCACCATTTGCTCTCACAATTTAGTGAACCAGACAACACACTATAACCAATGATTATAGCAATATCATTAATATATATTATTTCTTCAAAAGCGAGAATACACAAAGCGTCGAGTGTGAAATAAAAAAAAGAAAATCACAATGGATCGGACATATGTTACGCAAGTCGAATTCCTGCATCGCTAAGCAAGCCCTAAAGTGGAACCCGCAAGGCAGTCGTCGGCCAGACGCTTCTTCAAGAACATGGCGAAGGACAATTGATTAACATCAGCGCGCTACTCATAGAACGACATCTCTACGGCAGCTCCAAATAGAATACTGTTCAGAGGAATTGTTGAAGCCCTATGCTCCACTGGGAGTTAACGGAAAAAAGAAGAAGATTTCTTCAAAAGAAAGGAATGTGGTGCACTACTTCTTTTGAGGTTGAAAATAAAAGGTAAACCTCAATTATTAAAACAATTATTATTTTAATTATTTTTATTTATTTAAATAAAAAAATTCTTAATGGAACGTTTACTTGAAATATCTCCCTACCGATTGTACTAATATTTTTGTAAGCCGTGAAAGTAGACTATATATTTTCATACAAGTTTATACAAGTACTATATATGTGATGGGACTTAATTTAATAGAAATGACGACAAATATGTTAGAATGAAAATTTATAAATTATGAAAAATGAATTTTTTTTTTATACTTTTTAAAATTTGTTTACATATTTAATTTAGAGCAGACTTCAACTTCATCATTAACAGATTTACCTACACTTCTGATCCAACGTTGTTTTAAATAAGAGAACAAGAAAATGCACTTCATCATTACTGTAACCAAACTTCCAACTAAATCCAATATAACGATTATTACGAATAAAATAAAGTTGACTTTTAAACCCAAACTTTCGTTGGTCTCAATGTTTTGGTCCTTGCTATACATAGGTGACGATCGAATTAGTTCAGTATAATAAAGACGGTGTCTGGTTTCCATTTCAATGATCCGTAATGGTTTAGCTCCATTTCTATAGCACAGAAGGTTGCTCTTATTGTTTACAATGACCTTAGTAGATAATATCCAATTACGAAATGATTCTATTTCATCACACACAAATGGATTCAAATTAAAGTCAACGTTTAAATTATTTCCAAAGTGTCGTCGACTCTGCAATTCATTTAGAGCTGCTGTATGCTCTGTTTTCACAAATTGCAACTTATTTCTTTGCAAATCTAGTAGTTGCAGGTTACTCAAACAATGCACTTCAAAATTCAGTTCAGTAAGCAGATTATCAGCTAGATACAGTTCACGCAAATTAGGCAAAGCACAAAACACTTTAGGATCCCTAAAATGAGTAATTTTGTTTTGTTCTAAATGCAAGTTTACTAAATTGTGCAACTGTCCATTATTCAGTATGTCATGTAAATCCTCATTTAAATGTGCCGAGTAGTTGTCATCAAATGCATTAATTAAGTGTAAGCTTCGCAAAGTATCGAATTTGGGTAATATAGATAAAGGATGATCATCGTGTGATATGATCAGATTGTTGTGACTTAATATAAGCTGTTGTAGATTCGGCATATACTGATATGTAGAAGGAATTTTGTTTATTTTTCTGATTTGATTATTACTCAAATCTAAAACGGTCAGACTAATACATATTAAACTTAGTTGAAATACATTAAGCCAGTCAAATTCAGCTATATTGTTGCCTGTGAAAATAAGAACTTGTGTATCTACAGGCAAAAAATAAAAATTGTTGCGTATTGAACCCGTATTTGTGCAATTTACCACGTACTTTTGTGCTCCTTCATACAACTGATAACCACAAATACAGTCATCTGGACAACTTTGTGCTATATTTAAAACCTTTCTCTTTGTATAACTCATTAGCCATTCATATTCAGGTTTCTCCACACTTAAATTTAGAGTTATTGAAAGTAGCAAAAGGAAAAAATTAAACTTGCGAATAAAAGCCATTTTAAGTTGTCTCGTATCTGCAAAAAAAAAGAAGAAAATGTTAATTATAACTGAAATAAGTTATTAGATTGAAGAAGTTATATGCCGTAAAGTGTCTTTGTAATTTCAACTTGATGAATGGAAACATATAAATAAATTTTTTATAAACAAAATTAAAATATATATATTAATTGCTATACTATTTAACTAGGAGTTTATCGGATTAGTTAATTTTTATATGAATATGAAAGAATTAATATATCATAACAATTATTAACTAGGCTAGACAAATAATTTCAGCAAATTCGGTCAATTTATCTTTATATCATTCTTTTGGAACTCGATCTAGTTTTTAGTCTCGTAAATAGGCTAATCAAATTTTTGTATACATTTCTCATGGGAGCTGAACACTGATTCATTGAACCCGCACTCGTATTACTTAATATCTATTAAGTACAATTCAACAATAGTAATAAATTAACAAATAATTAAGATTGTACTACTAATATCCAATAAAGGACATTTACAAAAAAAAAAAAATTCCTTGGGAACTTACATTCTATTAGACTGACCAAATCGAATGAATATATAGCCCTAAAATTATTCACAAAAGTCGATACGTTGGCTAACCCCGCCCCAACAAACAAGTCCACCTCAGGACCCACAGGAAGATATGCTGACCTACGGTCCGTCAACAGTTATGAATTCCAGATATGAATTCCAATATAGTTGAAATTTAGTGTGTGGCAGGGATAAGCCCCCCAGCCACAAAAGAGTAACAGTGCGCAATAGCACTAACTCAAGAAACCACAACAACAACAACATATAGTTGAATATATCACAACATATGTCATAAAAATTAAACAAAATAGATTCTTTATTAAAGTATTTAGTTAAAATTTCCAATCATTTAATTTCTCTGTATATGATAGATATATTCTAGGACCGTTGTGAATTTTTTTTTAATGCTAGAAGAGGCTTCATGTAAGTATAGACAGACAGAGAAAGATAACATAAATAAAAATTTTCTCTGCCAAATACAAAAACAGAATGCCGTTCAAAAATTCATGCTATAAAGATTTAATATAAAATTTATAGTTTATAAATTATAAAATAATTTATAAATTATTTAAAATTTGTAGGTTCAGCAAGCTTTTTACTAATATAAATAGATAAATACTTTCAACATTTTATCTCTTTCTCAAATTCCATTCCTTCTTTCTCCAAAGGAGAACATTTATTTAAGTTGAGTTTTTTCAAAGACATTATTTTAAATGAATATTTAAAAAATGTTCTATTTGTAAGGTAAAGAGAAAGATATTTGGGGAAAGATGTGTAAGTTAAAAATGTTTATCTCTATATCATAGCATAATTTATATGAAGATACAAAATTCGTATTATTTAAAATAATATATTTTTATCAACCCTTTAAAATCTCAATTTTTATCCGTTACTGCTAGAGATGCAGATGGCTATGAGAGGCATCTTCGCCTTATAACATTAAGGTATGAAAAGACAAAAACTAAATCCATTCCTTCGAATTTAGATAATTTAATAGATCTTTCGACCTTACCGGAAAACTTGTTACCTATGTTACTAAAAACGATTCTATTACTTTAGATTTGTATATGTGGGTTGCTATATAATGTAATAGTTTAGATTAATGTAATATTTTTTCCAGGAGGTAGCTTTGCGATGCACTGTATATTCAAATGCAATATTATTCTAGAAAGTAGAATATCTTATGTATCCTTTTAACAATTTGTTTATTAAATTATTTAGTTAGTATTTAAAATTTATAACAATTTAACAATAAACAATTTAAAACAATAAAACTTATAAATTTTATAACTTTTTTCGTTATTCTTACTATTGTTAGGTAAAAACCATAAACCAATGCTTAAGAGTTTTTATTTGTTTATTATTTTTTTCGTTTTTCTTGATACTAAAATAATTCTAAAATGTTTAAAACATAATAATTTAGAGTATTGCTTAACTAAACCTAAAAATCGAAGAGCAAAACTTATGCCTTGTTTTCACTATATCGCTTTTAATATCAAATATTGTGAGTATAATGAAAATGGGTAATCATATGATGTCATATTCGTATTCGTATATTCGTATTTGTCATGTTATGAAAACGCATTTGACACACCAGTCAATTACAATTCTCATTTAAAATGACATAGTAAAAACAAGGAATTAAGTGTTTTGCTCCTCCCTATTGCTCTCAATTTTTTCGGATAGTAATCCATTTACAATAAAAAATGCTATCAAGGAGTAATGGCTTAAATCTTTCTAGAGTCTTAAAAAAATCTCATCTCTCAGCATAGTTTGGAATAAAGTGAAAAAATATTTAAAATTGTACAAAAGCAAAAGAATTATAAAAAGCAGCAGAATCTATAAGGAAACTTGTAAGGTTGAGATATTCAAAAGTCTACTATCTGAACAAAAAATATATAAAATATTCAAGGTGAGTTTGAGAACGTGCACGTTCCAAGTTCTTTATTTACTTCAATTAATTTTGAACGACAAATTTGAATATAAAGATTGAAATGGAATAAAAACCTGCAAAGACTAAAATAAAATAGCAAAGAAGAAAAGGCTAAAATTGTGATTGCAATGCAATTTACTTACTTGCAGTTAAATTCTTCAATTTATTTTTCAGCAAAATAAAAATGCGAAATGTTTTAGAAGCGGACGAATAATTTCAATTCAGATTGGGAAAAAAATTTTTATATAATTGCGATAAAAGAGAACTTTAAAGCGGGATTGGGATTGCAGTTAAATTTAAAGGAAACCAAACAAATTTAGTTTCGTCATTATATCAGGTATATTATATTTGAAATTTATTAGGATAATTACATTGTCCACTTAATCGACCATTGATAATCTGAATAGTTCACCCTTTCATAATAACAGCTACTTCGTCACAAATCTTTCTTTAACACAGCAGCGTTGCTAGTATAAACCTTTAAATGACGCAGCTTAATTTGTCATTTATAGTCAAACTCTATAGAACTCTCTGTAAGAAATTGTCCTTTTGGTAAATCAACTGATGGTGGTGCTTTGCATATACTATATATACAGGCATGTATGCATGTAGTTTATTGTTCCTATAACAAGTATCTTTTCACTTATGTTGATAATGGAGTAAACATTTAGTTCTTGGACGATGTTGTTTCAGGTTAGGTTTAGATTTGTAAGTTCAAACAATTTTCGTAAATGCTCTAGCACAAACTTTACAACTGTAATATTATTCAGATAGGGTATGTTCAGATCTGTACTATAAAAAATAAGAAAAGAAGAAATGTAATCGGATATACTTCGATAAATTAGTTGAATTCATATTAAACTTACTCGAAAATAAGGATTAAGCAATAAGAAGAGCATTCTAATTTCCCAAACTACTTGGAAGGCAAGCTAATGCGATATCTTAAAAATTTAAAAATTATTAGAAATAAATTTAATCTCTCTTCATCATTTAGATATTCTGAATATACTGCTACTTTACATTATAACAGAGCTGTCCAAAACCTCCCACGGGCCTCATTCCATCGCGGCTAATATTACTTAATTGACAAAGATTAGTATATATTTTGTACAACTGGTTCAAAATATTAGTGTCCAGTGCCTCTAGTCATCACATTAAAAATAAAATATTTTGCGTATGGCAATAACTAGTATTAATAATGCTGATATTGAAAAAATTATAAATTATAGTATTTTTATTTTTCTCCGCAAAATTATGAAGGTATGTATTTATTTCTGCGGCCCTTCAACCTATTCAGTGATTTGTATTGGCCCGCGACCTACTCTGCACTATAATATGCTAAGCCAGAAACGAATAACAAGCAATGCTTTTAAAACACGTTTTTATAGTATAATCTAGGTTTTAAATATTTTCCTATATAAAAACGTTAGCAAATTTATTTTAATATTTGTTATTTTTTTATAACAAACATTTTGTATTATATTACTTTTATAAATAATAAATAACTTTAAGCATAATTTGTTACGCATAAATTGTTTAAACAATTTCTTTATGACAAGAATTTAAAGAAATTGAAATTGTAAAATTTATGAGTAGAAGTAGTTCTTTAGACAAGTAGAAAAAATTATATTGAAACTAATTAGATAGATATTTTCTACAGATTTTTTGATTTCAACAGAAATGTGGTTAAAAACCACTGGACATGGATATATCGAATTATATTGTGTTATTTATTATCAATGTATATGGTTTATATGGTATATGCCTTTACTGTATTACATACATATACTTTTCCAAACTTAATTGGATATATCGAATTATATAGCTATATTTATTTTCAATGTATATAGTTTATATAGTCGCCTTTACTGTATTACATATATTTTTCCAGACTTAATTTACTTATTATAGCCTAAAATATCATATCTGAAAGTATGGTAAGGTAACACTTTATTATATTCAGACACACTTTAATTTCGCAAAAAATCTTAATTTCATCTTCATTTCAGCGAAATTAAGTTGTTTTTTCCATACAAAATTCAGTTCTGCTTAAGATAAATTTCAAGACAAAGATGAAATTGAGATAACGAAAAAGTGACATTTTTTTAAATAAATATCAGTAACAGTTGACTTTAATAAAACCGGGAAAATATTTTGAAAGTAATACAAATTTTAAAATTTGAATATAGACAAAAAACTGTAGCTGTTATTAATTAAAAATAATTAAGAAAAAATTAAGGAAATTTGTCTAGCTGAATTAATTACTGTATATTATAATATGGTTATCAAAAGTATAAAAATCCATGATATATGATATATGTTCATATTTAGATTTTATTAAGGTATACCCGCAATTTATCCGATATAACAGATGTATGTATGTCTATTTATGTATGTATATTGATCAAATAAAAATTAAATTTTATAAAGTATATATTTTGAAGAAATTTAAATTTATCTTTATAACTCTTTAAGAATCAATACTATTTATGTAAAAGATAAGCTCACATTAATATTAATAATTTAAATGATTTTAACAATAAATAGAATACTATTTGAGCATGCTACTACTGGCCTCCTTGAACGACTTCTACTTAACTGCTTTACAGGCTACCACGTGACTACTGACTTAAGAAACTGCTTGACTACTTCTCTGCTTGACCGACTTCTACTTGGCTGCTTAACCGTCTTACATTTAAAATTCATATATTATATGTACATCTTTCCAAATATATTGATTAAAATTTTTCTATAAGATATAAATCTTAACGTTGTGCATAATTAAATGCATATAATATCTCACCACATATTATTATAAGGAAAATTTTCTAACTGTATTCTAGTAATAATAAAATATATGTGAATTTAATATTTTTAATAAAAATTTCGAGCTTACACGAGTGTCAATGTCAGACTACAATTTTCCAAGCTAAAAAATTTGTGGTCGTTTTAAATCTGATTTTTGACAGCATTTCATGTGAGAGTAAAAGTTCAACCATGTGGGTTATATCGAATAAAAGTTACGTCCCCTAAGCAAAAGTTTTAAGAAAGTTATTTTCAGGAAGAAACGTACGATGGAGAACAAATGAAATGGAAATATAATGCAAGAATAAAACTTATTTTTGTTTTGTGTTTGCAAAGCAGGACGAAGTATTTACGTTGCGACTTAAAAGAGACTATGATTTACGGATGTCATTCTGTGGTATTGCCAGATCACGTACGACTTATATGGTATTCATGCTCAGTCGTTTGACATTACTTTAGACAAATATAATTTGGATGTATATAAGTATTTAATTTTTTTTTGTTAAATTGGAAAACAATGGATAATGGATAAATATTAAAAAATTGACTGCAAAAATACAAACAAGACAATTTTGTGCTTTAATGTTAATAATGTTTTTCAAAAACAAATAAATTTTGTTGAAAATTTGGCAATCACAAAAATAATAATTGAAGTAAAGATTTAAGAAGTATATTTAAATGAATACGTGTACTTAATGCCATAAAAATTTTTATCACAACGCTCTAAAGTCAACAAAACTTAACAAAGATAAATGCTATTACATTTTAACTGGTACATTTCTATGCGGTTTTTCCATTTTGAACCCGCCCATTACGCTGTCTTGGCATTTCACTGGTCTTACTTGTTGCTGAATTTCTATTAAATTCTCATAACAGCTAAATGTTGATTACGTTGTTCATCAATTTCATTTAAAGTAATTGTATTTTTGAAAACTACAACTTATTTTTATTATAAAAAGATTTATCATACATAACATACATCGAATTGAATAAAAATGAAAGAAGAACTATTACTTTTGTCAATCTATTAATTTGTCATAAAAACAATGCATTCATAGAATGCAATTACGAAATTCTAGTTAATCCCTATTAATTTACTTAGGAATAGAAACAGCTAAAATTGATATCAAAAAAATTGAACTCAATGAAAATCAACAAATGTACCCGAATGATCGAAGATAAAATAAAAGCAGGAGAAGAAATAGCAACAAACTAGATATCCTGTGAAAAAAAATTAAGCATAACTTACAAACTCTAGCACTACGACAGAAGACTGCATGCAAAAAATGTATCAGAGAACTCTTTAAAGACAACAATTTTAAGCTATGACATACTAAATATATTGAATCAGTGTCGAAGTTATATTCAATAAGGAAAAAACAAGAACTAGAAGTTTTTTAAAATGTCTTACTACAAATGAAATTTAAGTTCTATAATAAAAAAAAATTAAACCATATGAAATTAAATCATATGGATTTAACCTAAACCATATTCATCAACTGCATTTACTTTTTACTTAAAAATAAATTTCATAAAATAAGTTCACGATAGGATCTGAACATCCTATCATCAATAGGATCTGAACAAGTGCCGGATTTGCACATAGTTAACGGATTCTAATATTGAACATTTTATATATATAAGGAAGACAACGCAACAATAAGAAACGTAAAATCGATCTATAGTCCAACTTCCATAAGTCGAACTTCTATAACTCGAATTTTCTATAACTCGAACTAAATAGAGTGCAACAGGGTTTAGAGAGCAAATTACAATAACAAAAAAATTCTTTGACTCGAACCTTTTCTTTGCAAAATGGTACTTCAAGTTATGGAAGTTCCACTGTATTTTAATGTTTTTAAATTACTATAGTAACTTAGTTATACTTTGGAGGAGTTTATATAATATTGTATAGCAATTTGAATATATTTTTTCTAATATCAAAATGATTTTATGCCGTAAACACAACAAAAAATTGCTTTATCTATGGCAAACTCGAATTTTGTGCTTGAATCCTTTAAAAAATTTATGAAATAAAACAAATTACGAACTTAAAATTTATTCATTATTCAAGATAATCTGTGTTTGTGTGTGTTTTTTGTGAAATAACTTGAAAACAAGTTATTTAATTAAACACTCATTAAATATTAAAGATGCCAATGCTGATTTTAATTAATGCAATTATGATTAAGAGTTGCTTTCGTATTCATGAGTTATTTAATTTTAATGAAATCATCTATTTCAGTTACCACATTTGTAGTAAGCACAGATTACATTTAAGTGCCATTAAATTATCATATAAATTGAGTAAAACCTTTAAAGAGATATAGGAACGAACAGCAAAAACGTCGTGCAAAAAGAGTGATAAAATTATAAAAAAAAATTACAATTTTTTCTCAACGACAGATAAAAAGTGAACAATTTTTATATTTGGTGCACAGTGGGAGTTTGTCTTTTGTTGCATCTACGATTATCACAGCCAGCAGCCCCATAAATCCAAAAACGAACAACCGTAAAGTTCTACCAAGGCACACTTAGCCCAGTAATGCATGAATTTAAAGTACAAACTGAGATTGCGGACGTGTATTGCAAAAAAAAAATTTATTAATGTCCTTTATGTTTTTACATTTTACTGAAAACATTTTTATCGGTAAAAATTTATTTTTATTCCCTTGAAAGGATATATCGTATGAAGAGCTTTTTCTTTTTGACTTCACACTTCGAATACCACAACCTAAAGGCGACAACTTAAATCTTTTTATTTAAATTTTATAATTGCACTCTTGTACGACTCCATTGCAGTGCAAAAAAGCAGGTACATAATAAGCTTGTTCTTAAACCTATTACTTCTAGTAATGTGAAAGGAATATAAGATCTTACATGTAAAGATCTTACATCATATGTCATTATAAATTGGTAGTGTTAACGCCACGATATATCAGTTCTTAAAAAGTGAACAACAATTAATTAAATAATAATAATAATTATCAAATATAATGAATTTCAAGCGTTTTAAAGAATATCTTTGAGATAAGAAATTTCACTTTAAGTTACAATTTAATAATAATTACATTGTAACTTACATTGTATACTAATACTGCTGCTCAATGAAGTATATAAGACATGTCTTGTAATTGCCTATGTCTTTTATATTACAATTTCAAGTATGTTTCTATTTGTACTGATGATCCCTGTGTTTTTGTTATTAGGACAGAGTTACACGAACAAATTTGTCATTGATTGCTTGACTTCAATAAATATAAGGACTGCATATGCAACAGCTTGCAAAAAAGCACATACAAAAAAGTCATACTTTTTGGAAACTATAAGCTTGATTCGACAACTTCAAAGTGTGCCAAAAAACAACAAGTCTCTTGCCAAGGTCTCTTATTTATACGTAAAAGAACTATCTTACTCTAAGAGACTCTAATTATCATGTAAGAAAATGCAGAAAAAAAGTAATAAGCGATTTATTGTAAACCTTTATTTAAAATTGAACGTCATTTGTCGAAAGTATTTGTACATAAAAATTCTAACAACACTAAACAGTTTTAAAAGTTTCAATATTGTAAAAAAGAACAAATGTACAAATTTGTTTAAATGTTAATGAACGTTTTAATTTTTTGCAATGTGCACAATCGACATATGTACTTATCTACCTAAATGGTAAACATTCAGTCAAACTTCCATAAATCGAACTTCTATAACTCGAATTTTCTATAAATCAAACTAAAAAGAGTGTAAAAGGGTTTTAGAGAGCAAATTACATACAATTCAGCTTCCATAACTAGGGTTTTAGAGAGCAAATTACCTACAATTCTGCTTCCATAACTCGAACTTTTATAACACGAATATCTCTCTAACTGGAAAATAAATATTGTCACGTGCCAATAGGAATGTGGGAAAGTGCATTCTTTAAATCGAATTTTTGTTTTAAGTATGAATCCATTTTAGTGTTAGGGGAAGTCCCTTTTTCAACATAAGAAATTTTTTTCTTATGTTGCTTATATGTGGAAATTGCAGTCGCTGGCAGCATGGTTTAAAGTAAATAAAATAATTTCCAATGCTACTCTTAACGATTATATTAACCTTGACAATGAAATTTGTACATCAAGGTTTTCTATAAATTACGATATTATTGAGCAATATAGCTCTGAATTAGTGGATCCGATTCTAAGCACAACGGAAAGTGAAGAGTGAGTTCGGTGGATGAAATTCTTCATCAGCCTTCCAAGAGTGAAGTAGAAGACGCATTCAAAATTCTGAATTTTTATTTACAAATGAATGATACTCCAACTGATGATCACTACAAGGCTAGAAATAATTTTACTGAAAATAAGTAAAAGTAATTAAAATCCCAAACCCTAATTTCTGAATATTTTATTTCATTATAACTTCTGTGCTTTGCTTGATTGCAAATAAATAAATATCTTAAAATATAATTCTAGTTTCTTTCAAAAATAAAAAATTCTCTAATTTGAAGTCTCCATAAGTCGAACCTTTTCTTTGCAAAATGGTACTTCGAGTTATGAAAGTTTGACTGTATATCATTGCAACTTATACATCCACATGTATAAACACACACAGTTTGAAAGCTTTTACACACATTTAATTTGTATACGCGACAATAAAACTCGCACAAACAAGTCAGATTTGTACACCTCCTATTAGTCTGCTTTTGCAACTTACCTCCTTAAACGTTCAAAAGCCGACTTTTTGTTTTGCTAATTATTCACTTTTCTATTTCTCTTTTCTTGTATTATTGCATAAATTTGTGTTGATGGTATACACAAGAAGCTACCGTTATTGTTGTTGCTATTTTTGGCTTATATGATCCTTTTGTTAAACTGATATCATTTGCGTAGATTTAGTGCAAATTTTCAAATTTCTTATGAAATTGCTTTTTTTAATTATTTGATTGTTTGTAAAAAATTTTTTGGCTTGAATTTATGCAAGCTCCCATTGAATTGTCTTATAAGTTTTCGACTTTTTTTTGCTATAAATTACGCCTCTGCAAAGTGAAATCAAAATGGCGCTAACGAAACTTCCACTACAGACACAATTTGAAAATTAAAATTCAAAACTGAACTACACTCCACTTTCCACTAATTTTTGTCTTTGCAAAATAAAGTTTATATTTTTGATAATATTTACTACAACTTTAAACTAACTTCGTTAAGAACACAGATATGTCAATTTTCCATTTCGGCCGTCTAAAGCGCCGAAAGCCGTGCGATCTTTGGGCTTAAATCATTGAAATATAGTACAATTAATTTATTATTGCGTGGAATCGCCTAATCTATTTAAATTTAAATTGCTTGTTAGTTATCTAATAACTAGTTGCTTTATGTCTTGTTTTGTTTTATTTATTGTTCTTTAAAATCATATATAATAATAAAACAATTTATAATAAAAAAAAAAAAAAAACAAAAAAAAAATTTAACGTGCGTTCAAAGTTTTGCTTTCACAGATTTTGTTTATGAAAATCACGTAAATTAATTAAAAAAACAATTAAATATTTAATTTTTATAGTCGTTAAAAATTTTTTATTATTTAAAAAAATCAAGTTTTTAATCATAGTTTTAATAATAAAATATTGAAAATAACAAATCTGTATTTTATGTTATTTAAATAAATGTTGTACTATTAATTTCCACTTTACTTAATATATATGTGTATATCAACGATCACCAAACCGTTCTCAACCAATATCAAAACTAGACTGAAGTGTTTAATTTTTCTTTTGACGCTTTACAAAGCGTAAGGGATCTTTTGTAGTGCTATTATTTGTTATTCCCCGTTCTGTCAAATCAGCAAAATACTGAGAGCATAAAACAAAAACTGTTTACTTAAATTCTGTGATCACCAACGATAATTTTATGGCTATTCCACTTAACATTAAAAATTTTCGTCTCTATTTGCTTTATGAAAACCGAAAATGTCTCCTTTTACATTTGCTTATGATGTTGTAGCGCTCATGTGGCATTATTAAAAAGAGAAGTTTACTTTGAAAAATAGAAATTGACAATCAAATTTTCAGGCATATACATTTTGATTTAGAAAATTTTAGATTTTTTAACAGAGCAAAAAATAATTGTTAGTAATAAAAAACTCTAAATAAATTTTTAAAAACTCATATTAAGAGTCAACATTACTACAATGTTATAAACAAATGAAGCATACACACTTTTTTAAGTCCTCTGTATTTGTTCTGTATCGGTATTTTTTCACTCATTTTCATTATTTGAAAAACATTAAAATCTAAGAGTAAACAAATAAATAAATTACAGTCAGTCGAGAAAGTAATGACTATTGTTTAAGAAGACGAACGTTTATATAATATTTAACGCCAAAGAATGAAGAATTATTATTTTAAAATTCATTATATTGAAAATTATCCCTGGATAAATAAGAAGTTATAACATTATTTTTTTATAAACTTAAGTGTAAAATAAAGTAAATAAATAAATTTAAATTATATTATTTATATTGCATTGCAATAATTCTTCAATCATATCAAGTTATATTTTTAAGGTATTTCATTATAAATTATGACAACTTACTGTTTGGTTTTAAATTGTATTTGTATTTTTTTGTAAAAATTTCCTTCTTTGAGCAGGTAATATACATATAAAATGCATTATGAAGATAAGTTTAACATTGTTGTCATCGCGATTATTTATTTAACTATTACACAAAAATTTTTTATTAAATTTGTACCACTATTTATTTAGGCCGCTGTAGTTTACGCCTACACATACAAATAAACGTAAAGTCTTATCGAATTCGATCTTCCACATTAACTTAAACAATGGCAAATTCATTATTTTGTTGTTGCTTGATTTTTTTTTACATTTCTGATTCAAATAAAGCAAAAAATCCAAAGGCATTAACGCACACTAATCATAAAACTGTTAAGATTTTGAATTTTTAAGTTTAAGCTAGAAATTAATTTTAGTATTAACTAACAAACTATGGCCCTAATAGACATGCTTATATACGTATATATACTAATAAATACATATCCAGTTATTTAGTTACAAACCCAAATCTCTGTGCATATCCGAATAAATAAGGGATAAAATCACCGATTTTATTTCTACTCAAATAATTTAATTGATTAAATGGTTTTGATGAATACTAAATCGATCAGATTTAGCCACCTATATTTCGACAAACTTTACTTTAACACTTCAAAGCATTTTTTATATTTTAAAACATTTTATCACACAATACCAAGGCCTGCATTTGAATAGCATGTTTTTGATATTAAACGAAATATCTTTAGCATTCTTAGAAAATAAGCGTCTTTTATAAAAGAGGCTAAACGTAAAAATGTCGGATAAATGCAGGATATAAATTTGCATATAAAGTATACCGAAGCACACAGGGCAATACTAATATTCTGTATTGCCGATTCTTTTCAACTGAATCTTCGATTTTAATTTTTAGAATTTTCCTATGTATACTATTATTTTTAAAAAGCTCGAAATATAATTAAAAACTCTTGTTAATTCATATATTTTCAAATAATTAATTTGAAGAATTAGTCTGGCACGATTACAATTTTTAGGTTCAACTATTTAAGAACACATTTTTGTTAAATTTTTGTTACGCCTTAAGTCGATGTAGTTTTACTTTCCCGATATAATGCTTTAAAACTGGAAATATAAAAGCAGTATATCATATTTCAGATTAATTATATAAACTACAATTAACATAACATATCACTCAATAAATCGTCTGACTAACTAAGGAAAACAAATTTTTTATGCCAAAAATCGATTTTACTCATCAATATAATCTCCTTCAAGGGCAATACAATCATTCCAACGCTTCTCTAACTTCTTGTCTTTTACCTCAAAATAGGCTTTTGTTTCAGCAATTACTTCTTCATTTGAGATGAATTTCTTACCGGCGAACATTTTTTTGAGATCGGCGAATAGCCAGTAGTCGCTGGGGGCCAGATCTGGACTATATGTTGGATGAGGAAGCAATTCGAAGTGTAATTCGTGCAATTTTGCCATCATTTTTATTGACTTGTGACATGGTGCATTGTCTTGGTGAAACAAAATTTTTTCGTTCGTCATATGCTGTCGTTTTCTCACAATTTCTGCTTTCAAACGATCCAGTAATGCCGCGTAGGAGTAGGAGTTACTATTGATGGTCTTTCTCTTTTCGAGATAGTCAATGAAGATTATACCATGTACATCCCAAAATACTGAAGCCATAACCTTCCCAGCTGACTGTTATGCCTATGGACGCTTCGGACATGGTTCACCGGCTGCAGTCGTTTTGATTCCGGAATGAAGTGATCAATTGGACGACCAGAACATTCACCATCATCGCTGTCTGTACGACCACGTTTAAATTCAGTAAACCAATAACAAATGGTTCTTTTCGATGGAGCAGAATCAGGATAACACTTTTGAAGTCATTGCTGAGCCTGTACACTATTTTTTTCAATCAAGAAGCAATGATAAATTAAAACACGAAATTGTTTTGAATCCATTGTTTTGAAAATAACAAAAGTAGCTTCACTTAAATGGCTGTCACTTTTTCCTGACTAATCGAAATGTCATGAAATTTTACACATAGTCTTTTGAAGGTTGGTACTTCAGAAAAGTCATATGGATTTGGCAATGGCAGCGTCATCTGTGTGTTAGTCGTACGACTTATTGAGTGATGTAATATAAACGTTCATCTAATTGTTAGTGTTTCTCATATATTTGTTGATATTTGTATATCAATATTTTGACAAATTCTTATATGTAGTATGTTGAAGCAGTCATTATTGTCAAATCGCAGTATTTAGAAAACTGTAATTCTACCATTATTTGATTATACCTGACTAAAATTTTTAATAAACTAAAAATAATAAACAATTTCCTATTTTATTTTTCCTTGTGTTGGCTTTTCTTATTTTTTTCCCATTAAATGAAATGGAAATAAAAAATTATTTCAGATGTAATGAACTTTAAATAAAATTGAAATATAATAACACAAAATTGGAGCAATGCTTTTTTGTTTTTTGGAAAAAATTGAAAAAAGCAAAGTGCAAATTTCATTAAATATGGTCAGGCAGTCTTTCACATAAATAAGCTGATAAATAGCTGCAAAGCATAAAATATGGCAACTCTATGCGGAGCTATGCTTTCCGAGTTATTTTTGAAACTAAACCACAAAACTTTCAGCACAAAGAGCATCCATTCACTCGAATGTAAATAATAAATTAAAAATGGCAACTCTGTACACAACAACGAGCAACAATGCAACGTTGCGTGTGAAACGTTAGCTCCTGTGGAAAGTGCAATAAAGCAAAATTTGAGCTGCAAAAGCGAAAGATGACAACTGGCGTTGTGGTAATGAGCAAAACCACACTAAATTAAATATAACAATGACATACAAACTAACTTATAAATATGTAATTTATATGCACACAAATATATACATATATATAAATGTATATAAGTGCACTAAGCGAATTCTCAGTGAATTTATTATTTATGAAAATTTCACAGTTTGATAAAATTCCAAAAGCCATCAAAAGGACGACAAATTCGAAATATAATCAACAAAGTATTAAATGAGTTGATGTAGTTGGAGTTCGTCCGCTTTTTAATGCTCTGAAATGAAATTTAATTTTGCGTAATTAATGTTATTACTTGCGACCTTTTCGTTTCCATTATTTTCTTAGGGTTTCCATTCCATTACTCATTCTTAGTAATGACTTTTTGTTCTTGCGTTTCTATTGCTTTTTTTTTTTTGGTATAAATCAAAAAACCTCAGTAAATTTAATTAAGATTCTTTAATGTTTCATAAAATAACAACACTGAAATCAATGTTTTATTACATTTTTATGTTTACTTTTTATATTAAATTCTTTATGGTATATTTAATGTTTAAATATATTTAATTTCACAAAAAACTCTAATAGGACATTTCACAATGAAATATATGAGACCTAAATGTATTGCAAATAAACATCTTTCTACTTCATAATACGTTCAGACAGAGCAAATGCCTTCATTAAGAGATAAATGTGATTAAGGCACCTAGAAACTGTTCATACTGCTCCAAATGAGAATTAGTCATATTGATATTGAACGTAATGTAGAAGTAACAACACAAGCAGTTGGTCCTATTTGTTAAGGAAAGAAAATAATCACAAATTATTAATAATTAATGTTAAACAACTTAATTTCAAGTAATTTACATATTAAACTTAAAATTAGTTTGTATTTTTTAAGTCACTAAACTGAAACTATATTCTCCTTAAATAATCTAAACTTAATTATTGCTACATTTTATTTAAATATTATAATAAAGCATTCTCCACCAATCCATTTCATTGTACAATCGCTGATATCGTAACCCTTATCATCGAGTATACCGTTAGTATTACCCTCCCCTAGGTAGCTCCCTAGGCAATTACGCTAGGCGTCTTCATCTCTAGCTTAGATAGCTACCAAATCTTAGATAAATTCTAAAGAGGTGATTTTAGTGGGTTCAAATCTCAAACTGTGGCTTTCCACCTACTACAAAACAAACAAAAAAAGAAATAAACAATTCTACAATTATTTTGAGTCTTTAAAAAATTCATGCATTGCTCAGATTTATATTTAGCTTCTTGAAGCTTATTTTTTTCTGTTTGTTACATTGATCGAAATAAAACCAAATTTAATTGGATGATGTTTATAAACTGCTTACCATTAATTTTTTTCTTTTAGACGCTGGTGATGAAGATGTGGACGCTACTGTTGACTTTCGTAATGATATTAGTGAAAGATAGGGTGTTTTTTTGAAAAGTTCAGTGATGATAATATTGTCCTTATTCTTTCAGACCCAATAGCAATACGGGTAACGATATTAACGTTTGATCGTTATGATTATGCTCTTTGTGTATTTCCATCAGTTACATTTTTTCTACCAGAGAAAACTGAAATATTAAGAAAACTAATTAATTATTGATTTTTGTTTTCTAATATCTTGCGGAAAAGGGGTTAAAATATTCACGAGGTAAGGAATGTCTGTCGTAAGAGGTGACTAGAAAGCAGTATATTATTTAGAGTATAAATTGTAGTAAGTAAGTTTCAGGGCTCATAGCTTTGACCGATTGAACCGGGTGCTGTGCAGCAAGGTTTAGAAGAGGTGTTGGATAGGACTCGCTCTCTTCGAAGAAGGAAACCATAACCAAATGTATAACTTCAATTGGTACCTGTGAAGTTTCTTGGAATTCCAATACTACAAGTTATAAATAGTTGCAATTATTTCAAAATTGAGTTCGACATATCTGCTAAGATGTCTTCAAGGACAGTTTGGTTCATTTTCAACTGAGAGGTTTATACCAAAAATTCTTTATAAATGCATGGACAATGTATTGATGAAAGAATAAAACGCAGTATTTACAACTTATTTCAGTAACAAAATGGTTGTTTATGATCTCGATAGGAATCAGTTTGCCTGAGAATTACACCTTTTGGTAGCGAAAATCGTGCCGATTTGGCAGATCGTAAGCATTGTGTAATTATATATTTATATATGTATGTAGATGTTTTGCATCATGGACAAGTACTGCTAACATAGAACTCCATTCTTCTAAATTTCTTTCAAAGTGTCATAACTAGTTAATTTTTCCGATCTTCAGTTATGCCTATTGCTTCAGAAGTTCCATTATAATGTTGTGTAAATTATTTTATTATAAAGTTCTTTTAAGGTGCGGTTAACCGAACAAAATTATTGTATTTACTTTAGAATGTTAGTAATCTTTTAATTTTTTTTTTCATATCAACTTTTCATTAATATAGTTTTATTACACTTATATATAGTTTTATTATATTATATTTATTTTATTGTGTATATATTATACACAATATATCACCTACGCAACGGTTGGTAAAACTCTACATTTTATGTGTGATATATTATTTTTCCAGTGACTTTTCCAAAGAATGGAACAGTATTTATTTTACATAGATGTTGTGAAAGCAGACACAGCAAGTAAAGAAGTTAGAGAGAGAAAGGGGCCACAGCTATGTAGAATTTCCATTTGTACAAAATATTTTATTTAAATAAAAAAAGCAATGAGCTTCGTTTTAATATCTTTTATAATAAAATTTACTAAAAAAATATTAAATTGTGAATCTGTTTTAAAGAAGGGTTGCGATGATATTAACTACTTAGATCCAGTTATTTTTGTGGACTACTATGAAATCTAACTTCACATTTTTTATAACTTCTCTTCTCCTTGTCTACAGCTATGATTGTAAATATAAAAGGAAGCTTATATTCCATACAAAGCGAACTCGTGCTTTTTGGATTATGTTCCATGCTTCGTTACCTACACCACCGTCAGTAGAGATAGATGATAGTTTCTATTGAGGTGAAAATATTAATGTACTATATTATAGAAATATTGCAAGTAATAAATATTTGCTCTGAGACAGATATTGACCGTGTACTCCCCACACCTTGGACTATATATCGGCATTGTAAATTTAACGAACACTTTGCATATGAACGACATCTTCGGCATAACTTAAATCTTCCAATTCTCTATATTGACTTATTTTTATGTTGATCGATTCTCCATAATAATTCCCTATTGAGCAAAGCAGTAGATAATGATTTGATAATAAATACATGATTTGCCAACTGATTTTTTGTTAATTTTGTTAAAATTATAAAAAAGTAAACCTTGCATTTTCAACTCCAAATATTATTTTTATCTTTTCTTATAAAAAAAATTTATTTTGGAAAGTTGTTACAGTTGTTATTAACTTTTCAATTGAATTTATTTGTATTCAATTGAATTATCAATTTATATTTTAATAACATTGATAATATTATATCAATTTGTATGTATTTTCGCTCAAATACATTATAAATTCAAAAATGTCAAGGGGTTTAGCGGATATTGCGGGAATGACCGCAACTGAAAAACTCAATATGTTGTGTTCGCTCTTTCAACTCGATATCAGAGCACTGGATTTAAAGATGTCGCTTTTTATTAAATGTGTACAAAGTAAAAACTTTCAGCAATACATAGATACTTTTCCTCCTTATTTCAGGAATTTGCGTGGTGACTACAACATCGAAGCCCTCCGAAGTTACATAGCAAAGATACCGCCATTGGAAAAGGTTTGGAATATGATCGAACAAAATGAAATCGATCGTTTGGAATTAGGCACAATAAGATTGCTCTTTTGGGTGTTATTAGAAAATAAGTGTGCCAATATTATTGAATATGATGTTGATAATGTAATAAACTTGATAAGAACAATTCTACAAACTGCGATAAAAAGACCAGATTATGTTTTTGAGATAGTACCGACAAATAATAAATTCTTTGAAAATATTAAGAAGTATCACGACCTGATGATCGAATCTGCACTCTTTGTTCCGCAAATGGAAACTTTTCAAGAAGTTTTTTCAAATGATTTCAAGAATTTCGATACCATTATTTTGAAAGATGATCTGCAGAATGTTCTAAGTGCGGGTGAAAACCTTTGGAAAAATTCTATGTTGGGCACACAAATACGCTGCGTTGGGTTTGTTAATTACATTAGACACGTTGAAAGGATGGAATTCACTGGTAGTATTAATGATAGCGGTGTCGAAATATACGATAATAATTTAGCCACTTTAAGTTTCGTAATGGTTTATAAAACTGATAATTCTGGACTATTGGGCACAATTTGGAAAAATTTGTGTTCTTTATGTAAAAATAACGAAGCAATTATAGCAGGCTCAGTTGTTGGTATAATATTGGATGTGCTCCTTTATAAAGCTTTTCATGGAATAAAGCGATATTTAGCTAAATGAACAATATAAGAAGAAGTATTTAAGAATGCTAGAAGTTTTAAATGCATTGTACGAGTATATTCTATAAATAATTTATTCCTAGCATTATACACTAAATAAATTTTTAATCAAGTGGAATATATTTGAAGAATTTATGTTTTTGGGTGTATGAAATTTTTTACACGAAAAATTTAATATAAAATTGTAGAAATGATAAATACCCGGCCTAAACAATAAAAACTCATTTTTTTGGAAAATTATATTTTTTGTTTCAATGTAGTCCTTTTTCAGCTCGACACATCAAGTCCTTTCAATAATCTGTACTCGCAGCAATAATTGGATACCTTTTTAGTAATGCGATTTATCAAGTCCTTCAAAACATAATTCAGTTTCCCATTCTACTTCATCATTAGATGAAAATCTCTTTCCCTGGAGACATCTTTTCAAGTTTGGAAACAGTTATCAGTCACTGGAAGCCAAATCTGGAGAATACCTTGCTTATCCTGCAAAAATAAAATTTTTTTTTTACAAATGTAATCGTTTTTTTCTTGATTTCGTCATTTAATCCATACAATAATATGCAATAGTAGTCTAATATTATTGTTTTTCTTTGAAAAATTGTTTTTCTTTGTTATTATTGTCTATGAAAATTATTCCAATTGAGTCCCAAAATATGGAAGTAGAAACTTATTCAGCCGATTGTTGAGTTCAATGATGTTTGGAAGCTCTACCCGCGGCCTATTCTCTGGCTTCATCAAAAACACTCGTACGATCACCTTTAAATTCAGCTTCCTAATATTTTATTGTTGTTAATGATGGTGTAATGATATTCAATTTTTTTCCATTTTATTAAAAAACACCAAGGTGCACTATTTAAATTATTTAACATTTTTTTGAAGCTTAGTCAGTTGCAAGACCTTTTAAGACTATCAAATCAAAGTTCGAAATGGTTTTTCAACCCTTTGTGATATATATTATGACATCATAACCTAACATATAGGAGGAACATAGGGCCGCTGCATCTGTCATAAATATTTGTTCAATTTAAGCATGCTTTCCTGTAATTATACAAATTATTATAAGTATACAAATTTGAAGAAAGTCAACCAATGAATACATAAGCAATCTGATAAATAGCACGTTAAAGGATCTCAACACAAATTAAAGATCCAAAAGACAGTGAAAATTTGACGTATGCTCATACAAAGAATGATAAAATTATTATAAAGGCTTGAATCTTCCCCAGATAATTAAAAATTATGAACGTGAAATTTTTTCTGACTATTCTAAGTCGAATATAACACAATTATCAGAAAAGTTATTGAACTTTTTAAACATTTTTCTCCGGAATACGGTAATTGGCACCTTATACTCGGTTTTTTCCGCAAACCAGTATTAATATCATCACGATTTTGGTATTTCAACAAATCTATTAAAACAATAGTTGTATTTTTATTTATCTTCGCATCATGGTCAATCCATCATATATGCTTTAATTTTACATATGTAGTAAATGTGATATCTATAATTCCTAATCTAAGTTCATCTTGTGTAAATTTTTACTTAGTTACACAGAAGACATTAGTACCTATCTTTCTCAGTACCGTTATGTTAAAAATGACCAAAAAAGAACATTATACATATTTATTTTTCGAAATCACAGTCAAGGGGATATGATCTAAAATACATTGACAGTGTATTAAAAGATATTTTTGTGCTGAGTTTATGTTTTTCATTATACCCACAAAACAATCAATAATGCAAGGTGGAATCTTTATGTAGAGGAGCAGTAAATATTTGGAATGCTACAATTTTTCGAATGATGACTGTCACTGTTAAACTAAAGTGTTTATTAAATTTCAGTCAATTTCTATAAAGCACCTCTTTGTTCGTGAAAACTAGTTCCAAAAAATCATATTGGACTTATAATACATTGTTAAAGTCTTCCACCGTTATTTGGTTAATCTGATTACGTTCCACATTAATCTCCGGCTTGGTAATGTATTTGCTTTGGATTAAGAAATAGATAGCATATATATTTTTCCCTTTCTCTGTTAATTAGCGCATGCTAATTTATTCGTCAATCGTTGATTATTTGGTTCCTAATCTGATTCTCTCCTAATAAACCATTATATTGTTTGTTTGTGTTCATAAATAGTTTTCATGCTGTGTAATTTTAACAGTTTACATTAATCCATTTTCTTTATGTTCAGTACAGTTATCGTAATTACTGCTTTAATGTACTTTCATTGCAGTACAAACATCATCTCAATGGTTAGGGATTTCCTCTTGTATTTCGTCAATTTCTGGCACTTCTGGAAGACTTAATTAGGTTACCACCATTATATTTACGTACACTCTACAAAAAATATTAAAAATCTTCTTAATTTTAATGTGAATGACAAAAGTCTTTATGCAAAAATTTGTGTCTCATATCCTGTGCGTCTTTATTTCTATTGCCCTGCATGATTAATTTCTTTAAAATTTTAAATAAATATTATTTTGTTTTACCAACAGATGCTTTTCACTGCAAATTTGTTTAATTATTTTTTAATGATATTTGAAATGAAAATTATTATTTCGAAACTATACAACAAAAGTGGGTCAACGTACGTTTAATTAAGCAAAATTTATGCTTGTCACAAAGTTTGCAAAATGTTCATTATAGGTTTTTCGGCAGAAATGAAAATTCTACTTAATGAGCAACAAAATCGATTACAAACTAAAAAAAATGCATCATTCTGAATTTAACATTTTATTTCCTCTAAACGGAATGATTAGAATGATTTCTGAAAACATGAAATAGATCTTGGTTACTGATTAAAACATTTAACATCTTCATCCTTGCTTCTTAATATGATTACTATAAAAAATTCATAAATTATATTTATAGAGTAAACACTTTTATATGCGTTTATTCCCATACACTAGTCAAGGGATTCAAGAGTTACCGGGTTTATATTCTAAAGCACCTCGTTATCAACGAATAGCTGCTGCTTACCATTTCCGTTGACTGGACTACTTAGAAATAATGATTTGCATAATTTTAGTAACTAAAATAAGACTATATACTATATAAAAATTGACTCACTACTTTTATTAATATTTTTTCTAGATTTCGGAAAAGTTACTCCGAAAATTACTCCATCATGTCCCCTGAACAATTCTAATAAGTCGAATTCAGTCATAAAAATTCCTACCATTATACTAATTGCTGCGAGATTTCTGAGAAAGACAGGCAGAAGAAAGTAAAATATTTTTGAAAGAAAAGTTCTTAGAAGAATATATTATGTGGTCCAGTAATTGTTGACCGAAATTGGACACGCCTATACAACAACAAGTTAAGTAGTAATACAAATCCGACGACTAAGGTTCACCAGGCATATTGCAATCCAACCAGAAAATATATTGTTTCTCCTAATTTGACATGAAAAATTAAATAAAAAAAAATATTAATATTAAAAAAATAATTTATTAATATTGTAGTTAATCTTTTATTTCGTATTAACTAGTAACAATTTTAATAATTTATTATTTTTTATACAAATAAAATCCCAATTTTCTTCCGATGTAAGTTGAATCGTCTAGCGCGGTATATATATAGTTTTCATAGACATCAAGTTTTACATACGACTTTCAAAACATTATGGGAGTAAGATTTGTACAATGACTTCTCTTCCCAGTATTCCTATTACTAAATTCTGCTATTATTATTTCTACTGCTTGTCTTTACATGATAACAACTATGACATGATATTGTCATAACATTGCATGTTTAGGTGGAAAACAGTTGTGACATGAAAAAATTAGTGGATCCAAAGAGTCAAATATTATGTTGATATAACTTTTTATGTATAATTGAACTGCTAACAATCAATGTCAGTTTTTAAACTTTTTTACATTAGTCTATTCTAGCTTCTAACTATCAACAAATATGCTTCCTTTCTCCATGCAAAAAAGTTACTTTTAAATATATTAACGAAACTTTTTTACATTAGTCTATTCTAGCTTCTAACTATCAACAAATATGCTTCCTTTCTCCATGCAAAAAAGTTACTTTTAAATATATTAACGAGACATCACTACTTAATCTTCCATGCTATTTCTAATATGAAAAATAATTAGCAGGAATGAAATTTTATAACCGATTTATGCAACGAATGCATTTTAAACCGTAAATCACAAGAAAATATTGTACTGTACATTTTGAATACAACAGTGACTTTAAAACAGTGCAAAAGCTATAAAAAGCTTTTATACATTTTTGATGGAATAAATCAAAAAGGTGAAGTCAACACAAGAATTTTGCTTATTAATTGATTTGAATATTTATTTTTATACGGTTGCATAGTGTCCAGTAAAGTAATAAAATTACAAATTTTACAATAAAAGCTCATTATTGGGATAAATTTACATACTTTTATTACAATTCCTTACCACTCTTCAGTAATATATTATAATACTACTCAAAAAGTAATTATATACTATTAATAAAACATTCTATAGTTAATCCTGAATAAACCTAAACTTGTGTTATTTCAAATTAATATAAAAAAAAGAAAAATATAAAATTTTTCTTTTTATCTTTTGCGTCAAAGCTATTTTGTGATTTAAATTCTGAAATTGAAAAATGCTTCAGGTGACTTAATCTAGTAAACGCTATGATTATTTGATTATAACAATTGAGTCCCGACAGAACATTATACTAATCTTCGCTTAAACATCTTAGCTTATAATAATTATGAAATTGTAATATGAATGAATATAAATTATCTTAATAAAGAGCTAACTAAAGTCAGAGTCTTTGGTCTGATCACTGCATCTAAAGCGGATATTTTATGACAAGGCTCTATTAAAATACAACATACGCAACTTGTCTCTCCACAAATCTCTCTATATGCTATAAATAATTTCTCTCTAATGATAACGTAATAATTATTTTGATTTTCAAATATTATGTTAGCTTACCCTGCGGCCACACCGGTAAGTTTTTAGCAATATCACTGTACTTTGCTTTTCTTTATTTATTTCTTTGATTTCCTAATCTGAAAGTTTTAATCTGATTTGAAATTTTAACTTTTAATAAAAAAAGTATAAACGTAGCTTAAACTTGTCAAAAATTTGTTGGTGTGACCGTATTTGAACTTAGAGTGTTACATTTTTCTCAAAGTTAATTCTGTCTACATCAAACACCTTATAAACACTTTATAAACCAGAATTAATCGGTGCTACAATGTTTTATGGATGTAAAATTATTTACATCCGCAAGAATTTGACGTTTCTTTCTCTTTCTGACATATGCCAAAAACTTATTGGTTTTATATTGATCTATTTGATATTTTGCATATAAAATATTTTTGTGTTTCTTAATGCAATAATTTAGTTTTGGATCATCATTTTACATTTTTTAAACTTTTGTTTGTAGCAGATAACGTTCTAATTCACTGACTAGAAGTGAATTGAAAGTGCCCAGCCATGCCAATTATGTTCATATTTGCATTCTTGTGATAAGTGTGGGGGTGTTTATCTTGTAAAAAGTGTAGTGAGTTGATTTCTATAAGAGGAATTATAAGCGCAACTTTTTCATCAACTAAACAAAAAATGCTGTGTTCAACTTGACTATAATTGTATCAGCACAAACAATAAGTTAGCTTGTATAAGTAAGTGTGTAAACAGCAAGCTTTACTTTGTGTGTAGAACAAATTTCTAAACATAAACTGTAATTTTACGTTTTGTACTTTTATATAATGAATAAGAAATAAGTAAATTTATATATAAAATATATGAAGGAAAAAATTATGGCTCCTCTCAAGTTTTCATTTAATATACTACACTTAGATGATGTTACAAACAATTAATTGAATATTATTTATTTATTATTTTGTTGCTAATTAAAAGATATTAATATAATGTATTAACGCAGATATTATGATCAATTTAACTGGAAAAATCCAGTTAAATGTGTTTTATATATTGTATATATTGGATTGTATATAACTTCATCATATATTATTATTTACATATATAAATTTATTAATAATAATATGAACTTAATTTAACATACATGTTTTTTTAATTTAATGTTTAACATTATTTAGTAAAACAATTATTATTTATTCTTTGCCACAAACAATTACAGCCAAACTCCTTCACAATGAATTACTGATAATTGGAAACAAGTGTAATTATAATTGTGAAGAGAGATAATTGATTACAATTACACCTTTCACTTTCTAGGTGACACATAAGTTAATGTACATTAAAAGAACTAATTAAGCTTCATTTAATATTTTCCATCTAAAAATAAACATTACTCCTCTCTTATCGTCAACCTCTTTTACTTCGCACCCACAAACAAATTGAGTAAGCAATTCTCAGCTTACAACATCATTAAAATATAATTAATCCACAAAAGAAGCAAATAACAAATAAGCGGAGGCAAGTCATAAAATTGATGTAAACAAAGAAAACCGAATAAAAAAAGCTTCAGCTTCGAGTTGGCGCCAAAATATGTAAACAGAATTCATCAAAGTCAAATGCATTGTAAAAAAGCTGCTCAAATATTCCTCGGAGAGAAAGAGAGTGAGAAAAAGCTTTCACTACAAAAGTTACCCGCGATGATGATGAATTTGACTTTGAAATCGGCGAGATGGCAGGATGTAGGTCAGGGCGCCTTCAAAAGCTTTGTTATGCGATTTCACTTTCAGTTGATTGTATTGGGTTGTGCGTATCGTGGCGTTTGTAAAAACGCGGAACTTGCTTTAAGTGAATCGATAAAAAAAATAAAATAAAAATTCACTAAACAAAAATAACAACAAATTATATTCTAAATTCCAAGCAAAATATAAAAATAAAAAAAATATTAGCCAAAAAAAAGTGTACGTTTCAAAAAAAAAAAAAAAAAATACTTTATTAAAGCGACTAACTAACTCAATTTTATGATAAAATATAATTAGCACAGGAAAAAGTTCTAACATATTTTAAACATTATTTTCGTTATTTTTTTTAGAAATTAAGAAGTGAGTATAAAATTTTATTTTTATATTATATTTTGAGCAAAATATTTAAAGTATCATAAAATTTCCTCTTGACTTTTATGTATGCGTTTCAGCATCATGTTTTCCATTAGAGCCACCTGTTTGACTAAAATTAAAAATTAAACGCAGAAATTGTTGCAATGCATTAGCGCCATATAACGAATTACGTTCTTTAAAGTACGGGGGCTGCACAGAAAGTTTACAAAGCTTCTATTTATAACTAATGCTATAAATGACATAAAACTACTTGGTTAGATGTTAAATCTGACTTTAATGTAATATATAACATATGTAAAATGTATGAAGAATTTAATAGTTTTCTCTATTAACACCAAAAACTATATTTAAAATATATATATTTAAGAAACTAACTGATGTATTCCTTATAAATAATGAGTATATTACTTCCTCTGAGTACTGAAATATAAATATGGAAATAGGTATAAAGCATGTAAGTAATGTACTAAAAATAAATATAAAGAGTTATGTAAGAAGAAGTACTTCGATTCGGTTTTTAGATTAGTAGACATCTATAACTATATAACTATAACTCATAACTATATAACTCTATAACTCATAGTATAGATTGTTTAAATTTAAATATTTTATTTATATTTTATTATTAATATAAATTTAATTAAATTACATTAATAAAATTTTTTTTTATTGTTTGTACACTGAAATGGACCAAAATATTTCTAATATTTTATAATATATATATATAATATATATATATATATATATCTTATTTATATTTAAGCATATATTTACATACTTATTAAAATATAATATATTTAAATACTTATATATTTATATTTACATTTATATATTATATTTATATTTATATTTAATAAATTTTAAAATATATAACACAAATTATAATTTTATGTGTTAAATAAACGACCTAAGCCCGGTAATAATCAAAAAACTTATTGAAAATTGGTTGTTATAACAATAAATATGAAATTAATACAATTTAAATATTTATTCAAATATTCAAACATATTAATTTGTGCTTTTAATTAGAAATTAATGTGGAATGGAATGAGCTTACGACTAGTAAGTTTTTCTTAATAATAAAATATTTAATTAAGTGTATCATTTGGTACTTCCTTTAATTTGAGAATATTTTGAGTAATATTTTTTATCTCAAAAAATCCGACTTATATTCTTTCATTATATGACCTTCCAATATATAATTTAAAAAACTATACTGTTTATGTAGTTATCAAAATTATAAAAGAAATATAATTTTTATATATAAACTATATAAGTATGTATAACATTTTTATTTCTTTTATTTTAACTAAATTCCAACAACTAAAAATTTTATTTATTATTTTTAAGTACAATATATTATATAAAACGGATTAAAAAGTACAAAATACAAGGATGTTATATAAGGTCACATATTATTATGTATAAAAACAAGCAAAAAAAAATAAAAAAATGTGCTTTAATCTTTCACTATTGCGATTTTTTTCGTAAAAATCGGTAGGAGAAAGGGTGAAGACTACTTTGCTCTTCTTTACAAATGCGATAAAATGCTATTTATCATATTATTAATAATTAAATTTCAGAAAAAGTAGTTAATTTTATATTGTAATGTTCTTTTGAAAGAATTGATGTGTCTTTTCGTAGATAATTTATCCGCTGGCTTTAAGGTTATTCCGCTTAACTATTTCAATAAATATTTCTTTACTCACATACATATTAGCATATTTTATATAAGATGATATAATATGATTATGATATTTGATTTTAAACATTTCCAATAACCTCTTAATATTGGCTTCCTGAGATTTATTATATAAGTTTTTGGAACCGTAGTATATAATATTAAACGAGATCGAAACGTGATCTGAATAAACACAAAGTTGCTTCTAAAGAAATTAACCGAGATTGAAACTACTAGTTGATGGGGTCAATAATGGCTGGTTTTACGTTCCAAAACCACCATCGAGTTGAATGACCGAGTACCATTTAGCATATCTAAAACGGTCTACATATATAGATTCTTGCAGGCTCCAACAACAACAACTACTAGTTGATAATAATTTAATTAAGTTTAACAGCGTTTTAAACTAAAAGATTTAGGTTAGCTTGGACTTACCGGCTAATTTTTGACAGACTAAATGTAGACAGTCTATGAGTCCAATGTGTTATCCTACGCCTATTGTTTTTATATATCCTCACTTCTAATGATTTGGTTTTCTAAATAACTTTTATGATACGTGTATTCTTAATTTTAGAGGTTGGTAATTGTTTTAACCCATTTATTTAGTAGCGCTACCAATACAAGTTTGTTACATTTCTTCGAAATCCTTAAATTTCCCAAGAATTGTATACCCTGCTCCAGTTTCAAGATGATGAACATGTTGTTCTGTCTGCTAATATCGTAATCTTCTATGGAGTATGATATAGAAGACTACGATTTAATATAGATTTAGATTTAAGAATGTAAAGCTTTTATAGCTGCTTTGTTATCAGTAAATAATCTAATATTAGTTTTTGATATCTATTTTTCCAATAATATATCAGGAGCAAGTGCCATCAACTCCGCTTGAAATACAATGATATACTCTAGTATTCTGTGTAATGCGTTAGGTATGTTCATTACAGAGTAAATTCCAAGCCCAACCTTGTTATCTAGTTTGAAGATATTGGTGTAAACGTTATATTGATTGTAAAAGTTGGGGGAAGAATAATTTGGCCAATAATTTCGTTGCGGTTTAGAATAGTGTCTTCAAATTTGATAAACATTGTGATAGTCGACGTCTCCTGAGATGACTTTCACTACTTTCGAAATGCAAAAGTGTCTTGTATTTAGTAATTATTTCATTGAAAAAATATAGTGCCCGAATAGAACTGAAGAACCTGATTCTGAAATTAGGGTTATCTGCAAAACAGGTTATATGACAGATCAAGTTTATGTTTGGTGTAGTAGGTGCAATGTTGTTATTTTTTAATAATTACAATCGAAAAATTTTCGAATACAAAATACCCATTACCTTATAAATGCCTATGTTATAATAAATTTCTATACGTTACTTTATTAGAAACACTTGAAACAATTGGAAAACAGAAGTAAAATACATTTTTAATTTAATCCTCTCTAATGCAAACACTAAAATATATGCACATACAATAATTCTAATATATGTGATATATTTATAGCAAATGGCAAGTCGTTTTTATTTATATTAGCCATTAAAAATGAAATAAGGCTTTTATTACAAATTTGTTTTGGTTCGTGTTTTATTCATGGATGTCCCTTGGATTTTCCTTCGTATGACTGCATAACATACCAAAAAAAGCACTTCTAATCAAAATGACGTCATTTCTAAAATGGTTTAAGGTTTATTTAATTTTCGTGAAGGCATTCCCCAGGCAGAAATTAAATTTATAAGAGAAAAGTTCATTGCTTTCGTTCGTGTTGTTTGTTTATAATTTCACTTATTGTATGGATTTGTTAACAAGATTTCTACGTGTTTTTATTTTATTATGCAAATTTACTAAAAACATAACTCGAAAAACAAAAAATCATTTGAAAATATAAATTTTTATCTTCTGCTTTTAAATAAATTAATAATTCAGTTTTCAATTTATGTGATTTTAATGGAAGACTTGTGAAAAAGAAATCTTCATTATTTAGTTATAAAGAAAATATTATATGTAATCATACATATAAACTTCTAATCGTTAAAGATAAATATAGACAAAGTACTTAGCAGAGCTTAGTACTAATACCATGCTTAAACTATTGTGGCATAAAGAATCGAAAAAAAAAAGAAATAATTTTTATTTGATGATTTCTGCTGCAAGACAAACCCTAAGATCTCAGTAATAAAAAGTGTTAGGATGATACATCTAAAACCTCCAAAAGAAACTAAAACATGTTCGCATGGTGTGCGAACAATTTCCACATTGTAGAAGAAACTAGAACTAGAGCAGGATGCAAAGATTAAACATAACTACCAGAACCTTAAACGTTACTATCAGAACCATAGAAAGGGCATCCTACCTGATAGCCAGGAGGCAGTACAGGCTCTTAATTCTCATCAGGTGATATTAGGACTGCTGGTGGAGTATCTTGAGACGCCGTAACCTCCTTGGTCAAAATAATTAGATATGAATCATATGGGTTACAACAACGAACTTGCAGGAAACACTTGATTAGCATCACTACTTGTCGCTTCGAAATCGTATTATGGCTTGGGTGCTGATAATTTTTTTAATTGATTAATAGAGATGAAAAGAAGCAGGAAAAATATATTGAGACAATTTAACAGAGGTTCGCTTATAGAAATTTTGAACTTAAAATAATTTAAAAGCTTTATGCAATTTAAGAGCTATCACAGGAATTCAGAAAGGACGCTGCAGGTCCTTACGAAACTGGAAACTTAAGCTTATGTAACAGGCAGTATTTGTAGAAAGAGAATAAAATCTTACAACACTTGCTGTGGGATTTCCCAGCGCTAAAACATAAGCCAAAAAAATCATTGGCGGGCATGTTTTATGGGATAAATAAAAAGAACTCAATAAAATTGGTTCAATTATACAATTATAGAGGAAAGTGAACATGAAGAAATTTTTTTTAATTCATTGTAATGATTAGCTTTCTTCTGGTATTATAGATAAGCCAGCATAGCTTTCTCTATTCGGTTTTGAAATTAATGAATGCTTAATAAATTTTGCGTGAAGGATAATATCGTTTCGACAATGCATTAACATATATTTACCTATTGTAGCTTACAAAGACTTACTTGCTTAATTGCACATGTAATATTAAAGTAGCTATTAAACTTAAAAATTCATTTAAATTTTAAAACCACTAAAAATTTTGCTTAAAGAATTTAGAATTTTCATTGTACATCCAATAATGTGAAGGCTTTGTACTTTACTCAAGGATTTGTTGCGCTCATGTACTTTCTGCTTATTATGGAAAAGAAAAGCTCTGCGTTTAAGTGTAGCGAATGTGCATTCACATACATTATTCACACTCAGTTCCACTGGCACAAGAAACACTTGAAAACTTCTTATAGGACTCGTTAAAATTAGATGAAAAAACCCAAAAAAAAATAATTCTTTCAAACAATGTTGGAGGACAAAAACAAGATGATTCGTTACTCAAGGGAAAATTAGACTAATATTAATGGTGAAAATAATTTAAAGAAAATTTAAATATTTTATCAATCCTTATTTCACACCCATAAGTGTTGCTACGTCACATAAGTGTCGTAAATAAGTATATCAGTTTATGCATATAAAAGTTTAATCTAACATCATAAAGTAATAATATATAAATAAGACATTTTTACATAAATACGCCGACAAGTCTTTAAGTTATAAGAAAAGCATAATTAAGCATTTTTTAAATCAATTCGTATCAATATCTTAACATAACCCTTCATCAGCTCATACCTTTAATCTCAATTTATTTAATTTTATCAAGTCATCAAGTTATGGTGTGTTTAATCCTATAACATATGTATGCCCCAGTGTTGTACATTAGCTGTTCTCTGTTTTCATTACTCTTGTAACCACTTCTTCAGGTAAGCAAATTCCATATGCTGCATTGAAAAGCAAATTCAAGCAATTTTATTATGGCAGTTATGCATGTATCTGCTTCAACATACACAATGACCCATTGAGGCTACCTATGACAGCTATTAATCAGTAATCAATGTTCGGCGCTGCTGCAGAAACAAAAAAAGTATTTAAATGGATATCTCATATCGCAAGCAGAAATAAAACTCCTTAAGCTCCTTAGGTTCAATACAATACAATTTATGAAGGAAATTGGACTTGGAGAAATATTCTAAGTTCATAAAGGGACACAATAAATCTCTAATTTGCAAGGTAAGTCCCCCTAACGTAATAATAATAGTTATATCAAGTGCATTACAAACAAAACAGTATCCATGACGTTTTAATCTAACTTAAGGAATTTTCTAAGGAACTGTTTTGCTTAGTAAAATTGAATATATTAACCCTTCTTTTATCTTAAATATAAGCTAATAGACCCATGTTTTGTTTATATTGTATTAAATAATCTTAAAGTATTATTTTAAAAGTGCTACACGATTTCTGGAGCATAGTGAATAAACTTTAAATTCATTCTAGTTGTAGATTTTTTATATGAAAGTGCTTATGCAGAATTGAAAAATCATTATGATGCACTCCATGGTATCAACATTCTCGTGCACCTTAATTTGTCAAACAATCAATTTTGATATATATCAAAACATATCACATAGTTTGACGATAATTTCTAGCATATCAGTCAATGTGATATTTTGACAACTGCAGTTCATTTTAATTCATACACCAAATCGTAAATGAATTGAATAATTAAGACTATTTAAAATCCAATTAGATTATGAATCCTTTATTATTTACTCTTTCAGAAACAATGTTTTAAATAGCCAAATTTCAAACAGCTACAGATTCGATAGACAATTGGACAAAAAGATGGCGTATGAAACTGAATTCTGCTAAATCTGTTCATGTGGATTTTACAAATAAAAAAATACAGTACTTTCCTATTTCGATTCAATGTACTCAGATACCATATGCCAACACTGCAAAATATCTTGATAAGACGTTGGATGCAAAACTTCGATGGAAGGAACACATAAAAAAGAAACGAGACGAACTTGATATGAAGTTGCGAAAAATGGAATAGTTGATTGGCCGTAAATCCACACAAGATTCTACAAAATAAGATTCTGCTAAACAATCAAATTTTAAAACCTGTATGATCGTATGGCGCTGAACTATGGGAAAGCGCTAGCCAAAGTAACGTCGAAATAATCCAACGTTTCCAGAACAAGGTTCTACGGAACATTTTAAAAGCGCCATGGTACATTAGGAACAGCGATATACACCGCAATCTAAAATTGTTCACAGTCGCTAAAGAAATAAAAAAGAAAGCAACAAGTCACAAACTGAGGTTGCAACAACATGTTAACACAGAAGCTGTTAACATCATAACCTCGTATGGATAACAAAGACGACTAAAACGGCGAAATATCGCTGACATGGTATTGAATTCGAACGTAAAGTAATGTGTGTAGAAAATTTATTATTATTTATTACTTATTTATATATATATAGTATTTATCAAATTCAAGGTACTCGTTATTTATAATCTAAATAGTTGTAGCAATAAAAAATAAAATAAAAAAAACTTAAAATTTGAGGAGGTGGAATGCTTTAGGCACCGTCAGACCGACCGTCATCGGAATAATCTGCCCAACTCCTTAACATTTATTGTAAATACGAACTAAAACACCCCCTCTTTGACGAGACTTATGCCTTTTTTTGTTAGCATTTCAAGCCTAAAATGTATTGTCATTTTCGATCTGCGTCCAGGTCTCCATTTTTTCAAAGCATTTTCTTGGTGTCTGCACTATTTATTAGTCCAGTTTCTGGTTTTTCTTTCTAGGTCAAATTTATTCGCTTAAAATTTAACGATGATTAAATCGTGTATTCTAAGTAGCTATTTTTACCACCCTTCATAGTATGTCTACATAGCTTGATTCTAGAGATATTTAAATTTAAAGCTGGAAATATTAACATCAGAAACATAAACAAAAGGATATTATTATTAATCGCTTTTTGGCTCGTCTTATTGTGTTTTCATCATACTGTTCATGTTCAATCCACTTTTTCACACTTTTAAAGGTGAAAACTCGAATAATTCATTAGTAAATTTAGACTTTATTTTGATTATATTGACTATAATAAAGTAGTCATTTTTTTAAGTAGTCCACTATTAAGTGTAGATATAATTTTGATTATGTTGACTATATAAAAATGGTTATTTTATGATATCAGACATTGCGTCCAGCAAATCTACCAGTGATGGCAAAGGAATTGATAGTGTTATTTTTTTATCTAGCTCTACATTCTGATGAGGGGTAATCGCTGTTTGTGTAATCAATCTAAAATTTTGAGTTACTAATTGCTAGTAAGTGATGTTACTACCTTTTCTTTTTATTATCGGCTTAAGTATTTGCAACTTTAATACCCGAAAATTATAGAACCAAACTCTATCGACACGTGGTTTGGGAAATAAAGTAACTGAAAAAATCGAAATTCATCAAAATTGATCATCAAATCATGACGTCAGGAAAACTCTTATTATGGCTTGAAGGAAGCTATTAGTAAATATTACGAGGGCTGCTATATATATATATATGTAGCAGATTTTTTGGTTACTTGTATATTTTGAACTTAATATAATAGTTTGTATAAATAATATTCAAACTAAGACAAAGTCAATGACAATATTTTTTATTAATAGTAAGTATCACTTATCTACTATTTCACTAATGTCAACATCATAGTTATATTTAGTTTTATAACTAAAATTATAGTATGGTATTATTCCGTATTCTGTAAGATATAATTAGTAATTTTCTCTAATCTCCAAATGAATCAGTACCATGTGTACATATTATTATATAAATTAAGTCAATGATTATTAACATAATCTAGATTTCCGCCACTTTTATTGTAATATGTACTATATAATAATTTGTATAGTATATCCTTTAAATGCGTGTTAAGAAAATATCATGTAAAACTAAACACAGTAATTTAATTCCCAAAACGCATGTATACCTTTATTAAATAAAATAAATAAAAATCAAACTGAATTCAATATTTAATAATATTTGTTTATAAATGTTTACAATACATAAAATCACTTGAATAACTTATTATCATAATTCAATGGAGTACCTATTACAGTGGATCACCCACGTAGTCACAGGTACTATAGAATAAAAGTGCTTTAAACACTAAATCGCGTTTCAACAAGAAGAAGAAGAATACATATTATATTAAAGGTTAACATTTCCAAAAAACAATTGAGTAAATATTCTATTACCTCGCACATCGGCAGTTATTTTCTTCATAAATCCTTTAATGTATCCTTATAATATATTAAAATTACCTGCAAAGGTGAAATTTTCCTGTACTTATTCGGTTTTTTATTGCTTGTAGTATTATTACTGCATATAAATAAAATTTTTTCTCACCATTGTTTTTTTTTTTCAAGCAATTCGTGGGTATTAACAAATTTCGTTACGCGTGGGCGTATGAGTAACATTATTTATGCATGACTTTCGATGCGGCATTGCAAAAGAAAGAGTTTTTTATTTTGGTATTGTTTGTAAATAAATTCATGATTACTTAATTTTTATGTAAATATTTCAGAAGTATTTGTTTATAAAATTTTTTATTATTTTTAGCAAATGTTTCCACATATAAAAATTGAGCTTTTATCAAACGCAACGATTTGTATTGAATATTTTCCAAGGATAAATCCGTTAATACCGGAAAATTTTATTTTTATTATTTTTTTTATGAAAACAAATTGCGTTTTGTTAGTTACTGAGCATATAAAACGTATTTGTGTACATATATACCATATATATTTTATATACGAAATCCAATGACTTTTTGATTTTCGAAACATGTGTGGGTCGCCTGTTGCTATTGGTTATTCTAACTTCCATAGAGATTTATGACATATGGTACATTTATTGAATTCAGTGAACTAAACTTTTTGTATCAATAAAAATGACTTTATGTACTGAGAATAATTCACACATTTTTATTTTTTTTAAATAAGTAAATGTATGAAAAATAAAATGTGGTTATTAAAAAAAAACTTATTAAAAAAAATTAAACTTTAGGTATTAAAATACAATTAAATCAGCAACCACGAACTCGCTCAAAAAATAATTAATTTTTGATAATACTTTTTAAGAGAAACTTAAAGGCTTAACGTTGTTCAAATTACTTTTTTATAGAAATAAATTAGTTGCACTTTAAACTAAAACACCACCTTATGAGACTGGGTACACATACGGATGCAAACTGTAGATTCTATAAAGAAAACTAGGAGTCGGCCACACAAATGCTATTAGAATGCCTGGGAATGTATATTCTTACGTATTAGTCAATAAAACTCTGTAAAGTAGGTTCCATATTACTTTTTATTGACGCAACAGAGCTTAAAGACCTACTCTAAATCCAGAAGGGAGCACAATAGACCCGAAGGTCGCAGTGTCACATCTCCTAACAATAATAATAATGCAAAGATTTTATTATATTATTTCCACTAATCTTATTCGACTATTAGTACATCATGGTACATTAGAAACAGCGACCTTCACCGCGATCTAAATGTATCAACTGCCACTGTAGATATAAGTAAAGTGGCAATGATCTCATCATGAAAAACTTCGCTAGCATACAAATAAAGAACCCATCAAATTGCTTGACACTAGCACCTTAAGAACACAATTGAAACGTAGAAAACCTTTTGAACTGATGGCGCACGCTCAATAATGTTCAATAGAATGTATTGATATCTATTTATATGTCAATCAATGTAAACGGCACGTTGGTCAACAATGGCTAGTTGCAATGATAGAAACTTTTATCTCAGCACCTCTTGTAATAATTGTTTCAATAAAAAAAAAATTTGACTATTTAAATCATAAAGAAATGTACACACTTAGAACTGCGGGTATTATCAGTGCTTAGAATAATAGAAAACTACTTAAGCATACAAATATTGTTTAATAACAATAACCGATGAGATTTTTGACAAATACCATACTAAGCTGTTTCTTAAATATTTTAGATCGCCTAGTCTTAAAATGGCAATATAGATCAAATAAAATAAATAAAATTGCATTATATATCGTTCTGATATGCTGACGAACCGATAAAGTGGACTTGCCAATTTCGTAACCGTGGACCAACTTTACTAAGCCGTATCGTTAATGGCTTTAGTCTTAGCGGCTTTAGTGTTAATGTTCATATAAGTGTTTTAATTGAAAATGAAAATATTTCATTTGAGGCGATTGCTGTTACATAAATAAATAAAACTAATATCCCTCCTAAAAAAATCAAAAATAAAATATAGGAGAATCAAAATGTTTTTGAGATTAATCCTGAAATTATTGAAATTAAAATGGTTTGAATTAATAATATTAATCCAATAGATAATGGGTGATTTAAAAATAAAAATGTAATACTTGAAATTAGTATTATAGATAAGATTAATATATGTAAGATTTCAAGAAATAGTTTAATTAAAATATAAATTTTGGGAATTTATGATAAAGAATTATTTCTTTTTTCTTGAGAGTTTTAAAAGATTATTCTTATTTTTGATTTACAAGACCAATGTTTTTATTAAACTATTAAAACTAAAAAAAAAAAGTTTTTTTTAGAAAAAACTTTTTGGTTTATCTTTATTGTCCTTAATAAATAAACTGAAAATAGTAATCATATAGACATAAAAATCTTAAGTTTTTTAAACTTTAAACATCTTCTATCACTCATTGTCAAGCATGTGGCACGCAAAGAGCAAGCAGAACTCAGACCCAATTGTTTGTAGGAAGATCATATTAAGAATCTCCAAATAATTGTTTACCATATAGTGAAGTAACTAGCTCTCCCCACCCCCTGCCCCCAACATTTCATTCCTATCGCCATTGAACAAGTGTTCGACACATTTCTTTATAAGATCATATGGACAGCACTTGAATGCAACTGTATCCTTAATTTATTTGATAAAGTGTCTCTTGTCAGGTGTGCACAGTTCAGCCATGCATGTGACATGCACCAGCAGATGTATCGAAGTAAATTCCATGGTCAGACATGGAAGTTTACTTTTTCCGCTATTATTCAATGTTATTCTTGATATTATTATATCAGAAAAAACAGCCAAAGGCCATTAAATCACATTCGGGTAATATAACAAGCTAAGCAATATAGATTATGCATACGACATTTGCCAGAACTCTCACAGCTTAATTAAGGATCATAATCAATCTCAATCTATAAGCAAAATGAGATAATATCAAAGCTAACAAAAAGTTAAAAGTCACATCAACGCGACTAAATAGCTGTAACTCATTAAACTTGGAATCAGTAAACTCATGCATCGGGGATAATTTATTTTAAACAGGTAGCTGTAACTATTGTATATCAAAAAAAGGCAACAGCAAACAGGACATACAAAACAGAATAACAAAAATTAAGTTAAAATTAAATGAATTTTAAAGTGTTCGATTATAACTATCAGACTTTCAAATATGAAGTTTTTAGAAGTAAAAAAATATTATTCAACTTTAATAATAGTTACAGTAATCCATTCAGCCGTCAACGAGTACCCTGCTAATTTCTGTTTCTTTTTCTAAGATATCATTGGACAACCACGAAATGTCAGACCTTACGGTTTATATTTGAATCTAATGAATAAATTTGTCCAGTATATAGCTATATCTACTAGCTGTACATAAAATTAAGATTTTCAATGACAGCGTATCATAGTTATTCTATTAAATAGCTTACATATCAACGACAATTCAAAACCAATTTACAAATTCGAGCATTGATAAAAACATAACTAAAATTTATATTAAAATTATTGTTAAACTTACTGAGTTCAAATATATTCAATTAATACATACTTAAATTCATTTAAACTTCATGAGAATTATACATTATTTATAAAATTTGAAGCACTAACTAAATTAAAAGCACTAAGTATCACAAAAATTAGCAAGTATAAAGCCGAAGTAAATTAGAACTCATTGCCTAAAACTTATTTTAGAAAATCAAATATTAATTAGTTCTGCATTATAAGTCATCAAATTTTGATTCCAACTAAAGTGCAACAAAATTTTGACCGAAATAAATTAGAACTCAATGCGTAAAACTTATTTCAGAAAATCAAATTTTCATTAGTTCTTATTACTAAGATATTATATTGAGATTGTATAAATTATGCATATTGGCAAAATAATACTTTTGCGTTTATTTACATACTCGTATTTATAAAAGATACAAAATACGTTTGGGAAAGGTACACTGTTAGAAGAGAATTGTTTTCTCACTCAAAGATTTTTTATTTTATGGACATTATAGACTGATTGGTATATAAGTCCCGTAACTATTTAAATTATATTGGAAATCAAACACTTGTTAAAACCAATAAACTGTTCTAATTATATATAGTTGTCCATATCATGCATACCTACAGTATAAGATGTCACATTCGAACATTTACTCTGATTTTTGTTAAATTGTCTTCATAAATAATTTTATACAAAGTGGAATGAAGATTTGGACAGTTCGTCTATATTCTTGTTCATTTCACTATTTTACTTTCAGAAATAAATTTAATGAAGAGGTTCATTCTTTAAAGAATTATGTTAAGGTAGAAACTAGAGAAATTGACTGCCAAACTCAAAAAATATTCTCTAACCACATACTAGTTAAATTGATCTGATCATTTTGTTAGAGAAATTGTATCTCATGTGGTGAAGAAGGTATGAAAACCAATATGTTGTACGGTTGAACCAACTTGATGCGTACAGCAGGAATATTTTGACTTGAGATGTAGTTTTAATTTGGTTAAATTAACCAAATTATTTTTCTGAGTGTGGGGTTCCATATTCTTTTAAATTGTATAACAGAATCTTTAATCTTATTATTTTTGGTTAATAAGATTTTTTCTCTAATTACTTATATTGCTTCAAAGATATATTTTAGATTGTATACATTGTATTACAGTTTCTTGGTTTCTAAATGAATAAAAGGAGAAAATAGAACCCAATATCCGCTCCTGATGGTTCAACTTTTTCATTTACTTACTTCTAAAGTCGTTTTAATTTAAATTGATGTAAAAAGTCAATATTATTTTATTGAACTGAATTAATCCTAACTATTTTTTGTTTCCAATAAAAAAAAGCATTTCTATCATTACTTTTTACCTTAGCTATACCTAAACAGTACAAATTGAAAACTGAACGCAATTTAATAATAATTACAACACAAAACCTAATGGAAATTGACAGATACTTGAAAAGCAATCAAATAACAAATTCCATTATAATCTGAATATCAGTAGTTCAGGAAAGTAAATACAATCGTCAGAAGGTAATTCACACCCATCATCGTCAGTTTAATTAAACTTGTAATTGTGGTGGAATACGGGTTAATTGCGTAATTCCAGCAGTTACTATGAGGTACTCCCAGAAAATTTGGAAAATAAATTAATGCATTCGGACGATAATGAAACCATAATGTACAAATGAAACCATAATGTAAACAAAAACAAATGAAAACATTAAAAAGCTTTCGGAAAGAGCTACAACAGATACTCACTCACTCAGATAATATTTTGTTTCGCAAAAGATTGAAAACTTTAATCTTGAGTGCAAACTCTTTTCGCTCGTGCATCTTTTTCTCAGAGACTCTGAGATAGATGGCCAGCCGGCCAAATACACTTCTAGTCGAAATTTTTGTTTTCAGTTTCAGTTGTTTGACGTCGTCGTTCTGAACAGTGGTGTGGTTCTTGCATTTAAGAAGTAGTTAAAGTATCTTATATTTTCGTATTTTTGAGTAGAAGTAAACAACTTCTTATAAATCCGGTTCATAAGTCTTAAAACTGTAATTAATTACTAGTTATATTACAAAAAATAAATAATAAAAAGATAAATGCAAGAAGTTGTTAAGATTTGCTTTTGCTACCGGCAACTACGCAAAATACTTAATTAAAATAAGAAAAAATCAAAAGAAACATAAATAAAAAGAATTGCGAAAATATCTCAGATAAATAAATAAATAAATAAATAATATTTTTGCTTATGTAGGCGCATTTGATGTATTTGAATTTATAAAATAATACTTATAAATTTTATTCTTTCCGACTGGCAGTGTCTTAATTGAAAGCAATTGCAGTACACAAATCGAATTTCAACGAAATATTGAAAAGAACTAGAAATATTTTCAAACTATGAGGTAAGCAACCACACCGAATGTGCGTAGATACTTACAAATAAACATGTCTTACAAGTTTTGTAATGTTTTCACACATCTCACTACATACATCTACATTTTTATACACATTTATAATTTTTATATGAATTCTAGTTGCTCATCATTTTGAAATAAAAGACATTTTGTTTGCGTTTGGCTCAAGTTCAAGGTTTCTTGAGATACAATTTGTAAAGCACATTGTCATCAGCTGTGCCGACAGCCTTCATTGTAATTCCTGACATGTTTAAGTATTCAAAGGCTAACAATTTTGTTATTGTTTAGAATTAAAAATTTATAAAATTTACTAAGAAAAAATATATATAAAAATATAATTATAATTATTTTTATGATTCATAAGTAAGTTTTAAGCTCATGATAAACTGCGTTCAGCGTTGATTACTAATTTCAAAACTATTCGCTGTGTGCATAAATATTTCAGATACAATGAGCTATGTTTACATCCATCTGCTAACATTTTATAAACTCAATTTTGAGTGCTAAATATTTTTCTATAAAAATTACTCGATTTAACTGGCGGTTCTTACTCTTGCAGCACAAACAACAGGTGTTCACTTCTTGTAGATACTCTATTAAACTTTAATCTATGAGTACTTTTCAGTATATTATATATACTGAAATACAATATATAATATTAAAATAAAATATATTTTATACAAATAAGTATTCTTGAAATGCAGAAAATTTCTACTTCGTATTACAAATCAGGAACAAAGTTGAACCAAGTTTTAATTTATTATTATTAGGTCTATACAATATTAACAGTTGTATCGCAATTATTTTATTAATATATATTTTTTTTAAAAGACCTTTTAATACCTTTTGTTTCAATGTCTACTACTTAGAAGATACAATAACAAATATTATATTAAATCTCTACAATTACATTGAAATTTATAAAGCTTTGAGAAGATCGACTGCTCCAAATGCAGTATTTAGAAAAATACTGTATTTATACTTCTTTTTTAATCAGAAACAGATGATCTTAAGAATACAATGCAAACATTGAGAATTACTAATGTTAATTGTTAACGAAAAGCAACTATTTAAAAGGAGTCGAATAGCAAAGAAAGGACAAGAACAAAAACTTTAATTAATTTATTAAAATTTGGCTGACCATATAACGCTGTTTCGAGTATTGCCAAGTACTCATCATCAATGGTCTTAGGAAATATATGAATTTCTTTTTAATTACTTTATAGTCCATATATAATTTGTTTGGACTGCAAGTGTCCGGCTTAGAACTCGTGCCTGTCAAATTACAAGCGGTGACTAATCGTTTTTTTCTAAAAGTAGCCAAAGCTGCACAAACTTTCAATGCTCAAGTTCCAGGTTTTTTTTTTCAAAGTGTCACATATAAACTATAGCTTTATTTGAAAACACAAATTCAATAAATTGAAAGTAAATTTTTAAATTTTCCTTTTTTCATATCATACCATAAAACTTAATTATTTACTTAAATAATGATTACAACTAAACGTCGGTGTTGGACACGTATTACAATCTCATCCAGTCATCCAGTCATATTTAAAATACTGACGCCAACTAAACATATCAAGCTTTAACAGGTTACCCAGTGCTTAAACTTTTCATCGTATAGAAGTATTTTTCCTTCGAGATTTTTTTCTAATCATACAGTAACTGTAACTTAATATATCTAGTATTATTAGGTTACCCAGCGTTTGATTTGTCCATCTTTAAGCAGTTTTTCGACGACTTCGACGATTTTTCCGTATCATGCGAGTCAAACTTATCAATTGTAACAGAGGCTTTTTTCTTCAACGACTTTCTTCTTATCATATTGTTTTATACGTTTTTTTGGGAACCACTGATATAGACTGATGAAAGATGAAAATTTTCTTCTGAAAGACTCTTGTGAAACACTTAACATTGTTCTTCATCATCCACGTTTTTCATTCATCACATAATAGGACGAGTAAAATAAACGATTAAAGAGTAATTTTTAGCCGATTTCTACTTCTCAACTGCCTAGTAGATCCTCTGATCACTCTTGGCAACGAGTAGTACTATGGGCTTACTAGGCAGTTGAGAAGTCGAAATCGGCTAAAAATTATTCTTTAATCGTTTATGTAGTTAAAAAACTAATAACATGTATAAAATCTGAGTTTGCCAATCATTATATCCCTGGCGGCATAAATATATAGATACATATACAGATGAACAATCTTGAAAATAGGTAGAAATCGTTGTCAGATAGATTTGCCTAGTTAGGGCAATAATGTATATATTATATGTTCCTTATAGTGTCCTTAAAATCACCTTAAAATCGATAACAAAATGTTGTCCCAAGTGTATATTATGATATTAAAGTCCTTTATCAATTAATATATATACTGAGATTTTAAAATTGTGGGACTATAATCATAGAAGCAATTAACCCGTGGTTAGGGTTAATAGATCCTTTTATATATATACTATAAAAGTAATAATATATATTAAAATGGACCATTATATATTCAGTAGACTTATAAACATTCTAGTTCACTACAATTATTAAGAAATTTTTTTAAAGCGGTTTTAAAAAGATTTTATATAAAACAACTTGTTTTCCTTGACTTAGCTCTGATTTACCTCTACATTAAATCAGAGAGCTATATTACAGTACATACATATACATATGTATATATATATATGCTTATATATTGATATAATAAATTTAATAAAATTTAATGTATTTATTAATTTTCATGTACTTTATTTTATAATGACAGCAATATTTACTTCTTTGTCTTAGATAGAAGTTAGTGAGGGTTATACTTCGGGGGAAATATATTTTACTACTCATTACTTTTTCATTATATTTTTGATTTAAGATAATCTATTATTCATATCAATTTAAACTTAAGAATTAATTTAATTATTAATTTAAACAACATTTACAATTTTAAAATACAAGACACGATATTCAATAGCTGCCTTTCAATCATCCGATATAAGTTAATAAAAAATCATATATAAAATAAAATATAAAATTAAAGGTGTCGGTAACGAAATGAAAATGTATATAGGTACATATTACTATATATATAATACATATATTAAAATTTTACTATTTGTTATCATAACTGCATCAAATAATGAAAATCTTAAGCAATAATTTTATGAAGTCAATGATTTTATTTTTTCTAAAAATTCTGTTAATTAAATTAAATTATTGTAACGCCTTAGTTTATTTACCAATAAATAAAATTTTTCAATATTTGATATAAAATAACGAAGATGACATCATGCAAATGTTTCATCTTTTTAGCACATTTCTTCCTTTTCTTCTCTCGGCTAAGCATTACATTTTCACATTTATCTCTTATCGTGTTCTAAATAAAAATTATTATGAAATGTATCTGGAAAGCATCAGTTTATTATTCAAGAGTTTCAGCAAAAGATTTTGCAAAACAAGTAAAGAAAATTAAGCAAATTAAACCAAAGAAGAATAAACATCAAAATTTGCAAAAAACATTTTAAAAATTATTTATATTTTCGATTGTTTTAATTTTTTTAAAAAATGGTAATATATTAGTGTGCTCAAGCACTAATACAATAATAATAATAATTAAAATAAAAAAAATAAAAATTTATTTAATATCTATTAACTAATTTGTTAATAATTTATTTTTTTCTATTCTTAGTTTAGAAGAAAATCCAGATCTTACCGGTGAGGTTGAGCTTGAGCCTGAGCCGAGTATTTTAGTGACACCACTTGCACCTTATATAACTCCTCCACCACCTCCTATTAAGGAAGAGAGTGATGAAAATATGGCTGCTGCTAGCAAAGAATTAGCCACCAATTCAGATGTAAAGGATAAGCCTGCGACTACATCGGAAGATGGTATCTTTTCCATTATGTATACCATATGCAAGAAAGTCGCTATAGTGGGTTCAATATATCTGGTTGGACGTATGGGTTGGTCTGTGGCATGGCTGATTGCACCAGTAATATTTTCAGTAGCACGCGATCAGTTCCGAAAAACTACCGAACATAAACGCAATATTGCCAAGGCTTCAGCCTTAGCTAATGAAAAAGATGTAATTTTGGCACGTATTGATGAGCTCCCCGCATGGGTAAGTAAAAAGTATAGTATAAATTTAGTATCATATTTATATATATGTTATTGTTTTTATTAATACCTTCTTGGTCGTCTTGATCACCAAATCGATTATGTTTTGTTTTCGATCTATTTAATCCCATTATAATTTACACTGAGCGAAGGAAAAAGGTTTTTTAGTTTCAATGGTTATAATTGCATCTCAATATTGTAGATCAAATACCTAATTCTCTACATATTACATCTATTGATATCTCACTTTAAATGAACTGTCTTTAAGTTTAATGATATTTAATTTAGTCTTCGAAGGTTATTAACTGTTTTTATATTTAACAGCAATTGAATTCAATAATGATGTAAATTTCATATAATATACATAGCATTTCTTTAGATGTTTTAATTTATTTAGATTATAAGAAATTTATACTGTTTTTTTTTGTTTTTGTATTTTTATAGATCTGAACTACCTATTTAAAACCATCAACGTTTCCACTTTTATACAACCTTTATACAATATTTTATACTTTTATACAATATTAGTAAAATGTTTCCTTTGTCGTTCAAAGGCTTTTGTGAGCATTTAAATAAGAAATGGGTTTTGTGATTCTTTTTTTGCAATATATTTTATATAATCAATTGATTTTACAAGCATAGACCTAGTTCAATTAAATGGTAATTGAACAATCGACGAATAATTGAATATTAGAAATATTTCCAAAAAGACCAGAAATGATGGGTATTTGGCATTATTGGAAACATATAAAGTCATTCAATGATATGGTCAATAACATATATAGTCAATATATAGTCAGTCAAAAATTAAATTGATTAAAAACATAATTTGTGTATTTATTTCGCTAGAAAATATCACTATTTCAATTAGATTCAATATCACTAAGTACTAGAAACTAGTTTCGAGTTAAAAAAGGTTCCTTCATCATAATTGACTTTATAATTCAACTTTAACATACTATCTCGCACATTTTTTACCTTCCTCTTTTTCTTCTTAAAAGCTCTTTTACCATTTTCAATCCATTGCTGTTTGGTTCCCGATCGTAATTATGTGACGATGGATCTAAGTTTTAACGCCTCTTATGTATCAACCTGTTAAAGACTTTACCTTGTTTTACCTAAACTATTTCAATAAAGAACGTTAAGACAGTTGCTTTTCTTATTCAAGTTCAACAAACATAGCAACCAAAGCATAAAAAGTTTTCTTATACATAAATAAATATTCCTGCATGTTTTTTCAAAGACGGTTGGAGGAAACATCCACAGCCTCAACAAGCTCTCTAATATATATTTAATAATCATCCAATACCATTTTATGAATATTTTCAATGTTTTTCGTAGTGACGGTAGATTTTGAGTTTACAGAATGATTTGCATCACCTTAACTTGTGCTTCGTTTAAAGTAAGTCACCGATACTTTTACTATTGCATACGAGGTTGCAGAGACCGCAAATATAATCTAGATCTAGTTTGCATTTTCGTTTAATATTTTAAAAAGTCTTACAAAAGTTCACTTAAGGCGATACTTCTGTATCTGCATTTTTATGAGTACTTGAAGTTGACAAATATAAATATTAGCAACATACATAGTTTCCACTACAAACTGGTTTATCTCAGTTATGTGGGAGTTAAGTTTTGATTTTTAGAGTAAAAATTTAAAAAATTTTTTTAATATCTTATAAATTGCCCCCAGGTATTTAAAGTATGTTCGTATGTCTACATGCTTTTATTTCCTGGAGTAAAGCTTGATGTGTATATATCAAACCACAAATGAAAGGAAAGGAATCGTTGTTTTAATAAATTTGCTGAAAATTGTAGGACATCTTAAATATATATAAAATATATAAAAATTATTCTTCTTATTTGACACTACATTCCAGTATGAACCTTGACCTGCTTAACATTACAAGGTTGCGTAACGGGTGTTTTTTTCGATGCGAGGCTGCTGACCTTGCGTTTAATCCCCAACCTGGAGAACCAAATCCCCTCATTTGCAAATCTGGGGATAAAATTAGTGTTTTGTAGCTAGATAGTTTCCACTCTGTTAGGTGTTTTTAGGTTATACCGCTTGTGCTCAGTCGCCAGAGTCTCGTATGCGAGAACGGAATGGACCACGTGTAGGTGAGATTGGCTGCTGAAGCGGCTAGGCTGTGTATTTGCATCACTCTCTTATTGAGAGATACACTTCTGCTCCTTGCTATACCTAATATTTCTAATATATCTAATAGGTCTACTAAAAATATTTTAGGAATAATTTATGCTAGCAATAACCTTGTTAGCTAGTATAGTTGGCCATAGTTTGTTTTTCAAAGGAATGCTTACAAAAAAAATCCGAAAAGTATCTAACATCTACTTCATATATATTAGCTTAGGTTATACCGACGATCACAGGGGGATCCACTTAGGCCTATAGGCCCATTGTAATACCGTATTATTGAGAACACATGGACTCAAACCATCTAGAACCTTTAATAAAGCTTATGATGCTATATAGATGGAGGTCTCGAAGTTCGTCAAGATCCTCAAAAAAGAAAGCCCCCAAAAATTTAAGGCGACGCCGCGCATTTGCTGGACAGAAATAAAGTAGGTGGGAGGCACTTTCGTCATCTTCACCACGACTGCGGCAAAAATGGTTGAACGGTAGATTCAGTCTCCTAGCATAACCTATTAGTAAACCTACTACAAGACTGATATATCTACGGGACATCTCTAAGAGAGATTTCGATTTTCGATTACTTCATATAAGAACTAGGAACTTTTCGTACACCCTACGTAATTAGTTTGAATTTTGTTTTTGTATGTACTTTTGTTTTCTTTTTTTTGTTGGAATAATATAGATTAGTATTTATTTTAATTTTTTTTTTTTTTTATTTGCTTTTTATTTGCTTTAATAGACATAATTAAAAATTTTGTCGTTGTCTCAGAAAAAAAATTCTCTTTATGATTGCTAAGCATTTCTATTTACATTAAGACTGAAAAGTTTTCGGAAATTCTCATTTAAAATTCGCGCGCTGTATATTTTTCGATATTTTAAGTTTATGTAGTTTGGCAGCACTGTCATTAATTACTATGCCAAAAATGAGCGCGATCTGTCAGACAGTTCGTTTACGGCAGCTGTTGAAACCAGTTCACCTCAGTAGTGCGTTGCGAAATGTCTTCGACGGTCGTACGCCCGTCCTGAAAGGCTTTGTACCACTCATAAACTTGAGTTTTCGATAAAACTGATTTCCCATAAGCCTTTTGTAGCATTCGCAACGATTCTGCACACGAAATTTCGTTCGAAACACAAAATTTGATGCAAACTCTTTGTTCAATATTTTTTTCCATTGTTTTTTCCGCAACGCACTACTGAGGTGAACTGGTTTCAACAGCTGCCGTAAACGAACTGTCTGACAGATCGCGCTCATTTTTGGCATAGTAATTGTCCTTAATTGCTGCAAAACTACATAAACTTAAAATATCGAAAAATATACAGCGCGCGAATTTTAAATGAGAATTTCCGAAAACTTTTCGGTCTTAATGTATGTTCTCGTATTCATATTTACAATAGAACGATGATTACTCACTTCAATATCACATGTACTGTGAACATGACTTATTGCAAACAAATAAGTTATATATTTTTACAACATTATTTATTCGAGATTTATTACATTATAAAACATATATATTCTTTGTGTATTTTACGCAGCAAGAATTACCATATACCTTATAAATATCAATTATTTTAGAATTCGTATTTGATTCCTTTAGTTATCTAAGTTTTATCTTTTATTCAGCTAACACCATTATTTTTATAAATAATTTTGATTCTATTTTAAAACCATATCTGATTTTGATATAATTATGGCTTAACATTTGATTTCATATACTATATTGAAACTATTCTACAATTACGGATACGTACTATACTATTGTCAGTCATCAAAACTATCACAATTTCCTAAATTATAAAAAAATTAAAGATTCTATTCACTTTGTATATATTTCTAATATATTTTACTAGTTCATTATAATTAATGTTTACATTCTTCATAGCTACTTTAAAGAACAATGAAAGAATGTTTGTTAAGACGTTCAATATTGCTAAATATAATGTTTTGCATTCAAATGCTACTGTCATCGCGCATAGTGAAGTATATAAAAGAATATGATGAGAATAAATCCTGCTTAAAGGTTAAAAATCTTCTTTTTCTTATAAATTGAGTTTATATCTCCATGTCAGTGGTTCTCAATTAGTCCGTCGACCATAGGTGGTCTGCGAGATAGTTAAAAATGGAACATAAATCAAATTTAATCACTGTTCACTGATACCTCACTTATTAGAAAATAAGCACAAAAAAGAAAAGAAACTATCTGAAAGTTAAAAGACAACCAAAAAAATTTAACTAATTTATTGAAATATGGCAGACCATTTATTTTTATCTTTATTATAGGTTTACTTCCCCGATGTTGAACGTTGTGAATGGGTAAATAAAGTAAGTAATACTTAACATTTTTGTCATTATTATTATACCTTCATAGCATAAATCTTCTACTGTAATTAGATTCTGAAGCAAGTATGGCCAAATGCCAACCATTATGCCCGAACCTTAGTCAAGGAGACAATTGAACCCAATGTAGCCGCCGCCTTGGCGTACAGAAAAATAAATGGTTTCCGGTTCGATCGCATAATTTTGGGAACAATCCCACCTCGCATTGGCGGTGTCAAGGTTTATGATAAGAACGTCGATCGCAATGAAATAATTATGGATTTAGACTTGTTTTATGCCAGTGATTGCGATATTAACTTCTATATTAGCGGCGTAAAAGGAGGAATAAAAGATTTCCAAATTCATGGCTGGGTACGTGTGGTAATGAAACCACTAATTAGATCAATGCCATTGGTAGGAGGCCTACAAATATTTTTCCTTAATAATCCCAACATTGATTTCAATTTGGTTGGTGCACTTGATTTTATGGATATGCCAGGTCTAAGTGATCTGTTGAGACGCATAATAGTTGAGCAGATTGGTGCTGTTATGGTGCTGCCAAATAAATTGGCAATTGCGATGAGTGATGAGGTCCCAGCTACAACGCTTAAAATGCCACAACCTGAAGTAATTTTTTTTATTTTCAATTATATATTAATGCAGATATTTTATAATTAACCTGGTTTTGTGATTTCAAGGGTGTTTTACGTATACACGTAGTCGAAGCAAAGAATTTGATGAAAAAGGATATCGGTGTCTTAGGTAAAGGCAAATCTGATCCTTATGCGCTTATTAATGTTGGAGCACAAGAATTCAAGACACAGATAATTGAGAACAACGTCAATCCCAAATGGGACTATTGGTGTGAGGTAAGCTAACCGCTCCAATGAGCAGCAAGAGCTTGACATTTTTTTGCATTCATGATTAATTGGAATTTATTTTAAGACTTTATTTCATTTATAGTTTTATTAAATAATTAATATGCACTCCTTTTAGTCATTATCGAACAGTTTTTTCCAACTTCTTTTCTTAAAAGATAAGAACAGTCGCATGCTCAACTCTATAAAAAATTTTTATTTCCAGTTTTGTTTTTTAATGAATTTATTTAATTTGATTGAGTTCCGTTTACTTTATTTTATGTTTGAAACGAATTGTTTTCTCACTAAAACTCTGTGAAACACTTTAAATACCTATCAACTCAAAAGGCTAGAATATTTGTCGAACTGGGTCAAAATATAGAGATTTTTATATACGATAAAGATGAGACCAGTGATGATGAAATTTTGGGCAGGTAAGTGTCAATTAATTTCTTACTAAATATTATTAAATAAAGAGTAGTGGTTTCAAAATTGGTAAAAAAAACAATGTAAAATGTCTCCCAGCTATAATGTATGAGATCGATGTTCGTAGATTTATAATAGCTAACGTGAGTAGATCGTCTTTTTAAAAATTTGAATGGAACTAGTATTTTTCCTGTAATAATTGTACTCTCGCATGACGCCTTTGTTTTCCTGTTGTTTATTTTCTACTAAAACTATATATTTAATCTACAATTTACATATGTTATTCACTCAATGTATCCTTTCAACACATAATTTTAGACTGCGGTACTTGTTAATGCCACCTTAAAGCAAGAAATCTGCTTTAGAATTTGGGACTCTGATCAAGGAAACGAAGATGACTTTTTGGGCAGGTTGTAACCCGTTTGTATTAAAGTGTTACATTAGTTTCTTTAATTTTCAATGAAGATCTTATTATTATGTTATTGTTAAATGCATTTAATAAAAGCATTTGTTCTGAAAATAATTTCTGCAAATCTAACCGATATTGTCTAATGCCTGCTTTGTTCTATGTTCAAGCTCAATTAATTGCCGTGACTATCTTTCAAGTTCGATATGTCTAAAATTTATGAGATAAAAGCTATAATAAATTAAAAGTGACCTTAAATAAACAAATGCCCTAATATCATATCAATAAAATTTCTCTAATTTCAATTTATACCAAATCCTTGATTTTTGAAATAGCTTCATCCCTTGAAGAGCTACCCAAATAAACTGAAGAAATAAATGTCTGTTAAATTAAATTAATTAATTAAGTTTACCAGTTTGTATGTAAATTGTATGTACGAATGTGAAACTACTTAAAAAAGCGCATATATGATCCTGCTCTTGATTTTTTGATATCGTTAATTTGTAAAACCTTTCGATTGAACATCGACTAGATATGATTGCAGAAATTCGATTAAATGTTAAAAGACGGTCGCAGAAGTTATCTTGAAATCGCTAAGGAACTAAACTTAAATAAAATGGCAAACATAAAGCCTAGTAAGCAACTAATATTTAAAAAAAAGTACTACTAAATTTTCTCCAAAATAAACGGTCAAAAATTTCAATAAAGTAATCTTATGTTCTCAAGTCGAAGCAGTATAAAAATTTAGACATTATTCACATTCGATTCCTTGATGTAAAAGAAAAAGTATCGCTTTTTTCTAACGTCATTGTTTTGTAATTTTCTTCTAGAGATTTATATATAATATATTTCAATAATGCTCTTAAGCGATGTAAACAAAGGATTAAGGGAATTACTTCCTCAAATTATTAGTTATTTTTTAATAATTTTTTCTTTGTTTTTATAAACTTTATCTCATATTCCGAAATTTATCCAATAGAATCTATATATTGTAATATGCGCTAATAATATATAAAATATTAAAAATATCATTTTTTCCATCTTTAATTAAAGTTCAACTTTTGGATAAATCATTTTTGAGTTAAGTGCGGTTTTCATAAAAAGTAGATTCTTAATAATTCCTAATAATTTTTTGTTTTATTTTTTACCTACCATAAAAACCATACAACCCTATGATGAAACTCGCTGATCCATTTACTTAAGTAAACTCTACTTTTGTAATGTTGTCATTGTTTTTATAACTTCAATAATAAATTTTAATTATAATAATTATTTCAATAACTAATATATATATTAAAATATTATAATTATAAGCTGGCATAAAAAGCAGTATAGCTTCAATAAAGTTTATCTTGCGAATTGCCCATAGCATTACTAATAATATAACATAAAGTAACTTCATATACGATTATCATTTTTAAAGTACATAATTGTAATATTCAAAACTATCACAATAGCATATAAGCATATAAATAATGTTGACTGAGTGGTGTAGACAGGATTTCTCAAAAGGGATGGGCGTTCACAGGTAGGCACTGGCACACCGCACTCACCCCCTTTATCTTAATAGTTTGCACCTTAGCAAAAAAATTAAATTTTTTTTTTTTTTTTTTTTTTTTTTGTTTAAACTTCATTTTATTAAATACAATCTATTCTATTCATGAATAATAAGTACTACTTATGGCAATAACAATATATGATTGGCATGTACGGGACTACCCAGTGGTAATCACCGCCTTATGAAGAATTACAATTTTTAGAATCTGCTCGGCAAATCCGAAGTTGCATAGCGTATTAATCTACGAATGTTAAAAGCATCCCTCGTTAGGCCTGCGGCAAGGGGGTTAGGATGAACTACCAGTCGTGAGTGATAGTTGCTGCTTATCTGCTGTATTGACTCGTACACAGTAGGGATGCCAAGATCATGATGTAGGACGTTATTCGGGATAAACCATGGGGCGTTGGCGCAGATACGTAGTATTTTTGATTGAAACCTCTGAATCATATCTAGGTTTGACTTCGCTGCTATACCCCAGATGGGTATACCGTACGTCCAGATTGGCTTTAAGACGACCTTGTATAAAAGTATTTTATTTTGTAGCGATTATTTGGATTTGGGATTAAGTAGCCAGTAAAGTGAGCGTAGCTTTAGTCCTAACTGCTTCCGTTTTGTAAAGATGTGGTGACGCCAATTTAGACGGCGATCAAAATGTACACCTAGATATTTGGCGTTTTCAGCTTGCGGCAATTCACGGCCATTCAGTCTAACGGAAGGGCAGGTACCGTGGCGGAGTGTAAAAGTAGTTTGAACTGATTTGTTATCGTTAGCTTCAATGTGCCAAATGTCTAGCCATGCGTTGACATCGTACAGATTACTTTGCAAAAGTTGTGAAGCTACTACAGGATCTGCGTGTTTCGCCATCACTACAGTATCATCCGCAAATGTTGCAGTGTATGTTTTATCGCTGAGTGGGAGATCTGCTGTGAACAGAGTATATAGAGTAGGACCCAACACACTTCCTTGGGGAACTCCAGCCTCTATTTGAAAAAGTTCAGTGTGACAGCTATTCATTTTAACCATAAAGTGCCGATCTAGTATATATGATTTTAAGACGGAGAAGTAGCTATGCGGGAGTTGTAACTTTAATTTGTAGAGAAGTCCAGTGTGCCATACTTTATCGAATGCTTGTGTTATGTCGATAAAGGCTGCTGTGCAGTATTCTTTATTTTCCAATGCAAGTCTTGCAAAGTTGTATACTCTATTTACTTGTTCAATAGTAAAGTGATGTTCGCGAAACCCGAATTGGTGGTTGGGAATCAGACATCTATTTTCGATAACTGGCTTTAGACGTTTTAGGAATACTCTCTCAAATACTTTTGACAACACCGGAAGTAAGCTGATCGGTCTGTAAGATGTTGCAAGTTCGACGGGCTTACCGGGTTTTGGAATTAATATAATTTGAGCGACTTTCCATTGAGCTGGGTAGTGTTCACAGGTGCAAATTGCATTGAACAATTGGTTTATGAATTTAAAACCCACATCTGGTAGCTCATGTAGCACCTTTCCGGTTATCAGATCATATCCTGGAGCTTTTCTGGTTTTAATTTTGTTTTTTATGACCCACTTTAATTCACGAGTCAATGACCTAGGAATAGGAAAGTCTAATTGATGCGGTGTGTGAAGAAAAGCTTCAACTTCAGAGTCTTTCAGATTATTTTTTGAGCAGCGTGGCTGAAAGACTTTACCAAGATGCACTGCAAAAGTTTTCGCTTTATCAGCATCAGTTTTAGCCCATTGCCCATTACTCATCTTTATTGGTGGTATATGCGATGTTGGTGCATTAAGTATGCGTGTGGCTTTCCACAAGGAGTACTCAGTGGCCTCAGAGGGAGACAAGCTTGCTAAGTAAGTTGCAATGCTTGCATTTTTTCTTTTATTCATATTTTTATTAATTCATTACACATTTGTGATCGCACACAGGAAAATGAACTTTATCTGGTACATCAGTACATCAGTGCGTCTTCTCTCCTGTACTAATTTCGCTTTATATCTCATATAACTTATCTTTTTAGACCAACAAAGCACTGCACAAAATTAGGAGGAATAACAAGTCTGATTCAATATATTGATTTTGCCAAGATAACTGTATATTTTTCCCATTTATTGAAAATCGAGTCTATTTTGCAACTCACGTAAAGTATTACGACTCAAAAATAGAGGATATCTTCTTAACCGTATTAGTCCCTAGAGTTAATCTCATTTGTAAAGATGTGTTTTTTGGTTATTATACAAAGAAAACTTTGTAAGCTATAAATATATTCATTTAAATTCCGACTTTTTCAATGAATAATAATTGAAAAGAACAAAAATATCAGTCCTCTCTTCTGATGCCGTCTTCGCTTTGATAATTACGTCTAATTTCTTTTTCAAGATTTAATAGAGCGTATTTTCTCATTCCATATTAATTATATCATTTTATACTAAAATTCTTCCAATTACTTTCTTTTAAGGCAGATTTAATTATAAATAAAAATTTTAAAAAAATATTAATTAACGGATGCTTTATACCGAATTCCATACATAAATACATATTTTGAATACTTTTCTGTCTCCAGAAGAAATCTACTGATTCAATTTCCCCCAGCTATGGCTTTGCTTAAGATAGCACCTGCCTAATAAGATCATTTTTGCAATAAGTATACTTTATTTTGGTTTATGGATGGTTAAAAGGGACATCGCTGTTGGAAGATTCAAAAATTAAGTTGATGGAGTTTTCATAGTATTATTACGTTAAATTACTTTATTACTACTACATATACATACTATATTTAGAATAGACATACTACATTGAACATATTTTTAAGTCTACTTTTTAAATGTCTTTACATTATAATATTTGTGTTATATTTGTAGCTGGCTGCTTAATAAAAATATATACCTAAAAACTTTATACTAAAAGTATTCTTTTGTCATATATACTTTGCACTTTTATACTTTAAACCTAAAATATTATTTAAGGTTATCGAAAAATTATATTTATTAATGCACCTTAATGTTGTTCTTGTTGTCGTAGCCTGCAGGAATCTACTTATGTAGTCCCGTTTAGGTGTGGCCAACGGCACTTAATCGTCAAACTTGACGAGTAACTCTGGAACGTAGATCCGGCGGTTCTTGAAAAACACCTTAATCGTTCGTCCGTATTCTAAAACCAAATATAAATATACATAACTATAGATCTCTCACTTTATAATGCGTCTCAATTCTACTTATAAATATATAAAACTATAGGTGTCTTAAACTCACTTTCCAATTATTTAAAACTTTTTTAACTTTCGCTATCCCATATATGTTAACAACTTATCTTTAATTAATTTTGTGTACTTCACTTTGCATGTTTAAGAAACACAGCATGAACTTCTTACAATCCTTTAGTGTCTCAATGCATGTTAAGTAAAATTTAATTTATTTCAAATACACACATCCTGAATAATTCTAAAATATTATTTAGAGCTAATAAGGTATTTAAAAACCTATGTATATTTACATGCCTTTACGAAATTCTATACTAATTTGCCACTAACGATAACACCTCTCAACCTGTGAACAGGCGGTTGTGGAAGTTAAGCAACATATGATCTTAGTTCTTAGACTTTTTGACTGGGATCGCACCGGTGATGATGAATCACTTGGAAGGTTAGAAATTGTCAAAAATAATTAAAAATACAATAATAATTTCAATCTAGTCAAATATATAAAATAAAATATAAAATCTTTTACTTTAACTTATGCTTCTCAATAAAAACAAAATATTTTATAATTACTTCAATAAAAAAAACAATAAATGCATTTCGCTGTTGACTTAGATTTTGTGGGCACATAAATTACACACAAAACACTAATTAGTATTAATCTGCACTTTCTGCTATAAGCTTTTCAATTTATAAATACTTATCACATGTGAGTGCTGTGAGGTTTGAAGAATATCCAGTTTAATATATCTACGCTGCGTTCATACAGCTAAACCAGTGATGCGGTGACCGTATACACGCGTTGCTTGTTTGTTTTTGTAATGCTCTATGCTATAGAATTGAAGCTTCTATCTGAGAAAGCATAGATCTCTCTCATATGGTTTGGCGAGTCCACACAATCTGTCATGAACACTTACAAATCACGTGCATACTCTGAAATTCACATGGAAGGTCTATTGGCTTTTAGTTTAGTGCGCAAAATATTTTCCTCTTACAGGGTTCGTTCCCTCTCCTACAATCAATATGTACGCTTCTCCAACAGTATTATTTTACCATATTAAAAATCTTTTGAAAAAAGACAGTTGGGTGGACCTTTCTAAATACGGGTACTAAACCTTTGATATGTAACATATGCACTATTAATTAATTTTAATATACTAATTCTTTGATTTCTGAAAATTTACATCAACAGTTGTAAACACCTTCTTAAACTTAAAACTACTAAAGCCAAATTACACAGTTCTCTCGAACTAGGAGTTAAATTTCATTAAAAAATTTTGGATTAATAAATGTTTTAAATGTTTCATTTCAGTTAAACTAGAGTGGGAGCTTTGTGCAAAAAAGACACATAATTTGTTGTTTCTGTTGTTTCGTTAGATAAAGTGTAAAATATATTACTAATAATGTTCTTGAGGTAATATCTTTCTCAAGGACTCTTTTTGGAATTACCTATATCTGTTATATATCCATATATACAACACATACACAATATTGATCGTACCGTCATAGCAACTTTACTTCATTTTTATACTCATAACTCTTACCTGGAAATAGAAAAGACTTTCAAAATATTCAATTATCGACTACCTGGTTAATAAAGATGTGTAAAGCAATGCCTATATTTCAGGAAGATTTAAATTTTTAATTCACCTTGCCTGATTTCTAATACATTTAGAGTGCGTATAATAATTTGTATGTACATTTTTGAAAAATTTCGGTTTACATAAAGCAAAAACATATTGTCCACATATTCCTGCAAATTTACAATGGCTTTTGCAAACAAATTTACACGCATATATTATATATGTATATTGCTCTAGGAAATTCACATTTACGAAGAAAAATCATTGGAATTAATGCTTTGTTTCTAAGTAAAAGTAACGAGACATTTTATGCAAAAAATAAAAAAATTGGCTTTAAAAATTATTTACATACTTATATAGCCTTAAAAAGCCTAAAATCTAATCTGATTTTATTTATATTTTATTAATTATATAATTATATATTTTAGAGCTACCGTAGAAGTTGCGAATATCGTCAAGAGAGGTGTCCTTGATACAGTAAGTACTTACTTAAAACCTACCTAGGGTTTAGTAAAAACCTTTTTAAGTTTCATAAGGTTATATTTTCAGTTTTAGCTTATAAGTTATATATATAAAAACGCTATATTATAATATTTTATTATACTTATACACAATTTATTCCATTAGTGGCTCACATTGGAGGACGCTAAACACGGTTTACTACATATACGTGTGCAATGGTATTCATTAACTTCTGATCCAGCTGATTTGAAATTGGCTCTACAAGAAACTCAACTCTTACGTGTGACTTCAATGAGTACCGCACTGGTTACAGTCTTCATAGATTCGGCCAAAAATCTTAAGGCAAGTAGACCCCTTTTATGTGCAAAGTAATTGCAAGTATAATAAATTTATTTTAAAAATATATACATTCAATTATTCAATATTCTTAAGAAACATTTTCTATGAAATTGGTAAAAATTTAAGATATGATTAGTATATTAAAAAGTGTCAGATTTATTTTTCGTATTATCCAAAATATAGATTATCAAACAAAACTATGTCCAAAAGAAACCTTTAGGCATTTTGAGGAAACTTCATTCCAGTTATCAGGGGAGAGAAATGATAGTAGATGGACTTAATACCTAGTGAACTAGATTCATCTAAGCCAAAAAGCAAGGTCATCAGTTAAGGAGAAGGGGTGATAGGCATATAATATTTCTATATGTTAAAATTTAATCTAATGTTTAAAAAATTATAAAAAAGGTTTAAGTTCACCATTACTGTTCGAAACCTTCTATAAAAAAACTGTTTTAAATAATATAGATGAAGAACAGATTTTATGTAATTAAATAAATTTTAAAATTATTTTCACACTTTTTTGCAAAATTTTTATTGTTTAATATATTATTCAATAATAAAATTTTTGTAAAATTATTTGTCTTTAGTTTTCATATATCGACACCTTATTATTTTAGAAATACTTCTCGTCTGGTAATTTTGTGCTAATCACATACATATATTTTCTTTAAAATGGGACCCACAATGGAGATAGGCGTTTCTTTCTCTTTTTTTTTTTTTTGTTTTAATTTTTTGACTACAAATTACTTTTGATAAAGTTTTCCTTGACACCTAATACTCGTATTAAATATATGTGTTAAATATATGTATATCATTTAAAATAAAATCAGTATTTCATTAGCGATAAAAAATGTTCTGTTTTTCAATATAGCAAGCTCGTTCCAATTCACGACCTGATCCTTATCTTGTGTGCAGTGTTGGTAAACACAAAGAACAAACGGCTATGATTATGCGAGATGATTCACCAGTTTGGGAGCAAGGTTTTACTTTCCTAGTGGCAAATCCAGAAAATGATACATTGCAAATTAAGATTTTCGATCAAAAGACCGGTAGCGAAATCGGTCAATTTGCTTATATATTGGGTGCTTTGTTAACAAAGAAGAATATGGAAATAGAATCACAGCCATTCCAGTTACAAAAATCAGGCCCCGAATCTAAGATAATCATGTCACTTGCACTTAGAATTTTAAAATATGCTAACCCAGTTGAGGAAAATGATGTTAACGAAATCGGAATCGGAACCACACCACCTGCAGCTACACCTGCTGCAACCAATACAAATATTACACGTTCTAGTTCTGTAAAATCTACTACACCAGAAAGCATTTCAAACAAGGTAATTAATTCTATTATATATATACATTTATTATAGATTTTTTATATTTTCAAATACTAATTTCAGGACTTACAATCTCAAGCTAGTCGCACTTCAATGGATACGCCAATTATTGAAGAAGACAATACTTTAAAAGTTTCTTCGACTTCATCTTCGATTTCACCTTCACCACCGCGTACACCTTATAGTGCTGCATTAGCAGCTGGTGAGGCTGTACTAACTCATCGTATGCCTGATACGACTTCAACCGCAGGTGAATATGGTCTTGGCCGCATACAATTGTCTATACGCTACAGTGTACAACGTCAACGATTAGTGGTTACAATACACAAAATAATGCACATACCTCTTGATGATCCATCAAATATACCAGATCCTTATGTAAAATTATATTTACTGCCCGGACGTAGCAAGGAATCTAAACGAAAAACTAGTGTCGTGAAGGATAATTGTAATCCGGTATATGATGCTACATTCGAATATTTAATTTCTACAGCCGAACTTATGCAAACAGAATTGGAAGTTACCGTCTGTACACAAAAAGGGTTCCTCAAAGGCGGAAGTCCAATTATTGGAATGGTAAGTAAAAGTAATATTATTACCTGTATAATAACAAAAAGTATAAAAAACTCTATTTAATCTGTAATAATAAACATAAATAGAGAACACATTTAGGTAAATTTATTATACTACTTCTGACGGTTCTGTACCTAAAATTAAGATTAAGAAATCGATTGAACAAAGGAATAGTTACTAGGTGTATATTAATAACTTTACTAATTCCATTAGAGTACTACAGTAAATACTTGAGCCTCAAATCTCAAAAGTACACAAGATTCATGTATTTAGTTTCATTTTTTTGACTCAAAGTTGTTGCTATATGAATCATTAACATCTTTAGTAAAAATGTATCAAAAAGTATTAAGGGTTAAAAATCTCTTGCATTTTAATATCAAAGAGCATTAAATATTGAATGGTCCGTGCCTATGTCCTTGAATTATTAATACCCTTGAGTAAAAATTTTTACTCATTGTTAATACTAACAGCATTGAGTACAACTCCACAGGTCAATAGTGCAGTGATTTCTGAGTATTTTTCAGTACGGGTATTTAAGTAAAGGATAAATTCGAACATGAACAAAAAAGGATAATACTTCATTGCGGAAAGACGTGCTTACGCTTAATTAAAAAACAATTAAAATATATAGAAAGGATATTTCAAAATTTAAATTAAAGTCAAATTTTTGAAAAAAGTGTTTAATTAAAATAACTGAAAAGCCAAATGGATACGAATAATGATTATTACAGCAGAATAAAGCAGCTAATCAACACTGGTACTTATAGGTTATCTACTGCAAAGAAAAATACTAGCACCATTTGGGCAATATTTGCCAAAATTAAAGAAAGTGATGGTTCAATTTCTAAAGAGGCAGTTTGTTGCTGCATATGCAAAACTGTACTTCCATATTACGGAAGAAATCAATTATCAAATCTTGATTGTCATGAGTGCTATAAATCATATTTAGCAGTAGTTGATGCTTGTACTGCTTGGATAGTGGAAGATTGTCAGCCATTAAGTAAGTTACATGGAAAAGGATTCCAAGAAATGATAAAAATTTTTATCAAAATCGGTGCAAAGGTTGGCGAAAATGTGGAAGTAGCGGATATACTGCCGAACTTAACGACAATATCTAAACGCCTTAGTACGTTAGCAGAAGAAAAAAAAGCCGAAATGAAAAACGTAACGAAAACAAAGATTGCAAAAGAATATGCATCAGCTACGATTGATTTATGGACAGACGATTCTATGGAGAAGAGTTATTTATGTGCAATATTGCACTTTCCCAAAAATTTTGAAATGCAGAATATTGTTCTAGGAATAAAATCAATGGATTGCATATGCCCAAAGGAAATCAATATATACACTAAAATATCCGAACTATTCAATGAGTTTGGCATAAAGGACTCTGAACCAATTATTTTTGTTACTAAGGACAGTAATATTGAAAATGCGTTTCCAACGAAAGTAATATTCTGCGCTAACCAGTTACTGTCTAATACCATTAATATTGCCTTCAATGAAACTTTGGAATTGCAGGATATAATTGAGAGCTGCAAGCGACTTGTAAACTATTTCAAAACAGCAAATTTGCAGCACATGTCTGAGACATCGGTGAAAAAGGATTGCATAACTGGATGGTACGCACATTTTACAATGCTTAAGTTTATAAAAAATAACTGGTCGAGGATTAAAGAAATTCTTTTGCAACACGGAGAAGTAAATTTAACAAATCACCTGGATATAACTATAGTAAAATCCCTCGTCGTTCTATGCACTGATTTCGACATCATATATAAAAAATTACAAGATTGTACTTCACTTACGATTATTTTCGTAATACTATCTTTAGAAAAGTTAATACGAAATTGTAAACCAAACGAAAATGATGGTTCAGTAGTTTTGGCTTTTAAAAACAAAATAATTGAAAGCATTGAAGAAAACTTTAGACCAAACCTAACCATCATTCATCATGCAGCACTGTTTTTATATCCACCAACAAATCGCAAGTATGATTCGGCTGCCGTCAAAGAATTTTGTGTGAAAAAAATTATGGAGCAACACAACCGATCTTCTGAGGTTACTTCGTTATCTACGTCACCGTCAAAATTACCATTACCGCTAAAAGTAACTGACAAATCAAGTACTGCTGCAATTACTTCTGATAATGAATTTGAGTTTTTCTTTCCAAACTTAATAAACGAATCCTTAATGTACACCCAAGAGGATGCAATGGAAGAAGTTGAAAGCTATGCAATGAGGCAGATCAAAAATACTAAAGATTTTGACGCTTATGAATGGTGGGAGCGCTACAGAGACATCTATCCAAATTTATATAAAATCGCTCTCAGCGTGTTATCTATCCCCGCAACCAGTGCAGCATCTGAAAGAGTGTTTTCTTTAAGTAAAAATATGATGGAAGAATTGAACTGTTTGGAACCTACCAGTTTAAGCAACATTTTGCTTTTAAATTCGTTATCAAAAACTTTTAAGAAATAATTTAACACAATTAACATATATAGTTCAAAAATTTGCTTGAAGTTGGCATTAATGTATATATATTAGTCTACATTATATACCTATATTATTGCATTCATGAAACACAATTTTTTTAAATTTTAATAAACAGTACTTATAAAATAATATTAATAAAAAATATGTTTTTATTTAAAATCACGTTTTGATATACTTAGCTTATTTCAAATCCGATAAAGCTAGTCGAAGAAAAGAAACTTATTACTTTTGACTATTAAAAAGTGATTTCGTTCCAGTTCAGCAAAGTGCTGAAGACATGAAGAATTTTTTGCATTTTTTTATACTTCGGTCGAAATTATGACCGAGAGGTATCTAAATGATTTCCGTTGTCAGTTTCATTTTGGAGAATGACTTCGTGCGATGAATTACAATATTTCGATTGTACTCGTCAATTTCTTACCCATAATCGTTAAAATTCTTCCTAGATAATATGCTGCATTTACCGCCTGAACTTTAGGAATAAATTCACTGTCACCAATCCTTTTTTTACAAGCGAATTATTCCCCTTTTGGTTCTGCCGCACTTTGATCGATAATTTAATATTTGGATCTGCAACATTTCATTACCAGTTACAATAGCCGACATGGTTGACAGATTGCTTTAAAACTTTATAAACTTGTTTTTGCAATTTTAAATAGTTTAGACTTTTTGGTCGTTCATGAGAGTATGTAACAAACAAATCGGGAACAAATCTTCCGTTTATCAAAATTTTTGATCAAAATTCAATTGGCTATACTTTTCGGTATCCTATCGATTTCTTCGATATTTTTCGTAGATATGTCGGGCGTTTCGGCGTTTAGTTCATTACTAGTGATTTTTGGCGACTATGCGAAGTCATCGTCTTTATTCTACTCATTATTATTACGGAATTCTTACAGAGGTCTGTTAATAAATAAATATTAAAACTGCCCAAAACACTTATTAATACTATGTAAAAAGTTAAATGACTCTGAGATCAGTTTTTAGTGAACAAGAACTAATCCGATATTGGTCCATCTTCCATACGCACGGACTATGGACTATGGTAGTAAAATTCTACCACAGCGGGAGTCATATAATTCTTTTAAGTACCTTAAGAAAGTATACTTATAAGTAAGCAATTTAATTAATAACAGAAAATTTTTCCATCTCTTTTGATTTGTCATCGCCACCGCTTATCATTTCAATCATTCATAACAAATGTATTTAAAGAGTATAAGTTGTATTCGTTTTAACATAGCAAAAGTACTCCATGTACTTGATTTAAGTGATTATATTCTTCTTTTCAGTACTCTGATTTCAAGCATTTTTAGTCGTATATGCAGCACGTTATTTTGAATCTCCCTTAACAGCATCCTTTCTCAAAATGTAGGTATACCTACTACAAAAATACTATATAGCAATGTTTAGCTATCAACAAGTTGCAAACACAATTCTTACCTGAATAAAACAGATGCCTGCATTTCAAAGAGATAGAAAATTTTCAACCACTATTGTTCGTTTCATATATTTCTTTTATAATTTATAATTCTCATGTGTATTTTTGGCAAATGTTAGTTTAAATACGATTTGAATGGAAAAGACTTTGTTCTTGCTTCGGCAGAACATATACTAAAATTGGAACGATACAGAGAAGATTAGCATGGCCCCTGCGCAAGGATGACACGCAAAATCGTGAAGCGTTCCACATTTTTTTGTAGAATTAAAATAACATAAAAAATTAATTTATATGAGATTATTACTAATATATTTATAAACTATATTCAACTATTACAATAACATGTTTTTAAAATAACACATAATTAAATAAAATTTTTCTTTTGCAGCTTAAACTATCTCTCAATGAAGCCGAAATCTCCGGTAATGGTGTTAACTCTTGGTTTGATTTGGTTCCCGAAATGAAACATGACTGAACGGATGTACACGTGAAGGAATTTTTGAAATCGGTTAAAGCAACTTTTTGAATCTCTCATGCAACTCTTCATGTTAAATTGCACTGCTTTAATTTGAGGAGCTGTGCTGTCTACCAATTCTCAAGGCGGAAACCTTTTTTAAATATATATAAATTTTTTGTTAAATTATTTATTTTATGTAACTAAAACTGTGCCTATTCTAAATTGTCTTTTAATCAAATATTTAGAAATATTTTAAATAATATTTTTTTTAGAATTATGTGCCTTTATATTTGGCTTTTTGTAATTTGTCGTAAAAATTCCTTATTAAATGCGAAGGTATAATCATCATCAAATTAAATTTTTAAAATTTTCTTTCTAATCCTTCTTTGTAATGATTGTTGTGAGCTATGGTAATTAAAAATTTTATTAAAATCTGCACAACAATTGAAATAAATTAACTATTTACATTGTGAATATATTTATTTAAGATTCTACATATTTACTGAAATATATGTAATAAAGTGTTTGTATCTCAGAAATTTATAATACCTTTTTTATTTTTAAAAAAGTGCCAAGAATGCTTTTTTAAAAAGAGCACAACTTATTGAATATACTTTCCTATTTTATGTTTGGAAACTAACGAAAAATTAATGAAATGTTTATGAAATTAACAACAACACAACAATTTATGGACTAAGTGAACAAACTAATCCGATAATCCGAACAGGGAGATATCAAATCATCCGGAATTATTTGAACCAAATATTTTCTGAATACAGAAAAGTATTCAGAATTATTAAATTAAGTACTCAAAAACTAATTAAGTTTGAAAGACTCGTTGTTGTAGAAAAGAGAATCAACCAGTCACAATCTTTCATTTTTGGAAGATTATATATGACCCATATGACCCATATCCATATTCTAAAGTATGGGACACCAAAAAGAATAGTTTTGATATAGTTTAAAAAAGTTTTACAAATTTTAAAAAATTACTCTAGTGTTTATTTTCACCCCTACTTTCAAACAATATGCAGTTAATACAGGAGGTAATTATTCTATAATCTAGAATAAACTAGAAGATATACATATATACGGAAAATGGCTAAAATGTCATAGCTATAAGCTAAATAATGCTACTATTCTATAATAAGTATAGATAATAGCTTTAGTTGACATAGTAATTACTGACCTATAGCTAGCATCTTTAAACAACGGGTAATTAGTTATCAATAAATCAAAAGTCAGAGAACCACAACAAAGAAATAAAAAACAATAAATCAAATCTCTACTACCTTAGAATACATATGACACTAGCATTACTTATTACGTTATATTAAATAATTATTATATTTTTAATAGTATTTTATTGATATTACTAATACAATTTCTCACAATAGGAGTTTAAGAAAAACTGAATAATATCTTTCAATTTTGATATAAACATAATTAAAAATTCATATTAATTTTTTAATAATAACTGTGTGTTATATACTTTACGCACTTTTCATATTTTTGCATTGGTTTAACATTTTCGTAATATGAATATAATGTATTATATAAATCGGATGATGAATATTTAATTTTTAAAATAAAAAATAAAAGAATTTTGAAAAAAAATGTGGAACGCTTCACGATTTTGCGTGTCATCCTTGCGCAGGGGCCATGCTAATCTTCTCTGTATCGTTCCAATTTTAGTATATGTTCTGCCGAAGCAAGAACAAAATCTTTTCTATTCAAATCGTATTTAAACTAAAATTTGCAAAAAATAACATTGAGAATTATAATTTTTCTAAGTACAACAATAAACTACAATTTTTATGAAAATAAATTTTAGGGTTGAACTAAAAGCATGCTTCGTGCAATTTATCTCTTGAAACTCTAACACTACAGGTAGAAAAGGATTCCAATTTTGATTTAAAGACAAACTACTACCCCTGTTATTTCGACACTATGTCGATACCAACTTTAACAATATATTATTTGTATGAAAAGAGCTTAAGAATTTTCAACTACAGTTTACTGGTGTTCTCTATTAATTTTTTTATGAGCAATAAAAAAAATATTTTATATACACTATCATAATCACAACAACAAACATTTTATTATTGGATGTCATCTGTAATATAAAAGAATATCGAACTGAAGTATCACAATATACGCATATATGTTCTTTCCTAATATTTTGATTTCTTATATGCGAGTAACATATTTATCTTAAAAATTATTTCCATTGAAAAAATCACGTCCTTAAATTTTACATCAATATCGTACTGGTTCTTCTTAAACCCTAAGTGAATGTAGTCTCATTAGAGGTTAAGCTAGCAACTGGTATCTACTTAGAGTAATTTCATACCTACATGATTGAAGCAAAAATGTTTTTTTTAAGTAATTAACTAGTTTACATAATATAACCTAATTGTAGATTTTAAAGTAACCACTAAATCTATTTTTCCTCAGTTTACTTTAATAAAAACATTACTGAAAACAAGCCAAAAATTAGTGATACACCAGAAAGTACATATTTTTAGTATTTTTAATATATATCTTCCTAAAATGGTATGAATATTATTTTATCGGTTAACAGTTTTTACATTTCAAAATATATCATACATACATATATAGTTTCGAATATATTATTTGGAATACGTAATCAAATCTTATCATATAAACATAAAGCGACGTATCCATTCAAATATAGACTTGGCAACCCTGTTTTAGTCTAAAAATAGCTTGTACATTACATACACATCCAAATGCACTCAGTATTAATGTGTTATCATAAAACGATTTATAATTCTTGTATGCATTTTCAGAAAAAATTTGAATATATATATCAGTTTTAAAATCACGTAATTGTTCTTGCTTCGGCAGAACATATACTAAAATTGGAACGATACAGAGAAGATTAGCATGGCCCCTGCGCAAGGATGACACGCAAAATCGTGAAGCGTTCCACATTTTTTTGTAATATTTTTTTTTATTGTAAAAATTTGAAACATTTTTACTTAAAAAATTAAATACTATTTAAAATATATACCAAGCAAATCATAGTTTTTTTTTTTAATTTTGATAAATACAATATTTTCCAATGAAGTGAAAAAATTTCAAATATCGAATATATCCGAATAAATAGTAGATTGATTGAAAGTAATTTTTACGTAATAGCTTTTCGAGCCGACAGGACACTTCGACATATTACAACAATAAAACATATTCGACAGATAAATGTTTACATCAATTATAAATCTTATATATATAATTCTTCTGTACGTGTGTTGACAGTGAACTCCTCCTAAACGGCTGAACCGATTTTGATGAAATTTTTTGTGTGTGTTCAAGTGGATTCAAGGAAGGTTTAGATTCACAATTTGGCCCACTGGATAATGTCTTTTTAATCAATTTTTTATTTTTTGGTATCCATATACATTTATATTAAAAATTTAAAATTTATTCATGCTTACTTTGATTTGTTTAAAAACTTTAAAATCTCTAAAATGAATCGTAAAACTGCCGTTGCATAGCTTAAGTGCATTTAAATTCCGCAGCATAATTATAGGTGAGCCAATTTTTAATCTTAAGTTATGTGGTGGTGTTCCTGGTAAATCCAGCGAATTCAAAAATTCAACACAAAAAAGAAGAATTATATATATAAAGATATAAATATCGTACAAAAAACAATGCCACGTCTTCGACGGACTCGGAATTCACAATTACTCCAGAACCGTCGGTTAAATAGATCGGCAGAAAACAATGAAGATGTAAGAAACCAGGATACAATCACACGTGCTAATGAAAGTCAAGAGCAACGCAGCGATCGCCAGGAAAATTTATTGCAAAGGGAAACAACGTTCGCCGGGTCAGCTAGTATATATATATATATATAGACATATTCAGAAGTTGCAAGTATATTTGAGTTATCTTCTTTAACAAGCAATGATAACATTTTTTTTGCACCAAGACCGAACTATTTATTACTTGAACACTATTGATCATTAATTTTAGTCTCTTCCTGCTATAAATATAAAAATATAAATATTTATATAAAGTGCAATGGTGCGGCCAAGATTGTACCGGGGCATTATTATCGAAAATTTTTTTTAATGTGTTCCTGTAAGGAAGGGATTTACCAAGTCCCTTCCTTAATTTTTACTATAAAAATAAGAAATTATAAACGATATAATTTTATGCTGAGAAGACTGTAATTTTTGGGATTATATTATAAAGCTTGCCTAATCCAATATATAATTAAAATAGAATTTCAGTTTTGTGGCTTTTTATTGTAATATAAATAAAGATACAATAAATATTTATTTACACCTATAGATGTATATGAATGAATGTATATGTATAACATTTGAAGAAATAACTATTTAAATATGCTTATACATATATATTATATGATATTAATCATTTCATAAAAGTATTTTATTGTTATTTTTCGTTTAATTTGGTACCTTCTCTTATATGAACAATTTATAATTAACATATTTTACATATATTATCTTTACATATGTATGTGAAAACTATACTAAGAAATATATATTAAATTTTTAATAAATAATGTTATAATTCTTATATATGCAAATGTGTAAAAATATTATTTTTATATTTATTCATTTTTAATTTTATATGATAAATTTTTAATTTTAAACACAGATTTGGTTTTTAATCTTAAATTTTTATATAATTACATGAATGCTTAATTAATAAATTATTTATTCCATAAATTGAAGTTTTATGTATTTGTTTAATAATGTTTATAAAAAAAATTGTTACACAAATAACAATTAAAATGGACTTTTCAGGCTATAAATAATTTATAAATTGCAATTAAACAATTTAAATTGTATAAAAAATATTTATTAAATCATTTTAACTAAATTTGTGTTTACGTTCAAAATGATATTTTTATATTATATATTTTTATTTATAATTAAATTCTTTATTAATTCTATACAACAAATTAAGAATTATAAAATTAGAAGGCTGAGTATATAATAAATAAAAGTAATGTAAGTTATGAAAATTTTAACATATTTTTTAAAAATGTAAAAGTAAAGTAAAGCATAAGCATTAATTAAACAAAAATTATATAAAATATTAAGTAAAAAAAATTTTTTGTTTAATGAAATAGAACTTATTTAAACAATACCAAAAAAAAAACAGAAAATGTCAAATAATTCGAATCTCTAAAATTTATTAAATATGATATATAAATATACACTGAATTATACACTGAAGATGGTCGAAGTAGACCGAAATATTTGTAATATAAATAATTTTGTATAAAAATTAAAATATAACTAAATATTCAACACAGTTTAAAAAGTGTAATTTTTTATTTTGTTTAAAAAAACATTTTTATTAATTCATGTGTTAAATAAACAACCAAACCCCAGTAAAAAATATAAAAACTAATTGAATATTGGTCGTAATAATAATAATTTATTAGATATAAATATATATATTTATATACATATCTAACATTACAAATCATAAATTGACATAATAAAATTTTGATCGACTGTGTATATACCGTTTTATTAATTTTTTATTATAAAATTGTCTTATTATAATAAAATATAATTTTTAAAAATAATTTAAAGTGTGTACGCATATTGAACAATTGACCAATAATTTCATTTAAACAACAAATAATTATAAAACTGTGTAATAATAACAACACGTTCATAAATTTTAAATAATAAAATATTACTTAAAAATTTATTTTTTGGAAAATACTTTAAAAAACACAAATCTTTCAATGTAAAAATTTTTAGTTGTATTTAAACTCAAACTTAAAAGGTGAAAATATTCAAAATAAACAAAATATGTTATTAATAAAAATTAATTTCAATTATTTATTTTTTTTTCTTTATTTCTAATATGATTTTCGAAAATGGTTTTTATACATAAAAAATGAATATTATGCATTATAATCGAAATTTTGAAATAATAGTAATATATAATATGTAAAAGTCAGATTAATAAAATAGTTTTATAATTATTATAATACCATAATTATTATAATTATGATTAATAATTATATTATTATAATTATTATAATATTATTATAATTTATAATAATATAATTATAATAATTATATTATTATAAAAGTCAGAATAATAAAACAAATTTTTATAATTATGATAATTATAATTAACTATTACATTATTATAATTATTATATTATTATAATATTATTATAAGTTATAATAATACGATTATAATAATATAATTATTAAAAGTCAGAGTAATGAAATAAATTTTTATAATTATTACTTATTATTGTTAGTAAGCTTTTAAGAAAAATAAATTAGAGATATAAAGTATAAAATGATTTTCATTAATTATTATAAGCCTTCATAATTTTTTTTTATAGTAACTTCTTATAATTTTTAATTCTTATATATATAAAATGATATTTTATATAATGTTCTTCACATAAATTTATTATGCATATATTTGCTTAATTATAAATATTTGTTTTGTATATATATATATATTATATATGAGTTTGTTTCTTACTTATATGTTGAGGTAGTTTTTTTCAAATTTGTTGTTTCAATTTTAATAGTATTAATTTCTTAACTTTTAAAATTAAATTTATTTTAAAAATAATTTTTATGTTAAAAAATAAAATAAAATATTTCCATTTGTACTACAAATTTAACTTATGGTAATATTAAACATTTTGACATTTAAATTAACTGTTGGAACACAAAAAAAATTAAAAAACGATTTATATATTTATTTCTTGCGAATAGAAAATTAAATAAAAAAATACACATTTTTAGTTTTTGGTATTGATTCAAAATATAAGCAAATAAATTATTTTTTAAATTTTTATGTCTAAATGGCGTTTAATTTTACAAAGGAACATATGTGCTTGATCAAAGTAAATGTAAAGATTTGTACCCAAGAACACTAGGAAATTTTTTTAATAATATCTGAACATTTTTATACATATATATATAGTACACACATTTTTATATATATTTATAACTAGTTATATATATATAAGTTTTATGTCATATATTGATATATAAATATATATATGAAGCTCCAGCATCCTAAAATTAATTACTTGTACTGTAGTCACAAATTTCTTGTAATTGTTATTTGATCAATGTATTATAAGCAACTTGTTTTGTTTATTTTTGTATATACTATTATTGTTATTTATATAATGTATACACGTACAACATACAACAACAGTGCTTATTATGTAGTCCTTAAGCCCTTAAATTGATTTTTAAATTTCAAATGATTTGATTACTTTTTAAGCCTAACATTAAGCAGCGTAAAATTTTAAATTCTTATCACTTATTTCTGTTTATTTTTAAATTTAAGTTTTATTCTTGTCATATTTGAAAACCCTAAAAACTTTAACAAGTAAACGCCTTCTCCAGACGTTACTTTATAATTTACAAAAATTTATTAAAGCCTAACTAACCTAAAACTTAATAAACCATTTTAAATTGTTCGCAAACCAGGCTTACTAAAATTTTTACGTATAATATAATATAATATAATATAATGATCTTAAAGTAAGTTTTTAACTTTAATCACCTATTATTATTTTGTATACATATATTATTTTTATATATAAGTTACGTGTAAATTTCGTTTCAAATTTCTTGTACCAATAAAAACCACAGAAAATGCGTACCATATGAAAATATATACATTAATATAACTGTTTTAATTGAACAATAGAGTTACTTAATATTAATTAAACTAAAGTATACATTTTGTGTTTACTAACCGAAAGACTAAAAGCAACAAAATATAATTAATTTTGATATATTATGAACACATCAAATTTTAAAAAGCACTTGACTCCTTTACTCATAATGTACAAACGCGATGAGATGCACTTTACGAAATATATTAAATATACATATGAAACAAAAATTAATAATATAAAAATAATATTAAAAATATAAAAAACTATTTTAAATATATATAAAAAAAAATATTAAAAATATTTAAAAAAATTCTTACCATATTTTTGTGTATTATTTAAAACCGATAACTATATAATATTTAGTGCCAATAAAATGTAATATTAATCGCAAACTTATTTACTTAAGAAAAGACAAAATAATTTTAAGTTTTTCAACATATTTGTATCTAAAAAATATAACCATGTTAAAAAATTAAATGTTTGTTTTTTTTGTAAATTGTAGCATTTCTATTAAATTATGCATTCGTTGGAACTTTTAATAATTATAAGTTTTTAAACATATTTTCATCTAAAAAAATTTAACCATTTGAGGAAAATTAAATATTTGCTTCTTTTAAAATTGTTGCATTTCCATCAAATATATATTTAATGAGTTCATAACCTCACATCTGTAAGAATTAACTGTTATGCAGAGATGTAAAGCACACTTTTGAAAGCTAACATATATTTTTAATAATTGATTAAAAGTTGATAACTATACAGTTAGTAATTTCTCTTAAATATACTATCAGCCGTAAAATTAAATTTTATTTGAAATTGAAATAAATTACTTAAATAATCATTAATTAAAAATAATTAATAAACATAATTAAAAAAATTATTACAATATAATGCTAGTATACTTTAACTATAAATTTCACTTTATAAATAAAAAAAATTAAAATGTCCGCAGAACTATATAAAACACTACATTTAAAAATGTAGAAAATGTTTATGTAAAATAAAATAATATGCAATATATAATAAAACATAAAAAGGAAAGTGAGTATGAAAACAGAATTCAAAAAAAAATAATAATACTTAAATTATTAATAAATTAACAACAAATCAGATATTCCTTTATATGTGTATGTTAACCATATGCAACACTTCACCCGCAGAGATAATATTGTTAGTATCCACAATTTTAAATAACGAGATACTTAACCAAATAACATAATAAAAATCAGAGTAGGATATATAAAACACTATTCGAATTAATATAATTTAATTATTGATGCTCTGAACTGTTACGATGTTAGTTGATTAGCGAACTCGTTACTCTAGAGTGTGAATACCACTTATATTATTATATTATTGAATTAATTAGAATTAAAATTATAAATATTTCTTACACATATACATATAATATATATATATATATATATATATATATATATATAAGAAATAAATAAATTCATTAATAAAATAAATAAACACATAAAAATAATTTGTGTGTAAATATTTCTTACACTCAAATTATAACTAAAAACTTTTAAATCTATGTTAAAAATTATTTTAAAAAAATACCACTTATCAGCATTTCAAAATATTAGATAGTAACATATATTTTCATTTAATTACATTCAAATTATTTACTAATCACATTTTTATAATTTTTAAAATATTGAAAAGTATATTATTATTAATAAAAAAATTTTATAATCATTTTAATATAAAAAAATTTTTGGAAAATATAATAAAAATTTATTAATATGAAATATTCATCAAAATATAAAATTATTATTGTTGTAAATGATAACATATATAAAAAAAAATTTATAAACAAATACAGTTCAAAAAATAGACAAAACTGATTTTAAATAATATTGTGTTATAATTAAATAAATTATAACGCATAAATAGATTTCAAATTGAACTAAAAAAACTTATTTAAAATAAATTTTTAGTTAAAATTATAATATATAGTTAACTATATATATATAGTTAACTATATAAATAAATATGTATATATAATTAACTAAATAAATTGTATTAAATAGTATTTAAAATTAAATTATAATAACAAAAAAAATATTGATATAACTAAAATTAAAACAAAAACATTACGTTCATGTTAATGTAGAATGTTTATTATTATGAATAAAGCTACAAGAGTTTTATTATAATTTAAAAAAAAGTGGAAATCAGATTTAAAAAAAAAACATTTAAAAACAAAGAATAATATTATATTACATAATAATTGCGAAAAAAGATCAGAAATATACTTTCAATATGTCAAAAATTTTGAAATTTTAGAGAAGAATATAATAACATAATGAGTTGAAATAATATAAATGTCAAAAATTTCGAACTTTTGAAGAAGAATGTAATAACATAATGAATTGAAATAATATAAAGAAATTTATTTAAATTATTATAATTAATAAAAAAATTATTACAAATTTATAAACAAGTGAAATTTAAGTAAAAGTTAAAAAACAAAAATTTAAAAAAAAATAATTAACAATTTTTATAAATCACGTTAAAAGTAGTTTAAATAAATTAATATAAAATATAAAATACAAAAATTAAGGCAAATTTCTAAACAAATTAATATAATAATTGCAATAATTATCATACTACTTTTGAATACTTTTAGTATTCAAAATTTAAAAATTTAAAAGAAAAATGTAATAACAAAATTAATTGAAATCAATTATATTAATGTCATTATAATTATATTATATTAAATTAATTTATAATAATTCAAAAATTCACAAACCGACGAAATTCAAGTTAAAGTTTAATTAAAAATAAAAAAAAAACTAATTAAAAAATAAAAAAAAAATAATTAAAAATTATTATTATTAATTATTTTAAAAGTAGCCAAAAATAAATTAAAGTAAAATGTAAAAAACAATAATTAAAAAAATTGCCAAACAAATTATGAATTCTATACAAACATTTGTTGAAATTAATTTTAAATAAAAATATGAAACCAATAATAACTTTAATTAAGGAAATTATTATATATTTTCTTGAAATGAAATTAAAATAAAAATAAAAAAATTAAGTTAATTTAAAAAAAAAAAAATTATATAAAAAGTGTTAAAATCGAATTTAATCGAAGTTTATGTAAAAACAAAAACAGTATTAATAAAAAAAATTATTGTCAATTGTATAAAATAAATTTAGAGGAATTAAATTTAAATACAAATATAAAAAATGAGAAAATTAATTTGAAAAATGTAATATTAATTGAAAAAAATGTTCAAATTAAATTAATTTAATATTAAAAAGAAATTATTAATAAAAAAACTATTTATAAATTTTATACAAAATATTTATTAAAATAGAAACAAAAAATAACAATAAATTTAAAAATAAAATTTTTTACACATTTTAAAAAATTTGGTTGGTTTCAAAGTAAAATAAAAACAATAAATAATAACAGAAGCAATAATAGAAAACAGAAACATTGTTTTAAATATCCATTTTACAGAAATTTTTATTGAAATGAAATATAAGCAAAAATATAAAAAAATATAAAAAATAATAACAAAATTAATTTTAAAAAGTTTTATAATTTTTATAAAATAAATTTATTGAAATAAAAATAATATATCAATACAAAACAAGAAAGTTAATTACAAATTATTATTATAAAGGTATTATATAAGATTTTGTTAATTTCAAATTAAATTAAAATAATAACCTAACAGAAACTATGACTGTGTAAATAAAATATTAAAACAAAAAAGAGATTTAAATATGTTGAAATTTTTATTCTTATAATAAAAAAAGGCATCTCATCGAACTGAACAACTTCCAAGTTACATTTACCATTAATAAAAAAAAGTGCAACATATCACAAACAATTTTTTTAAATACATATAGGAAATATTTAAAAATTATTTAGTTACAGCATATATGCTTAGTATTTTAAAAATATACACATAGAACCTAAATATTAAAGAATAGTTTTCACTGTGTATTTTACTTTATAATTAAACATATTCCATTAATTAAATATATTGTATTTTTATTAAAGTTTTGTTTCTTGAAACCCTTTTATGTACTTATTATAAAAACATTTCTATTTATTTAATTTTTATATAATATATCATTAAATATTTGAAGTAGTAAAGTTCAAATATATATTAGATAATAAAATTGTAGTATTTTTTAATTCAATATTTTATCATTATTTTTTGTTGCTTAAAAAAATATTTTTACATGTATTTGAAAATTATGTTGTTTATAGAAAATATAATATTTATATATGTATATATACATGAATATATAGTTTTTGTACATTGGCTTATGATCTAAAAGTTTTATGTTTTTTTTTTCTCTTGTTTTAATTGTGTTGTAGTAAAAATAAAATAATTTTTTTTCTTTTCATTAAAAATATATTTTTCATTTTTAAAAATAATAAATCAAATATAAGCAACTAAAATAAATATTTAGACATTTGTTGTATATAAATGTATGTAAATTTAAATAATTAGAAATATATCACCTTGTATATTGTTGTATTTATGCTTTCTTACAAAATTTACATAAAGACTTTTTAATATGTACAAATTATTTATAATTTTATATTAAAAGCTTTAGTATTATATATCAAAACAAATATATTAAAAGTAGTTAAAAATATATATTAATGTTACTTTATGGACAATAAACAAATATATTAAAATAATATGTATTTATAACCATTTAAAGAAAAGATAAATAAAACATTTTTAAACTTTGAAACAAAGCGAGCAGTAAAACAGTTTCTACATAACCACATTATAAAATATATGTATAATAAAAGCAATAGTATGTATTCAAAAATACATGTAATAAACAAAAACATAAATTACATTGTGCTCAACATGTTTTAAGCCAAAATTCATGAAAACAATTTTAACACTTCTGCTTTTCTCTTCCATACTCATTTCTTATAAATTATGCAGGTAAAACGGGTAGCTCAATAATTTCTTTTAATTTTTAACTTATCATATATAACTTTTCCATTCGTTTTTTTAATTTAAAACTTAAATCTGTACTTTGCCTCTTTCTTTTCATTTAGGTTCAATGAAGCCATCACAATTCATCTTTAGTATTTTTGTTTTGTTTTTTTTTCGTTACATATTCTTTGACAATTTTCCAACATTATTCATCATCTTCTTCTTTAACTTTCTCCATGGCCGCAGTTGTTGCTGGCACTCTTAATCATCCCTATGAATTTCGTAACTCCTCAAGTCCACCAGTGGAAACACCGCTCTTAACATTATCCAAAACTTTATTTACAAAATCTGTCGTACCACCAGCAATACATAAGCCAGCTAAAATTATATAAAAAAATTTATGTTGTATTAAAAAAATATTTATATATAATTAATTGCTTAACTCACTTGTAGCTATCTTATATATTCTTTCAATTTGCTGATCCATCTCTTCGTTTGATTCGCCAACGTTTTGATTACGATATTTAATTGCAAGTGCTTGTTTCATATCTGATATACCTTTCAGTAGTCTCTCTGTTGCAAAAAATAGTTTCATTTAATATGGTTATATATAATAATATTAATAATATAATCATAATATAATAATAATAATAATAATAATATAATAATAATAGTATAATAATAATATAATAATAATAATATAATAATAATAATATAATAATAATAATATAATAATAATAATATAATAATAATAATATAATAATAATAATAATAAATATAACATTAATATTATAATATTACTATTTAATAGAGAAGTTTCGAACAGTAATGAGCGACAACAACAAAAATTATTTTTATATTATTTTAATTAATTAAATTTTTGGCTGACCATACATCTGTTTCGAGTATTGCCAAATACCCATCATCAGTAGTGTTGAAAATAAGTCTTGTATTTAATTATTTGTAAATAATTTTTTGAGACTGCAAGTACCAGGAATCGAACTCGTGCCCTGCCAAATTTAAAGCTCAGATTCAGTACTCTTTAACGCTGTTATTGTTAATAAAATGTATTCAAAATACATTAAATCTTTCGTTAAATTGACAGTCTAATAATTTATTTTTATTTGTTTTTAATGTAAAAAAAAAGTTCACCCTGGTTAATCTCGATGAAATGTTTTTATGAGTAATATTCCCATGCACTAACTACAGCCATCAGTAACCATTTTTTATAGCCAGATTAAAAAGCAGAGAAAGATACTTGGTTTAAAATTACAATATATTTTAATATTTTAAAAACAATTAGCAATTCCAAATTTATTTAATGATCCATACAAAACTAGATAGCGGAATTGTTTTTCTTAGCAATTGGCAAAGTTTTTTTTATGTTGGTCATTCCTTACATATATCTATAATCTATTCCAATAGATCTAAACTTACTGTGTTCAATTTCCAGTCCAAAAAGTTTAATTTTATTTGCTTCATGTTGTGCTTTCTTCTTAAGACGGCAAGCACGAGAAGCGAGTTTATTCTTCTCCTTGCGTGACTTTGGGCGTACGTTAAATGGCAATTCAGAAACTGGTGTCATATCATTGATTGTACGACTGAGCTTATCTAATTCTTTTCCAATGCTGTGTAATTTACGTGGATTTGGTGTTAAGTCATTGCCATCTCCTTTACGTGCTTTACCGCTGTGCTGTAAGTTAAAAACAGAAATTTCGTTAAAACATTGTTCTGATTTAAATCAACTGCAATCAACTCTTCGCGAACGAATTATTGAATTGTGTTGAAATGCCGCGAAATTGGTTGTATTTACTTTAAATACCTTAATACCGCGCACAGTGCAATTTGGACTGAAGACAGGATCTGTGACTTCATTTAGCACATGCGGATCTTCCAGTTTCGATTGAAATACAAGTCGTTTGCCTTTTGGTCCTTTTGCTTGTACATTATATTGCCAGAAATAACGTTCTTTGCCTTTGCTTGAAGATAATTGACCTGAGGTAGTAGTGCGTGCGTCATCTTCGTTATCTGAACCTATTCAATTATTGAAATTATATTCAAAACTATTGAAATTTGATTAATATTTACCATTGTCACTAGAAAAGTCATCGTAGTGATCGCTATTGTAATCTGTTGAACCGTCATCATCATCATCTTGTGAGAAATCGATACCCTCAGGGGACAGCACACTGCCAGTGCTTAATGAAGAATAAGATTCTGTTTCGGCTAGAGAACCAGTTGAGAGTAAATGCTGCCTTGGTTCACGTCGCGTCCAAATATGATCAAATCCAAGATGAGTGGGAGCCGAAGATGATAAACGCGATATGGATGCATCATTTTGGTAAGCAAATGATTTTCGTACACTAACACCAGTACTGCCGCCTGTAGAGCTACCAAAACCACTACTGCCACTGCTTGGGCTTAATGCATTTCCAGAAAGTAACATATGGGAACTTGGCACCGATTGACCCAGCAATGCCGCGCTACTATCTGGCGACAAAGCAAAGCTCTTTTTAATCAGTTCTTGCATATTGTGCGATTTTACCAGATGTTGTTGATACTGTGAACGATTGGCATGTGGTGGCGGTGGAGTTATAGAACTAATTTGTAGTGGTGAATTCGAAGACTACGAATAAATGAGTTTAATTAATAATAATCAAAAAAATTAAATAAATTTCAATAATTACTTGGCTGCCTGGTGAAAATATATTTGAAGAAGTATTCAATTGGTTCTGCTTATTTGGTGTACTATGATAGATATCGTATGGACTAGAGGAACTATTGTGATTATGCTGTGAATGTTGATGAACGGCACCACCAGCACTGTTGCTGTGTTGTAAATGTTGGTTCTGTTGTTGCTGCTGATGTTGTTGTTGATGTTGCTGTTGTGAATGCAATTGAGTTAATTGTTGTTGATGTTGCAAATGTTGTTGCAAAAGTTCTAATGGCGGTCCGCCAGGTGAAGCTTCTGGACTATTTAATTGCTGTACATTATTATTAATTTGAAAGTAACCATCTACAGTTGTGGCAGCTGGCAAAAGATCTTCGAAATTGCCAATCACTTCGAGAAATTGATCATCATTTATATCGGAAAAATCTGCAGATTGTATTTCAGTTTTTTCAATAGAGAAAATATAATCATCTTCAATGTTGAATGGTTCATTTTTTGTTGTAATAATAGCGCTACCAATATCACTCCACATTGTATTGGAATTTGGAGCAACTTCAAATATTAAAGAGTTATTTACATCATCAGCACCGTTACCGCTGGTATTCAATGATAGCAATGTAGTATTGTCAGCGTTTATACTACCCACAGCGCTATTGTTGCCACTGTGACTAACAGGTGAAGCGTCCTGCGCATAGAAACCTGTTGATACATTGCTATTAGGCGTAATACTATGCAAAGATGAATTCAAAGGAGACGCAGCACTTAAACTAACATCTTGTAAAAGTGTTGGCGATAAGGAAGAGGCATCCAAAGCATCCAGTGCATAGTCGGAAAGATCGGCCAGCAGACGTGTGGTCTGCTGGTTTTGTTGTTGATTTTGGTGTGAAGACATCATTTGATGGTGTAAAGGACTTGGACTTGGATGATGATGTGCGTCGTCTCTGTAAGGATTATGGCTTTGATTTGGATTGTTACTACGCGGTATTGTTATAGCATTTGTCAACATAACATTACTACTACCAATACTGCCAACAACATTGTGGATATTATTACTATTACTATTTTGTAAGTTATTTCCAGTAATAACGTTTGAGTTAGAAGTATTTACAGATATTTGCAGTGGTGGACTAAACGTGTGCAATGAAGTGCCAAAGATTGCACTTGAACTGTTGCTATTACTTAAACCCAGTGAAGCATACAAATCGTATTTCAATGGGTTGCTGCTATTTGAGGAACTGTCGAAAAGATCTGCCGACATGGGAAACAATTGATTTTCTGTCATTTTATGTAACAAAATCTTTGTATCCTTAACGCTGTTGGTCCGTGGCGTTGCTCGGGTTACTAAGAGCTCCAATAGCTCTCAAAGCCACACGAAACACAAAATTAATAATACAATGTCAATATCTGAAAAAAAAACAAAAAAAAAAAAAATTATTATAAATAATTATGAATTAATTTGTTGTGCAAATACAATCAATATTAATGACAATCAATTAATAACTATTTACACCAGCACTCATGATCAGCACCCAGTAGGGAGCTCCGTGCGGCACTTATCGAGACTAACTTCGTTCGTAATTCAATTTTACTGTTAACTTATTTGCATTTTTACACAATATTGCATTAATGAGCAAATAAACTAAACATACAGCGTTTAGTTATCGGACTGACTGACAAAAAGCAGGCGGACACTCAATGTCACTAAGAATTCTGCAACTGTACTGGATATGGCCAGTTGCGCTTTGTCTGAAATTGTCTGAAAATATGTCAGACGACTGACAATTAACATAACTAAACCGTTAATCTCGCTCAGCCAGTGCTTGCTAAGCACTTCAAACTGATAATATAGCGTGTGGGCGGGCGGAGATTGCGAGGGGTGCATGTTTGTCTGTTCGCGTACTCATAACTAAATAAACATCCATGAGCGTATATGTGTGCACTCAAGAGGAAGTCAAACACTGTATCCATTTGCAAATGCAAGCAAAATAAAGCCCAAACCACAACAGAACCACAGTCGCGGCCAAGAAAAAAACTATTATTAATATGAAATTAAAGTACATTGCAATACTTCACTTATTACAGTACAGACATATATTGAAAAAAGCAATCTATTTAATAGCATATATTTATTAAAAATATATGTGTATATAAATGATATACACTATACAAGCATTAACTTATAGGAAATAGATATATAATTATAATAAAAAAAACTGTATATTACAGTAATTAAATGTATTTTTTTTAGGTCACCACTGTAAATATTTGCAACAAAAACCTAAAATTCTTATCAATAAATTGTCGGCCACTGTTTTTTATTTGTTTTTATTATATATATTTTTTAATGAAAATAAATAAATAAATCCCCACAAACAATGAACTTGGAACGTGTTTGTAACGTGTGCCAGACAAGCGATTCATTTCCCTTAACATACATCCGTACTATATATAAAATTCATAATATACACTCTTAACAAAATACGAGGGTAGTGCTTTGTATGTTTTCGTACACAGGGGAATTCATGATTGTTTTCAGAGGTCAGTAAAGAGAGTATTGTGGTCATTTTTGACTACTTTTAAGTACTTAAATTATAAACATATAACTAAAAGACAATGCAACTTCAAAATATTTAATACATGGTAATTTATAGAACAAGCAAAATGGGTATAAAAAAATATGCAAATACTAGAAAAGAAATATGTCAGTAATACTTATAGTAGAAACTTTAGAAATTTTGTGAAATATATGGCTTAAAAATCATTAAGAAAAAACGATAACGAAAACCTTACAATGAACTTAAGCCGTTCACCTACAATAGTACAAAGTATAAGTTTTAACTGAGTTCTATACTCAGTTAGAGGGAAAAGAATCCCTCTAGTGGAAGTTTCTATATCTACTTAGCATTCCCTATAACACCCATATCGAACATTCTAATTTCTTTTAAAGAGAAAATAGTTTTCTCAGTAGACAGTGTATCACCATTACTGTTTATATCGAGCCATTTAAAGAAATGTCTTCACTAATTGATACCTTAGACTGTAAGCACAAAATGTTATATGATGTATAAAGGGTTTTTTGAAAACCTAAGTTAAATTAAGGCACAGTCCAGTATTAGAGAAAAAAAGGCAAAAAAATTAGCAAGAAAAAAATGAGAAAGAAAGAAAAAAGTAAATATGAGAAAGAAAACATGAGAGAGAAAACATGAGAGAGAAAGAGAAAATGAAACAAATGTGGAAGAAAGAACAAGTGAGGGAGAAAGAACAAGTAAGCGAGAAAGAAATAATGAGAAAGAAAGTAAAAATTCGAGAGGAATACAGAAAACAAGTGCTAGAGAGAGATTGAGTTCTTTTACTGTTAGAACTAATAAATGATTTTTATATTAGCCATTAAACTAATTTGCAAAAAGAAAAGTCTCTTTATGTTGCATTTTATATATATCCAAAAGTACAAGTATATATCCATACTCTTGATGCAATTAAAATTCAAAATGAAACAGACTAACAATAGAAATACTATTGCTTTCTCAATGTACTAAATAAAAACTTAAATGTGTTCCACAGAAGTAGAAGAAAAATATCTAAAATAGATACTATACTATAAACTATAAACTTTGTTAGCATTTACAAATGTTTCAATGAATAAATTCATAAACAAAGTATTATGAAATATTATATCAAATTGTACGATATTGGGTTCCAACTATTTCAAATAATAGATACTTCTTTAAATAGTATTATCAATCATATTATATAATGACAACATTGATCAAATTAAATTCAATGTCATATGTAATAAAAAAAAAACTTAATAATTATTGCCGCCTATAACACTACCCTCGTAAAATTTTTATTTCTAACCGTTTTGCACTGTTTACTCATAATTATAGCTACACTCGTATTAAATATGAATCGTTGAATGAAATTCTATAGAATCAATCATAACTCTTAGAACCGACCAACCACTTAGAAAACGCAAACAATAAATATTTTTCAAAATAATGATTTGTTTATATTTATTGCAAAATTTCTTCATAAAGAATTGTCAGTTATTATCTATAAAAAAATAATAATTAAATTTCAATAACATTAGAAGAATAAAAATTTATGCTAGAGATTCGTTTCGTGAAAGGTTAAACATATTCATAAAATGCAATATACACAAAAGATTAATTTTTTATCTATTTATTTTAAAAGGTTTTTAAATAATTAGAAAAGTGTATATAAGTAAAATCATAAAAATAGCAATTAATATATGACGTATATATAATAATTAATTCTACAATATATAAAAAGAACCACTATTATATATATATTTAAAAGGTATTTTCAAGTTAGATGATATAAATTTATAATCTGTTTTCAATATTAACCTCACAAATTTGCAGTGGTTTTGTCAGATTTTTCTTTTATATTATTAAGGTTTATTCTTGAATATTCTTCTCCTCAAAAAACCTTTCTTTAGCACCTTTTATCTCGGGTATACAATGTATGTTATAAACATAGACTCGAATAGTCTATATTTAATACTTAATATATATAATACTAAATACAGACCACCCTTTCATATGATTCTTTCTACTAGCAAACTATGACATCTTGAATTTATTTTACTCAGAAAACCGTCCTTATTTATAAAATCTATAGCTACGATATATGAGAGATGCATTGAGTATGTGTAGTAACAGATTTAAAAGAAAGCAATAAAAAACAAAAACATATGGAGAAGAACATTGCAAAACGAAATCGAGAAGTCCGGAAAAACGTGAAACGAGCTGAAGATTTTGGCGGCAAGCAGAACCAGATGGTAGTGCTTTATTGAGACACTATGCTCAAGTGGGAGATACAACAACTGATGATGATGAAAAACAAAAGAAATAGTTGTTTAAACTTTATACATTGAACAATGAAACTCAAAACAAAATGAAATACTAAAATGTAGAAACCGTATACTCTGAACTATAAAACTTAAAAATAATAGTGTCTGTAGATGTCCTCACATAGTTCGCGGTTGTGACTCTGAACTCAAATTTCATCAATTCTGTTCAAATTGTTCCAATATACCGGATTACTTCAATTGGTCATAGGATTTATAATAAATGACATAATCATAAAACACAAATTACTATATGATTAATAAAAAAAAAGCAAATAAAAACAAGAGTTTATATATAGATTATAATAGTTTTACGAAGGAATAATATCAAAACACATTAACGACGTAAACAACTTAAAATTAAAAAAAGGGGAAAAAAAAATAAAAGAAAATACGCAAAAATAATAAACAATAACAATAGTGTATTTTGGACAGACATACTATCAACAAAAATAACAAATATCGTATATTAATGATTATATAAAAATTTATTATACTTCATTCTTGTTTGTGTCCAATCTACGAAATGTATATAGATACAAATCAGAAGTGCAAACGTAAACGAAGTGTGGGGACATGAGGCTGGCTTGAAAATGAAAATCGAAGAAAAAAATTTGTAAGAGCTTTCACTTTAAATATTATAACTAAAATTATTATTGTATTTTAACAATTTCAAAACAAAAATACATATTTTTTTTGATTATTTTAAAATATGTAGTTTCTATGACAATTTGTAAATTTGAAATACATACATATTATATTATTTATTAATACACTTTCTTAGTAATATTTAAACACAAAACATGCAAGATTGGATAGTTCATGTTTTGTAAACAAAAATAAATATACATATATTTTATATGTATCTGTATATATGTATATACGCAATTGATTGATATTGTTGTTCAAATACTCTGACATGGCGAACAATTGTTTTGGTCAATGAGTGCTAAAAATATCTATTAAAAATGGGTGTGTCATTTGTTATCAATTAAAGAAAAGAATAATAAATAAAAAACTTTTATTATAAAGTGAAAGTAAAATAAAAATAAAAATTTTTAATTACAAAGGAATAGTATTGCTAAGGATAATATAAGGATAATATATTAAAATTTTATTTATATAAAAAAACTAATTATAAATATCTCTTATTATGTGAAAACTATTAAAAATTAATTAATAAAATTAAAATAAATAATTATTTAAATTAAAGTGTAGAGCGCTCAACTCAATAAATATATTTTCAACATATTATGTATATGCAATATATTTTTTTATTTTTATTTTATTTTATTTTTGTTTGATAAATAACATTAACTTTATTATTGTATGCTCGATTTACAGTCTACACCTGAAATCAATGAATAAATGAGTATATTGATTTATAATATGTCAAATACAAGTTTTTACACATTGTGATTAATTATGAGTAGTCTACTCTTCAATAATGATTATACATATCCAACATATATACATTAAGACTGAAAAGTTTTCGGAAATTCTCATTTAAAATTCGCGCGCTGTATATTTTTCGATATTTTAAGTTTATGTAGTTTGGCAGCACTGTCCTTAATTACTATGCCAAAAATGAGCGCGATCTGTCAGACAGTTCGTTTACGGCAGCTGTTGAAACCAGTTCACCTCAGTAGTGCGTTGCGAAATGTCTTCGACGGTCGTACGACCGTCCTGAAAGGCTTTGTACCACTCATAAACTTGAGTTTTCGATAAAACTGATTCCCCATAAGCCTTTTGTAGCATTCGCAACGATTCTGCACACGAAATTTCGTTCGAAACACAAAATTTGATGCAAACTCTTTGTTCAATATTTTTTTCCATTGTTTTTTCGCAACGCACTACTGAGGTGAACTGGTTTCAACAGCTGCCGTAAACGAACTGTCTGACAGATCGCGCTCATTTTTGGCATAGTAATTGTCGTTAATTGCTGCCAAACTACATAAACTTAAAATATCGAAAAATATACAGCGCGCGAATTTTAAATGAGAATTTCCGAAAACTTTTCGGTCTTAATGTAATAGGTGCTTAAATATCTCAAACGAATATGATTTAGTTTTGTATCAGAGTAGTTGGTTCATATTGGAACATTGGAGATATTGGAACATTGGATATATTGGAAGGCTATTACGTAGGAATTCTAGGGTTAGTGAATATAAAGTAAATCTCGCAAACTGCTACAATCCAAACTGCAATGTGCATACATATATAGGATAATGTCTATCAAAATGTAGTAATGTCGACGGTGACTCCCTGTTCAAGAAATAAACTGAAACTGAAGAAGTTCTGTGTTAATATTACGTGAGATATGAGATAATCAAAAATGTTTGAAAAAATCTTTATAAAAAAAAAATATTTTTAATCTAAAAAATGCACAATTCCATATCCGTAAAAATGAACTCCATTTGTTTGAAACGCCTCAAATAATTGAAGCAATTATTAAAAATCATTATTTGCAATAAAATAATTATCACTGTAAATATATAATATTTGAAGTTATTAGGTAAAGACGTCATTATTTAATATTATTATTTTTAATAAAATTAATTGAAAAAAATGGAGAAACAATAGGGAATGCAAATCTATCATATAATCATTTTGATTGAAATTGTTGCGATTCTTTGTAAGCAAATTGAAAATAAAAATTTAATAAATATGTATATATAAAAAATATATTTGTTTTATTAAATATATAAGAAGTATTTATACAAATTTATGTGAAACGATTTTATAAATTGATTGCGGGGCAAATGAACTCCCTGAAGGCCAAACATTTTCTATATACGATAATACTTAAATATAAATTGTGTATAATAGAATGTAAAAATCAAACGATTGTGCAAAAATAGTAGAACAATTCAAAGTAAAATATTTATATATATACATATATATATATAATAAATATATATATATAATAAATATATATTTATATTTATATATATATTTATGTGAAGTATACTGAAGAGATCTCCCCTGACTACTAACAGACAGAGCTAACAATGAATTATAATAGCTAAAAGCAAACAAAATAATATATGTTTTGTATATATTTATGGACATATAAATACATATGTACTTACATATATAGAATATTTAGAATATCAAAATATTAAACAATGCTTGTTTAGATACCGACAAACATTTTGTTTTCAAACGCTGATATACGCGAATATACGTATATACACGTACCTATAATATGTAACTGTGTATGAAAAAGATAGTAGTTATATGAAATGAAGATAAAAGTATGCGAATAACAAACTGTCATATTGCTGCCGCGAATAAACGACAACAATCTGTATCTGAACAGAACATATGATGTCTAAATATATTTTTTGTATAATTTTAAACAAGTACTTGAAATCGAAAGATATACAAACATCTACATATAAATTTTTATATCTATTTCTCATATATAGAATACCAATACTAGATGAGGTAAAATGAAGACGATATTACGGAAATAAATAGCATATATTTTGGTATGAAACAAATACATAAAAATAAATAATCACAAAAACAAATTTAATTTAATGAGAGAATAACAAAAATAATTTAGAATAATAATTTAATTTAGAATTTAGAAATTTGTAAGAATTTTTGTTGCCTTAATATTATGTCTATAATAAAATTTATTTTTAATTATTTTTAATTTATAGTTTTGTATTAAGAAATATTAGTTTTAAATATTTAAGTGATATCAGAAAATGATCATAATAATGAGCATTGTGACAGTGTGCAATTAGGTCGTACATACAATTCTGATGCATCTCGTTCTGTACATCTAACTGAGGTGGGACTGCTACGCCAGAAATTATTCATAGAATCTATAATATTATATGTGGACGTCTGTTGTAGTCACAGTCATACTATTATTACTGATTTCCTCCATCTGGAGCATGGGTCTCCTTACAGTCATACGGTCAACGTAAGTGTCAGTTTTGCTCACTGCAGATTATATATATATCGGGTAACAATTTCAAAGCAGCTTGGCAGACAAGGTGATATCAACAGTTTTTTTGAAACGGATGTGTACTACTGCAAATTAATCATTTTTTATGGAAAACAATTTTTATGAAACCAAGAAAAATAGGCAATCTATTTGTTGTATCACCCTTAAACATTTACTGACCTCACATAATAGAGAAGTATAGAAGTATAGACATAAAGACAATGTATAGATGTATAAGTGTGATATAAGGAAGCATCATTAATTAATCTATTAATTAGTTACTCAAGTACCAAATTCTGCAAATTTATCATTTATTAACCCATTTTCTTTTTCCAAATCTACAAATATGGTTAGTTGAAACTAAATTTACTATTAGGGAACAGTTATTTAGCGACGTAATCATTTGGAAAAAATAAATTTATTGAATTTAGACGGGTTAAAAAATTTGGAAAACCATTAGATGAAATATATTGAATTTGAAACAGCTTACGCCATTCTCACATCGAACTAAATCAATAAATAATATATGCTCTCCTATTACTATATAGAAACTGTGTATTTAGTTTGTGTAAGAACTATAAAAACTACTTCCAATGAACAAACGATATCATATAATGCTATATATATCAATTCTTCCTGTAAAAACATTTCCATTTATAACAATTAAATGTATTAGATTAAACATTTTAGAAAAAGGATACTAGAATCATACGAATTTCCAAAACTTTAAATGAGATCTTATAGTAAATATATAAGATCTTCGGATATATGAGTTTTTATACTTGAACAAATTCATTATTATTCAAATCATTAAAGTCTTCATTACAAAACATTAAAAATAAAATATTAATAAACATTCTCGGCACACTTTTGTTATCAGTAAATTTTATTGGCATGATAACAGAAGTCAAAAATATTATGAAAATTAATCATCCACCTACCAATATTACATATGGTGGTTTTGCACACGTCTTTTAGCAGAAACATAACTAAACTCATGATTTTTATTAAATCGTACTATAATGATGGCCGTAAATGTTACTATTTCATTTTAATAAAACTCTTCTCATGTGAGTATATTTTATTTTTACAATAGATGGAAAAAATTGAAATAAGTAACGAAAAATAAGAATCTTATGGGAACATTCTTTCACTACATCTACACACATTGTATCTAGATACAATGAAATAATATTAGATTGATTATTAAAATAACGACCTCAATTCCAGCTTAAAAAGGGTAAAACAAAAAATAAATAAATAAATTTATATTAATATTTTTTATACGATATTACAACACTTTAAATAATTTAGTTTCTAACATATTGACCTGACAAAAGCTATTAGAAATTCCACTAACTATAGTAAATAAAAATATGCATATATCAATAGGTGTTCTCAAAAACCTTCAAGAATTCTTACATTTATTTAAAAATTCTTAAATTTTTACATTTATTTAAGAATTCTTATATTTCTTAAATAAGTCAGATGTATGGTTAAATATTTTAAATTTAGATAGTATAAATATAATTATAATCAAAAAAATTTCTGAAAGTATTTTCTAAAGCAATCAAATTATAGAAGGAAAATGTCACACTGCATATGAATAGAAAACCCATTCACTATATTCACACAAGCAAACAATGCTTACTTTCTTGCATTTATATAATATTTATATATTTTCATTATTATTATAATAGTCCTGACTACAAAAGATATTGGGAGTTACATAGAGCCCTTTTATGATACTATAGGTGCATTGACATCAACTTCTCAACTATTTCTAGTATTTAAAAATGAATGTAACACATTCTTCTCAAAAATTAATCTTATTAGCTATTATGCATGAGACCCTCACTGCCCATTACACCTAAAAATGATATTCAATAATTTGTTTATCGGAAATTATCGGTAACTTGAAAAGTTTTCATCCTTATATCGAATAGTATAAAGTGATATATCATTGTTTATTTTTTCCCTGGTCCTTAAGGGAGCGTTAAAGAAACATTTTTGAAATAGCTTTTCTTTAATAGCTTTGCTTTGCTGTATTGGTCATATCGTGATAATCGATGACGCCGCTCTAGCAAAAAAGGTATTTAAAGCGTTAATTGAGGATATTGGACGTAGAGGTAGATCGTGTTTATGATGGAGTCAAATTAAGGAAACCCTAACAAAACTTAATATACAATATTGGACAAGACGCGCGAGCCTATAGACACATGTTGTATCAGGCCGAATCCAGCAATGGATTATTATGTCCATCTGAGTAAATAAGAAGGTAAGTATTCTTTAATAGTGTAAATAATAATATGAACGGTTTATACATGTAAAAGCAAATATTTTAAAATAAAATAATCCGTCTAACTTATAAAATAATATTATTTTTAAAGCAAATTTTTTGTCATTTTTGTAAAAGTTCCGGAATTTGTCAGGGTCACTCACAAGAATGTTGTAATAATTACAGTCAATATGTACATGTAAAGAAGTATACAGAAATATATAGAGTATTTGATAATGCTTATCATTATAATCATGAATATTCATTAAGAGATATGGAGGAATAAACCCAAGTTGTGCACCCAACGTATGATTTATAATTGATAATTTAGTTCGAATATAGAGCTAACTAATTTAATTAACTATACAATTACTCAAATTTTGTTCATGAACTTCATTATTTATGACAATTATATTAGGTACAATTTTTTCAATTTCATCTACTAAATAACATCTGTGCCATTAACTTCGAAATTAACTAAATTGTTTGTGTTTACAATTTAGAGTACGGACAAGTAGTGTGCGCAAGGGGCAGATTCAGTCAGTTTTTTACACATTGTAACGAAAACGCGAATCTAATGTACTGCCTAACAACCTAACAACCTACCTATCTACACAGTACATTTTTTTTCGTGGGTATACACAGCTTTGTAAATGTATCTATCTACACGAGCACTTAAACGCTATACAGTTATTAACCACACTCAAGGTCAGCACTGTTTATTTTTTATATTTTGTTTTGAATTTATAATTTATCACAGCTCTCAGCAGTTCCTATCATTCGTTTTTTAATTAATAAATAAAAGAGCATGTAAAGCACAATAATAAATATAACAAAAACAAAAACAAATAACAAAATGTAAGCACACTCAATTGTGTTAGTGAGAACTTACAGTTTCTTCTCATACTCAACGTAAACTCACACTAACAAACAGTGTTGTTGAGTAAAGCTAATTCTAAGCTTACTAGACAATTTTTTTTTTATTTTGATTTTGATTTTGCTATTCCAATACTCAAACATATGTTTTCTTTTGCCGTAAGCACAAAAGCTTTCACATGAATTTGTTTTGTTGTCGTTTGCTCTATTTTGGTATTTAAATACAATTTGAAATTCAGAGCTTTTTCTAGAAGATTGTCATGTACTCACATACAGATATTTTATTTTCTTTATGTTCTTTGTTCTGATTCAATGTTTCAATGTTTTTAAGTGTTATTTATATATATACTATACATTTTACTTAAATTTTTATTAGTTTATTTTGGTTAAGTACAGTGACTCGCGAAAAATCAAAAATAATTCTACAGCAAATATGGTGAATTGTGTATTTATATAGATACATCGCATTGTCGTTCATTTGTATCTGTTGTACGCTATGTGAGTAGGTATTGGATGGATATAGGACAATTAAATTGAGTTCACACTGCCCGCTAATTTCTTGTTATTTTGTCAGCAGTTCAACATGTGTGCCGCAAAACGTACTTGACAATCCATCTTCAATTACTACATTTAGTTATCTTTTTATTTACAAAAAAAATTATTAATAAAAAAATTTATTAATAAAAAAATTTATTATAACAAAAAATGGTGACAGACTATATTTCCCACCGGGTGTATACCTTCTGCTCAAAAAGTATCCGGATTTTGTTGTTCGTTAACTACTCCTTAAGTAATAGACCTTTTTCAAAAAATTTTTTTTTGTTATGTTAGTACACCCTTTCTTAATGTGAGACTACCTCAAGTGCATTTAGCGATTTTTACTATGGAAAATTCTTGTTGTACGCGATTTTTTGACCAAAAACGGCTGTCAACACCACTGTCATCGCTCAGGCACCATATTCGCCAGATCTGGATCAGTGCGACTTTTTCCTGTTCCCGAAACTCAAACACTTGCCCCTTCGTGGTAATTGTTTTGAGTCGATTGATCGGTAAAAGAGAATTCGCTGAAGAAACTAAAAGCCATACCTTTACGAGCCTACGAAAAGTGTATGAAAGATTGGGTTAAGCGTTGACATATGTGTATCGCTTCAGAAGGAGCATATTTTGAAGGAGATAAAATAGATTTGGAATAAAATTTAAATATGTGTGTTTTATTTACAAAATCCAAGTACTTTTTGTGCAGAAGGTATCTGTGTTTGGACTATAGTATTGTAGCTGCAATACGAAAAACTTTTGTCAATAATGCTTTTATAGCAAATCTGACACGTGAATCCTCTCTTTCGATATAGTCAAACAGCATTAGTACATGATTTCGCTACATAAACCTACCACCTACCGCTTGTTGCATCTACTCTTGTTTATTTTTCACTCTCAATAGTTCACTTACTGTGAAAGTTAAATGTCCTGTCGAAAAAAGCCATTATTTTAGACGAGTCAAGACCCCAGCCAAGCTAACCGAAAGCACTAATTTCGTTTCACTTAATTTCTTTCATTTCGCCAATTATTGAGAAAGGTGAACCGCCCTACTCGAAGAACACAATTTTTCGCAACAGTCATCAGCGAGTTGTTTCGCTACATGTCCTGATTTATCCTTCCTACTTTCATATTCTACACATACCCTGTAAATATTTTACTTTTTCACACATATCAAAAGGAACTATTAAAAAAAACTGTTTTTTTTTTTACTGAGATCGATATTATTAATCAATACAAAAAAAACACAATGATCTATCTCAACAGTAGATCAATTATTTTAACTTCTCTCTAGTATTTATAAACCTCTGCAGTAGAACAATTTATCTTCATCGTCAAAAAGAATTTATTTCTGATATAAAGTCATTCATCAAAGAAAATATTATTTTAAATAATTACTTATTATTTTGAAATCTGCAGATTAATCGTAAGTAGTTAGGACCTAAATCTGACGAATATAGCACAGCATATGAAAAAACAATTTTAAAAACGGCCGGATGTACGTCTTGTAGTCACTCGTCTAATTCGTTGACCAAGTGCAGCTTGCCACACCTAAAAGGAGATCAAGCAAAACCCTCCGGGTTACAACAAAAGCAACAGAGAACAATTTCTTACGGAGCCACTATGCATAATCTTAAGAAAAGATCTATGCATAATCTTATAACTTTAAAGATCATCAAAAACAGATACCAGGACTGATCACTAGTTAAATGTCGGTCACCATTATTATTTGTTTAGTTTAGTTTAAGTGAGATTAATCTGGCTGATCATAATCTGGCCAAAATTATACCTATGGATTCCTTATAATACTACATTAAGTAAGATCTCAACGACATCAGCAAATCTAAAAAGTGCTTAAAGACACATTTCTGAAACGTTTTTCTACTTTCAAAATTGTGAGTTTTCCAACTATTTTAAGCGTGTTCTTGACATTGCTGGATATTAGCATAAAAGTTATTTCAAAATTTCCTTTGTATGTAAGGAATACAAACGCATTCAAAATCTTACAATGCAGAAAACAAACAGAATTGTTTCAAAATCTCTTTTGTTGCTCACTTCTTACATTTCCTATATATGTCGCTATCATGAATTTCTTTATTGTATGCGTAGAGATTGGTTCCTTTTTCCGAAAACAAAAATCATGGGAGCACCTTTAACTCGTTTTATTCACCCATTTTTACAACAAACATCAGCTAGACTATTCTGCCAAAAATCGATTTTACTCATCAATATAATTTCCTTCAAGGACAATACAATCATTCCAATGCTTCTTCAACTTCTCGCAGAATCTGGATAACACTTTTGAAGCCATTGCTGAGCTTGTTCAATATTTTTTTCATCAAGAAGCAATGATAAATTTACACACAAAATTGGTTTGAATCCATTGTTTTGAAAATAACAAAAGTAGCTTCACTAATAGCTGTCACTAATCGAAATGTCATTAAATTTTACACATAGTCTTTTGAAGGTTGGTACTTCATAAACGTCATATGGATTTGACAATGGCAGCGCCATCTATGTATCAGTCAAACGACTTATTGAGTGATGTGTTAAAGTATTCAGTAATGTAACTGACATAAACTTATAAAAGATTATGATAATAAATTTTACAAAAATAACATTCGTTTTTCAACTACTTATTCATTTAATAGAATTTAGTTGCAAATGAGGTACTACTTAGGGTTACTTAAGTTCAACCGATTAAATGATTATCACTGTAAATTGACCCATTTTATTGTATAGGTACTTTGTATATTAATTAATAGGAGTACATATGTCTATATCACATATTCAGATTTATTTTAAAATATTCTTATCAGAAAATGATTTGTCTACTTATATATGTATATGTATATATTTATATATTGTAAAGTTAATAAGAGTCGTATAAATTTGTTGCAGTAGACTAGACTCTAATCAATTAATTCATTATTTATTCATTCAAAAATTTAATTCAATAATTAATTGAATAAATATTTATTGTTAAATTGTCAATCTTTGAATAATCGTATTCAAACTTGAATGTGATATTGGATTCAATAACTCAGCAACTCTGAATTAAATGCAATATTAATAGAACTGCAGTAGATCGGAATATATATTCTAATTTTAATTGATTCAATACTATCATCACGTTAATCTATGATTAAGATGTATGTATGTATGTATATTTCTTATTATTGTATTTTTATATATGTTGACAGTTTGACTTAATTTTATTATTTACAACAATTTCACAAATTTATTTATTGTGATTTCTGTGAATTATTTTTACATCAACAGTTCAGCACGGCAATTAAGTGTGAAACTGGCGCCATTTTTACGTTTGCACGCTACCGCATGCCATTAATTTGCTCACACACTCAACATACATTTGTGTTTGGGTGGCGGCGTTGTATGTATGCAAGTATATACACGTTCAATTTTATTTATATTTTTGCATCGTACGAGTACTGCAGTTGCATATGGCGTTTCCGTTTGTGCAAGTCATTATTATTGTTTTGAATTGCGTCAGATAAGTAGGAAAATCTCTATTTTGTATAGAGAATTCTCAAGAATGTGCCAGTGCACCCAAATGCATATATGTATATATAAGTTCTAGAAATGTTTACCAAGAAACCATTAAACAATATTTATACTAAATATATTAATAAAATCTAATCAATTTAATAAAAATATTAACATAAACAATAATTATAAATATTTTTATAGATTGGAAAACCTTGCGAACCCATTTGAAGTAAAGTAACACGTGTTACTTTTCCAAGAAACTTATACAGTTCTTACAGAATTTAATATAATACGACTTCAATGAATTTTTAATTTATTAACATTTTAAAATAATTAATTAGGTACAGCCAATTAAATATTAAATAATTTTATTATAGTAATAAAATGTAAATGTAATAAGTCGAGAGTATTAGATCTTTTGTAAGACTATTTTTAAAGTTAAGTACCTAATTCTTAGGAAAAAATATTAATTTTTTCCTAAACATGCATATAAACACACGGAACGTGTCTGGATAATAGGCTTAAAGACAGTGTGTGTAAGTGAAAAATGTAGCGAGAAATATTATAAAAACTCTCAACATTATTTGCTAAAGAAATTAAGTCGGATATTAAAGACTTTAGATTCCAAAAAATATATATAAAATTAGTCAGAAAATGAACAGAAAAACGGATTGTTTGATAAATTAAAATTTAAGATTAAAATGCTGTGTTGATCTAAGCCAGAATTAGAATCTCTCATAGCTACAACTAAACAAAGCAAAGAAACTATTTCTCACTTTTATTTATTTATTTAAAGTTAACGTTTACATTATTTGCTCTCCCTTGTTCTTATTCAAGACAGCCGAAAGAAAAGACGTTTTAAAATGTATAAACAAACATATGGAAGACGAATGGGCAAAGTACAACCATCGCTACAAATCGATCAATATCAGTGGTTTAAAAGCTACATATCCACTATTATGCACTCGTCAACAATGTAAGATTTTTATCCGATTGCGAATGGGACATTCAAAGCTTTTTCATGAACATCTTTTAAGTGGCGATCAGCCATTAAACTGTCCATTCTGTAATAGCACACCATCCATAGATCATATACTTAACAATTGCCCTTCTTTTAATTCTATTCGTAGTAATATCTTTCCTAATATCTTACCTACCAGCCTATTAAAAACAATTACTGTTGAAAATATACTTTTAATATATAAATATATTAAAGCTTGTAATCTAGTAAATAAAATTTAATTTATAATATCCGAGCTGAAGGCCCTGGCTTCTAGCGCTCGTTTTTTTTTCTTACCTTAGTTATAAGATTTTATATTTTGTAATTAATTATAATAAATAAATACATTATTTGATCATTGTATACACGCTAGAAACGCCATTCTTCAATAATCGTGGGTAGCTAGAATAAGTAAATATCAACGACCTTCATTCTTAAATCGCATATACTGGACCGTGCTGTGTACACAAATAATCGGACAATCAATTGGTAACGAGAAAGTTACAACAAAATGAAGGTCCAATGGACTCATAAATTTTTTATTCTTTAAGTAGGCAATACTACTTATAATGACAACCATTTTAATAATTGAGAACTAATTTATATTCAATAGATTTCAATATTTCAACATATGTACACAGACTTTGGTGTAAAACCAATAGCCCAAGTTTTTAAAAAAGCTGCCAGTTGCAATAACACGATCAACGGAGAAGTTAATGTATATCATTTTTTCCTCTCAATTAAATAGCAACCCAAGTTGGCCTTGTTTTAATAAGACATCGTAGCATGTTACACAATAACACAATCCGGTTAATGCAGCAAAATTCAATAATTGAATTTGAACGTAATGAGCCTGTGAGTCAGCCTCCACTAACATTAATTCTGAACCTTCCGGATTTTTTTTAGAGAGATAAGTAAAGTCGATGATCTACTTCGTTAAACTAAACCCATTACACCACTTCACAGCCAACATTTCTAGAGGTATTCTTTGTATACAGTTTTAGTAGCTCAAAAACTTGACAACCACGTCACCCTACTTTTTATTAGAACGAACTGTGACGTGCATATACTTGAAATCATCATCATCACTGGCACTATAAACAGTGTCCGGCCTTGGCAATCTTCAATAAATCTGTCTACTAATGTCATGAAATAGAGTACCTTTAAGTCTAAAAGTTTCGTTCTACACATTCCTTCCTGTTTCATTGCCGCATACCATTAAATCTGCCTCTAATCGATTTTCGAATATGCACTTCTTTATTCATACGAGCTATGTGATCGCTCTTTGGAGTCTTCTGAACTTACTTTTTGTAACTCCTTCTGCATTTAAGTAATTCGCATATAGTTCGTGATGGTTGTGTCCTCCTCAAATGCCCGAAATCGTATTCAAATAATAATGATATAAAATTATCCTTTCAAAACAGACAACATTGGCATTCTCTATTTCAATTGCACATAATCAATGTGGTTACTAATATTAATGAATAATTAAATAAATATATAAAAAGTCATGAAAAAAATAATACAATTTAATTAATAAATTATGTGGATCTGACACAACTTTACAATAAAAAAATAACTCAGAAATGTTAAATGAAGCGTCAGTAATATATGTATACATATGTATTACAAATTAATAATTAATTAATCAACTAATTAATTATGATAAAAAATTAACAGTTTAAATAATTGCATAAATTGATTTGTCATCCTGATAATTATAAAATATTCAAATATAAGATTAAAATATATTTAGAATTAATTAATTCTGTTAAAATATTAAATAACTTTAAGAAAATGACTAGACTTGTAAAACCAGAATATGGACGACTATGCCTATTATAGGAATATAAAATCTTTTAGTAAAATTCCAAATATTGATTTTTTTTTAAATCGAACTAATTAAATATATACATAAGTTTATTTTAAACAAATATTTAACAGAATCGTGATTCTTGCCTAATTGTAAAGTTTTTATTTATAATTTGCAAATTTTTTACTATATTTAAAATTATAATAAAAAAATACAAAAATCAATAAAAATTTAATAAAGTAAATTAAAAGAAAAAGAAACCTCACGTGATGTATTATCACTTTAGCACAAGTAACAAATCAAAAATTTATTAACACATCTACACAAATAGACCGCAGACAGCAAAGATACTTTATACATAAGATACAGATATGTTTGTATATAACAAATATCAGCTAAATGAAGCGCATTCGGTACAGCAAATTTTCATCATATTCAATTTAATTTAATTTCCGATTTATTTAATAAGAAAAAATGGCAAATAAATTGCTATTTAAAATATGGGTTCCTTTCAACGAATTTAATAAACTTTAAATCTTAACACAAAAAAAAACTATATAGTTTGTCTGTGAAAATTCAAAATAAATCAACAAACAAAATCTTCACAAAAGTAATTTTACTTTTCGGCCTAAAAATTAAGAGAAAACAAAGTTAATTTACTGAACTGACATAATTTATGCACAAAAACTTTAAAATAAAAAATGTATCTCGATCAGACAAATTAAAAAATTAGGTCAAAGGTTATAAAACATCTCAAAACGCTAAGAGATTATTATTTCAAGATAATATTTAAAAGATTTAAACAAAAGTTTTTTTTAAATATGTGGGGAAAAAAGGAAGGTATTGTATTTGGAGTTATGAGTGAGTTGGTTCGGATTCATTTTAATAACTTTGAGGTTAAGAATATTATCAAAAGTATTATTATTTAGGCTCAGTCTATGTAATTAAAAACAAATCAAATATTAATGGAGATGAATTAATATAATTCCTATGTATTTTATATTAAACTAAACTTTTTTCTTTATGTAATTTTTTAGTTAAAAAAAGTTACTGAAAATATTGGTGGAATACATTTTTAGGTCAGCCATGCAGCTGTTTAAGATACTGTCAACGATATCTGTTGACAGTATGTGTAGATATCTGTGTGTAAGTTGGCCTTAAGTTAGGAAAATAAAAACAGAGTATAAAAAATCTGGCATCAAGCGACTCCTTTCAGAAATTCTGCAAAAATATTAGTCTTAATATTTATGGATCACTGTAACTGAGAAAACTAAACTAGGAAACTTAATATTCATTAATATTCCTTAATATTCCATTTTTTATTAATATTAATATTATTTCTTAATAGTTCTTGTTGCAGCTATTGGGTAGGTGACGAAAGTTTTATCACTATTTGATGCAGCTTCATCAGGTTGAATGGTTCCTAACCACAACCATTAAGCTATTAAATAATATCTACCCAATAATAAGTGACACCTAACAGGACATAATCTAATTACATACCCACAAGATGGTACAACCCTATCTAGAAGGGGAATACAAAATATGATACTCGTATAATATAACTGCTTAAACTGAAAAGTATAACAAAAGAATATATCATTGTTATTTATACTCAGAATCACACTACATACGAAAATTTTTAGGTAACACGATATGCCCGAACTAATTACGTGTATAAAGTCAAGTCCTTAATATTTGGTCATTGCTAAGCTCACCTTAACCCACAAGTATGATCTATTGGTACTGCAAATATTATGAAAAACGTATGGGTATGAAGCCTGGAGATCATTAGAATCAGAAGAAAACAAATTAGCAGTATTTGTTGAGTATTTTCGGAGTTAGTGCATCGGGGTACTTTTACTTTTTGATAGCTGAGGGGTTACTACAGAGTCCCTTCTCACTGACTCATTTTTATATTCCTCAAAAGTTTCTGAAGTATTTGAGACTATATGGAAAATAATTGGGCCGATACAGTATACGAAGTTAATCATACAATGAAGTTAATCAACTATTAGAAGATGATACAATTATACGATGTATAAAAAACAACGCTCGGAGTGGATAGGACACATTATACGTATGCCAATAGAATGAACACTATAACTATTGTAGGATCACTTTAAAAAGTATTTTCGCAAGATCTAAGAGTGATGAGTATTAGTAACTGAAAAGGAAAGGCAATGATAAAAAACAGAGGGAAATAAAAGGATGTTGTGATATAAGTGCAAGTTCTAAATGAACTGAACGGATATGTTTATGATGATTACGATACACTTACTACAATTTATAACATTCTCAATAATATAACGAATACAAAAAACCATTAACATGCTTTTAAATTAAAATACTTAATTTATGTTAAATATATTTTTTAATTATTAAATTTTTATTAATAAAATTTTGAAAGTTTGTATAAACAAAATTTGTATTAGAAAAAGCGTATAAAAGAATTTGTATAAAAAAAATCGATAAACTCGATTGCAGGACTATAGCATGACTCTAAACCCTTAAGGAAATAATTCCATTCAATTCGTGTGATAAGAGCTGTCATTTTTGGCACGACATTTCGTGACCTTTAATTTTATTGACTATAATGACAGCTACCAATTCATAAGCCTTTTCCGAGCAATTTGAATAAATTTTAAATTAGTTCGACATTAAAAATTCCAACATTAGAAGGGTTGATTAGAAAGACCCAAATTAAGGTTGGGGAACTGCTCAAATAATTATATATTGTGTTATTAAGGAAAGCAATTTTAAAACACTTGAGGCAATTATTGACCACAAATTAAAATAACCAAAAGGGTGATATCATCTCTATTTCCTTTTTTTGGTTTTTTTATTTTTACAAGAAGAAATTGCTAAAAGGTTTTTAAAGTTATATATATTTATTATGAAATGTATTTTCCACAATAATTTTATTTAAAATTTATATCAACACCTAAACTCAAAAAATATTATTATTTACTTGGGCAAATGTGTATGTATATATGGATATACGCAAAAATTGGTTTTTTAACGAACTGTGCAAAATTATTTTATTTAAAGCACAAACAAAAACAATAATAATATTTACTTTTTAACAATTTCAACGTTTTCCGAGAAAAATAATTTTGCAATTTAATAACTAAAAAAAGAAAGAAAATAATTTGCAAGAAAGTAAAGTGTATAGGGGAAATACATTATATAAATTAAATTTTTTTTTTTGGTAAAGAAAGCTTTTTGAGAATTCAGAAAAACAATCTTATATTGATATTAACTTGTTCAAGGTATACAAGAAATTAATGTTTGTATTAATTTATATTTACATATCTACTTAATATTTAACAGATTTATACAATATAACGGGTTCTCTATTTGCAGTACAAATATGGAAACATATGGTTAACTTTATTGTGACTATTGACTATATGAAGACTTATTATTATAGTAATTTTCTTTCCCTCTTAAGTAAGCACATAAACAAAAAGTCTCTTGTTAAAGTCTATTCTTAACGTCTCTTGTTCAAGTCTCTTTTTCAAGTCTCTTGTTAAAGTCTCTTGTTAAAGTCTCTTGTTAAAGTCTCTTGTTAAAGTCTCTTGTTAAAGTCTCTTGTTAAAGTCTCTTGTTAAAGTCTCTTGTTAAAGTCTCTTGTTAAAGTCTCTTGTTAAAGTCTCTTGTTAAAGTCTCTGGTTAAAGCCTCTTGTTAAAGTCTCTTGTTAAAGTCTCTGGTTAAAGCCTCTTGTTAAAGTCTCTTGTTAAAGTCTCTTGTTAAAGTCTCTTGTTAAAGTCTCTTGTTAAAGTCTCTTGTTAAAGTCTCTTGTTAAAGTCTTTAAAACACCAATTAAAAGAGCAACAATATTCGCTTACTCATAAAGTATCTAAATACTTAAGAAACTTTACCAATGCAATAAGAAATCTATTCTGAATTGAAATTAAAACTTACCAATGACCAAAACTATTCTGAATTTTAATTATTTTAACTAAAATTCTACTTATCTATCAAAGTTTATGTCAAAATATTAGCAAGAGACTTAAAGTTTCTTTAATACTCTGGAGTAACATAATAAGGCTTTTATACGTTAAATAATCTATTTCCCTTTAAATATTAAAATAATAATAGTGCTATTTACACGGATCTACCTTTTAGTATATTTAGTTAAATACACTAAGAGCCTTTAATTTTTATATGACGTTCTTGAAAGTACAAATTATTAAGTTTAACTTTTTGACTTGCTATTAAGTTATTCAATAGGTGCCATAATAAAAAAAAAATATATATAATTGAAATTCTGAAAGCTCACAAAGTGGAAACTCTTGCAATATTTGCATTTCAGGTCAATCTGTGTGACAATTTAAATAAACTAGTTGATAAGATATTTACAATACCATTCGTATATTAATATATATTCATATATTTATTTAATTCAGAGTATTTACTCTACTTTTTCATCTCTTTTATAATCTCAACATTTATTTATGAAAATGATGATGCAATAATCAAAACATTGACAATCATTTGAATAGAATAGAACGACAATGTGGAATTGATACTGACGTCAAAACGTTTAACAAATTAATTAGAAAAAGTAATCTATATGTATCTATACAATACATATTGTATACATTTGTATAAAAGTATCTGTATTCGTGTTGCTATTCATTATTTTATAAACAAAATGCACTACTAAATAAGTGAAAGAATAAGGAAATTTATAATTAAATGATTTATGGACTGTAATACTATAATATTGTAATATAAAAATACTGGAGTGGCATGAATATAGAGTGAAGTTTATTGTGACAAAAACAGCATTTCATATATTACAATTATTAATACTAGTTGTAATAATTTAATTATTACTTTATTGATTTAATTATATTACTTATTTAATTGCAAATATATTTGTTGAGTTATTTTTGACATAAACATAAACATTTCCAGTTCAATGTTTAAATCTATTTTATATAATTAATCTAAAATATATTTGAACATGCAACTTAGCCAAAGTACAAAAAAGAATAAAATAAAACTGAAAATAAAGAAAAAACAAATAAAATGGAATTTGTAAAAACCAAAAAAAATATAAAGAAATAAAATTATAACCACTTTCTGTTATTTCATTAAATTGGCTTTTAGCCTTGTATCTTGTATATTTTTGCTAAAATGACAGTGAACTTGTAAGAACAGACAACCATGGAAAAGATACGAAAAAGATTCGATAACGTAAAAAATAAAAATATTACAAAAATTTATGATAAAAGGTTTGTTTATTTAAATATTTCTAAGCCTATACATTGAATAGTTAAAGGTTTGTGCCAAATCAAATCTAATAAAGCTATAAAGTATGTATATATTAAATTGTATATATTAGGTGTAAATAATATACTGCATTATCACAATTTATAATACAAATTAACCCGTTAAAAAACAAAATCATTATGAAAAATATTTGGTCATTAAAACAATTAATTATTAATTTATATTACCTATACCCAATAAGCTATTATGCAAAAAGAAACTTAATTTTTAAAAATGTTTAAAAAGTACATGTGGACAGACTGGGAACTTCATAAAGTATATACTTTAGTATATTTCAATACTTTAGATAAATTAGTATATTTAAATTCCTTAGCTTAGTATACATACTTTTGTATAACATATGTATACAAAATATATAAATAAATATTACATATAAATAAATGTAAAAAAAATATTTATATTTATAAAAATTTTTATATAAAAAATTTAATATTTGTATATATCCTATAGTTTAATTCAATTCTTCAGTATATGTAAAGAGCTTTTAGTATACTATATATAGACACTTTAAAAGGCACAATAGTATTTTAATTAATTCAACTTTGATTCAATCCAGATCTTTTGGTATTTTATGCGTTCGGAATAAGTTTATAATACAAATTATAACACTATAGATATATAGCGTGGTTTCTGTACTTGAACGGAATTAAAAACACAGAGGCTATATTTAAATTTGAAAATTATTTATTGTGTTCTATTTATTTCCTTAATCAGGAAACTAGAAACTTCTTCTTGGAAAACAATTTTCTTTTTTCTTATTAAAATTTTCCAAATTTTGTATTGTCAATATATTTTTTTTGTAATTGTAATCCAGCTTACTGTGATTATTGAGAATATCGACGTCTACAGATATATAATATAAATATATAATATAAGTATATAATATAAATATATAATATAAATATATAATATAAATATATAATATAAATACATAATATAAATATATAATATGAATATGTGATAAAAGTATATAATATCTGTTTAATGTCTCAGTATCACTCAGCATTAGCAATAGCAAATACATTAAGACTGAAAAGTTTTCGGAAATTCTCATTTAAAATTCGCGCGCTGTATATTTTTCGATATTTTAAGTTTATGTAGTTTGGCAGCACTGTCCTTAATTACTATGCCAAAAATGAGCGCGATCTGTCAGACAGTTCGTTTACGGCAGCTGTTGAACCCAGTTCACCTCAGTAGTGCGTTGCGAAATGTCTTCGACGGTCGTACGACCGTCCTGAAAGGCTTTGTACCACTCATAAACTTGAGTTTTCGATAAAACTGATTCCCAATAAGCCTTTTGTAGCATTCGCAACGATTCTGCACACGAAATTTCGTTCGAAACACAAAATTTGATGCAAACTCTTTGTTCAATATTTTTTTCCATTGTCTTTTTCGCAACGCACTACTGAGGTGAACTGGTTTCACCAGCTGCCGTAAACGAACTGTCTGACAGATCGCGCTCATTTTTGGCATAGTAATTGTCCTTAATTGCTGCCAAACTACATAAACTTAAAATATCGAAAAATATACAGCGCGCGAATTTTAAATGAGAATTTCCGAAAACTTTTCGGTCTTAATGTATTCTTTAAATGACCTGTAGCTTAAAATGCAGCAGAATTTCTAGAACCCAATATCAATACTACAACAATTATTTAAATTCATGATAAAATTTTTATTTAATAATTTTATTTAATTGTCCAAAATAATTTTTTTTTATAAAAATTTTTTTTTCTTAAGTTTAAAAACAATTTAAATAATATAATTTGTTGTTGAACTAGAAAAAAAATATTTGAATTATTTAAAATTATAATTTATTTTAATTTAAAAATTTATTTCACTAAATTTCGAAAAACTTAAGAATAATATATATTTAATATTAATAAAAATATTTAAAAAAATTATATTATTTTTTGAGCGGGTTAATTGGTCATTTAAATAAAAACTATAATTTATTATTTTATTTAAACAAATTATATTTTATTGAAGTACTATTCCAATATTTCGACTATCTTCGAATGTCATCTTCATCTTTTTATTAAAAAAAATTTAATAAAAATATTAATTATAAATAATATTATAATAACTTTATGCAATGCTGCCAAATATGACTTTCTTTTATTTTTTGCAATTTTTAACTATGAAAAAAGACTATCTAAAGATTTTTACTTTAATTTTTTTAACAATCTGCAGATAAAGTATTTATTTTTAGTACTTATCTATACGTTGGATAGTGATTTCGTACATATCTATTCAGCTTATATATAATATATTATATATAAGCCACAAATAGAAGAATGGCCAAACACAATCTTTTTCATTTCAACTTCTTTAGCTTTGCCATTTTACTTTATGGCTTAATAATAGTTAAAAATATTTTCGAAAAGTTGCCAAAAATAAGAAAAGGCGACACATAAGAATAATTTCATATATATAATACATAATATATAATATAAAGGTAACTAACCTTTCTTATTTACCAGAAATTATGATGAATAAACTTAATTCTGGCAAATTCCACAAAAAATGGAAATGGCAAATATTTTGGCAATTCTCAAGTTGAGCGTCGCGCCGCGCCGCTGCTCCTCTGCTGCTCTGCTGTGTAGACAACTTAAATTATTATTAATAATCACTATTTTTTTTCTTCGTTTTAACACAAAAGAATTATAAATATTTGGATTTTATTATCTTGTATTTTTATCTATACTATATATATTTGTTAGATATTTATTTTTGATATTTGTTGTTGTGTGTGTGTTTTTGTATTTTTTTTTTGTTGTTGAAGATAATGTAGTTATAAGTTATGCCATATCGCTCAAACGTTCGAAAAGTGTGTCACGCATGTTGCGATTATTTGCATTAATCTATTGTATTTGTTGTTATATATACCATATATATTATATATAAAATATTTTTGAAAATTTTTAATTTAATTTTTTTATGTATTTCGGTTCATATTTACTAAACTTTGATTATTATTAATATTGTTTCTTTTTTGTTTTTGTTGTCAATATTTTGAAAACAAATTTGGCTTATCAAAATTTGGCAAATTGCCGTGCCACGGGGGCACACGGGTGGCAGCCCAAGCACTTCTCTAGAATTTCATACACATACACAAATGTCAAACGCCACTTTTGACATAAGAAGAAACAAGTACTATAATTAAATAAATTATATATTGAAATAAGTTTCACGTTAATTTAACGTTTAATGCAAATTTCACAATTTATATAGATTTTTTCAACCTTTACGTGAAGTGAGCATTTTTATGCGCTGCTACACTTCAAAACTACACATTCCTGAGCATAAAACATTTGTTTTTGTTGTTATTTATGCAAATAACGAATTATAAAATTTTATTTTTATTTTATATTTATTTTACTTAATTTTATTGAACGACAAAACTAGTATGCGAACATGAACCACTTTTTGTGTGTATATTCTGCAGTTACCACATCAGGTATTGATGATAATATGCATATTATTTTACACATATATATAAATATATATATATATATGTATATGTATGAACGTTACTTTATGTGTGTACAATTCTATTAATTAGTATTTTTAAAAATTCAAAAATTAATTTTTAATTTCTATGTGAAATTTTATTTAAACACGTTTTTTTTCTGGTCTTTGTTGTGAAATTGTTTAACAAAGAAAAAAATATTTTTTATTTATATTTTTTTTCTTGTTTTTTGTTTCAAATTAATCTATCTAACTTTGCTCGTTATTTATTTATTTACACTTTTCGTATAAAAGTTTTACACTTTGTACAATTCTCAACTGTTTTGTTATTGTTATTGTTTTTATTGTTTTATTCATCGTATTTAAGTATGACAGAATGTAAAGTAATTATATAGAGACTTTATTATAAAAGCAAAAAGTACTGGAACAATGAAAATTTCTTTAAAACGCGATCCGCGTTAAACTTCGACAAACGTTCTTGACCGATTGATATAAACTTTTTGAAAAGTCTCTCAATTGATACAATTTTGTGGCGCGATTTTGCCAAACACAAACACACTCACCCATACACCTATCCAATGTGAAGCTTTTTTACAACAATTAACTAACTAACTAACATAACATATATTTCCTACACTTCGCTTGCCTTTGCCTGCTGCTTGTTCTTCTCTCTTTTCCTATATTAACGCTGTATGTGTGATGTACAATATTTACTTTGGTTTTATTTTCATTGCTCTTTGTCTTCAACTTATTTACAATTTTGTTGTGAAATGTTTTTAGACTTTGACTCAGCTGTTTGTGCAACAAAACGGAAATACAAATGCTTTCAGCGTAAAAATTCCAAATTATAGAAAATTATTTCGAAGTGAAAGAAAATTCTTAAGATTTGTTGTTGTATGTTGCGAATAGGGAATTATGGTTGTGCCTGAGTGGATTAATCTTTTTGTATAAAAATTTTCACTGTGTGATCAGATTATGACCACACACATTTTAGTTGATATAAAAAATCACAAAATAATTAATTAATTTTAATTAATTAACCTTAATTAATTGACTAATTGACTGAATTTAATTAATTATAATGTAACCGAAATTTAGTCATCTGATCACAAAGTAAAAATTTGTGTATAAGAAGATCCATCCCCTCAGGCAATTAGTTAATTAATTTTAAATAATTATTTTAGTGTATAATGATTTGATCAATTTTAACTAAATAAATATTAATATTTACTAAATTAATATTTAAATAATAAATAATTAATTAAAATTGTCCATTTTTGCATTTGATACGAAATAAGAAGTAGTAAATGTATACCAAATTGGGTCTTCCTTTCGTATGACACTTTAATTCGGAAATTGGAGTTCTCAAAAAATCACTTGCTTGTACAGATGTTTGTTTAAATCTATCTGATATAACTAATGTAGGTATTAAAAACATTGCTCATTTTATTAAAAGGACAAAATATATTCGTAATGACACTATCTTTAAAATAATTTAAAGCACATCACTTGCTTTGAAACTTGAGTATTACAATCTTCGCACTCTAGATAGCTGACGTCTCTTTTGCAACATGCTGTCACCAATACCTATTAGTTATGGTAACGGTATTGAATATTGAATCCATTCAACATGTTTATCATCTATCTTATTCCAGCTAAAAACTTGTATAATTAATGAATATAAAGCAGTTCTTTTGAATAATAATGAAGAAGAATCTGAACAATTAGATTGTAATTAGATTATAGGTCACTCAATCTACTTTTATTTCTATATATTTGACGCAGAAGTAAAAATAATATCCCAAAATAATGATGTAACTTTGAAAGTGTTTTAGGAAGAAATTCTTCGTATGATTTTGCTGTGACGTAAAAATATGAATGACGTCACAAAATTTATAAATTTTTTTAGGAGTGTTCTAGAAAGAAGTTTTTTGTGTGATCTTTGGTTCTCTTGTAGAATACAACTCGTAGAGAGATGTTTGCTTATATATAGGTGGTAATTAATGAATATGTGCTTAATGATGACATTAATATCGTTTAACGAAACTAATTAGCATTTTGTGAATATAGAACACTATGTTCAAACAAAAAAGGTGAATATACATATCACAGTACATACATACATAGTAAATATGGTTTATTAAATTTCCTAATTTATATGTATGTAGGTAAAACAATAAAGGAGACATCGGGTACCCTATAATGTATTTAAATTATGGATCAGCTTGAAAAGAAAAATCAACTATGAACATGATATTTGTCTGTCTTAGACTAGTATATATGTCGGCTAAATAAGCTATACAATGAAAATTGATTTAAAATTGATTTAAAATTGTTTGACAAAGGAAATTAGGTACATTACAAGCGTGGATAGAACTTAATATTAATATTTATTAAATTTTACACAATCGCTTCAGATTTTGATATAGCTAATATACTATTTGTTTTAAACCAAAGTTTTGAAAACAAAATTTATTATACTTTTTTGTTAATTTTTTTTTAAGAATATATTCAGAAGACCAGATATATACTAATTAATAAATTATTTTTAATAGTATTTTATTTAGAGTGTTACAAATTAATTTCTTTTAATTAATTTTTAATTTAATTAAAACATTTATTTTAATTAATTTTTTATGTATATATTACTACATACATTAATATAAATTATATTTAATTGTATTTTAATTTTAATTAGAGTGTCTGCAATTACATAAAATCTATTAAGGTATATACAAATTTTAATTTGAGCTCATCGTACTTTCGAAGTCAATTAGTTTCTAAATTTGACACCATATCAAATTATTCCAATTGGGTCTTACATGTTCACCCACGAGTTATCTGTCTTATAAACATGCTAACTTAACTCTCTTTTTTATACACAGACCAAAAAGCTTTCGCTCTTTCGGTTTTGCTATTTGCCATAACGATTTTTACAACTTTGTTTTGTTACAAAGTTTGTTTTCAAACTGTGGCTACTTTTGTTGTTTTTACATTTTCCCCAATACTAATTTGCATATACAATCTAAAATGCAGAAATGCCAAAGAAAAGAACAAAACAAAAAAATAAAAAAAATATATATAAAGCCAATATAAGCGTCCCAAACTAAGTTATTGTGTAAATATTACAAATTGCCGGAGTTAACCTACAGTGGTAGGAGAGAGTGCATACACGCCATATTGTGGAACTGTTTGGTAGTAGTGCGTGCCTGCAAAACATATGATATGCAGACCAGACCAGTCATCTCTATATGTGTAAAAATTCCTGTTGTGTAAATGGCTGCAAAAAAAAAAAAAAACGAAGTTGGCGTCTGTATGTGGTTTGAATGTGAAATGTGAAAGGGGCATGAAGTCGTTGGTGTTCGTTTTTTATTTTTTTTATACGTTTGGCTTTAATTGGGGTTGGAAATTTTCCAATTGAAATTCTTTACAATAACTTTACTTTTCTTGTGAAATTAAGATTCACATTGCACATTCATAAAGACCAAAGTACAGTTTATACTTAGAAAAATAAATTAAAAATTCATTAATTTTATAAATTTTGTATATTAATTTTTCTTTTGTCCTTTACATGTGCAACAATTTTTAGCATTTTGTTTACCTATGGGTTTAAAGCACATTTATTCAATTTTTTTTTTTTGCAATCTACAAACTCATACTGACAAGACAAAATCAAACATTTATTATTTTTTATGCATTTAAATTCTGTTTGACGTCACTTCAAAACTTTAAAGTTAAGCAATTGTTGTTCTCTCGTCGAGTGAACGATTTTGTTGTGTTTTCCCCATTTGTTTACTTCACTTTTAGCTTTCGTATTGTTGGTCTATAATTCTTTTTCTGTTTTTTTGTTTTCTTGTTTTTGTTTTTATTTTCTTGTTTACATTTTAATATTCTTGTTTTTAATCCATTTTAAATTGTATTCATTTTTTTTCTGGCCTCTTCTGCGAATCACTATTATAAAACTATATTATTCATACGACTGCCCTCTCCCTTCCGCCCATATTTTGTTAATTAGTAGCGCACAGAGTAAACATCGGATGACGTTTGAGACTTAATAGAATAGCGTTTTTTTAATTTTTATTTTTATTTGCTTCTATTTGTTTTTGTTTCAATTTTATTAATTATTTATTTATTTATTTACTGAAAGTATGACGTATATCTGCTATAACTTAAATCAGATTTTTTGTTATTTGTTAATAAAAACCAAAACATAAATATAAATATAAACTCAAAAATTAAGGGAAAATTAAGCGAGGCTAATTTATGATAGGTAGGTATTATTTGTACATTCAAAAGGTGCGATGTTAAAAAGTGTGAAAGACAATAAAAAAACAATTATAAACTATAATATAATTAATGAACTAGATTAATTAAGATACATGAATTTTACGGTCAATTAAACTTAGATTTAATGTATAATATAAAAGCTTAACCGCGATTTGATAAAATAGAGAAAAACACAGGAAATTAAAGAGTGAGAGAGACCGAAAAAAAAGGGGAAAAGGGAAAATTAGGAAAAAGGAGATAGGAAAATATAGAAATATATGATAAAAGAAGTACAGAGAATAGAGATAAAAATATATATTATAAAAAAAGTACAAAGAATAGAGACAAAAGTAAAGATCAAGAGAAAAAGCAAGAGAGAAAATGAAAAAAACAAAAGTAAACTCAAGGAGGGAGAAAGAAAACTCAGAGATAGAGAGTAAATAAAGAAAGAAAAATTTAAAAAAAGAGAAAAAAGACAAGTAGAAGAAAAAGATAAAAGAGAGAAAAATAGAAGATAAACAAAGAGAAGAAAAGAAAACGAAGAGACAGAAGATTGAGACTTACAATAGAGAGATAGAGAGAGAGAGAGCGAAAGAGTGATGGAGATAGAAAGAGAAAGATAGTGAGAGAGATGGAGATAGAAAGATAAAGATAGAGATACCAAAAAAAAGAGATAGATAGAAAGAGAGAGATAGGAGAGAGATGGAAATAGAACGAAGAGAGAGACAGAGGACAGAAAAGAGAGACATATGACAGGAATAGAGAGAGACTTACAAGAGAGAGGGAGAGAGACTTCAAAGAAAGAGACTTCAAAGAGAGGGACTTCGAAGATTAATATTGAAGAACGAAACAGAGACAGAAGAAAATAGAAGCTTCAAGTTTTTTTAGATGACAATGGTGTGTTGCTTAGCGACTACTATATATTTTGCATCCGTCCAATAGTTTATAAAACTGTTTATAAAAAACAAGGAACTTACATTATGCATAGACACAAATACAAATATTTTTTCCTTTTCTCATAACTAGAAAATCTAGATTTTATACGGTTATAAAGATATATTTGTATTTTATGTTGACCAATTAAAAGTTAATTGTGCAAGCAAAAATAGTTATAAAATAATCTTCTTGTCGTTACAAGTTGAAGAGGTTAAAGGAAGAAAAAAAAGTTTAAATGAACTTCAAGAGTAAGCTCTCAATTACACGTAAATAGCATAACCCAGGACATCATACGTCGCAAATTAATATTACTCCCACGAGCTTCGGGACTACTTAAATTGGCATTAATGTAGGCGTGCTACAAGTGGATCGATACGCCATGCTGCCGCATAAGTATGAGTGCGGCTGCACAGAACAAAATGTGTATCTTATACTACATTATTTACAACTCAAACACTGAATACGAAGAAACCCAAAAGGAAAGTTGATACAAAAACAAATGCATGAAACCTTGGAAAAGAGAGTACAAAAATTCATTGAGAAGTAAAAGCTTTTTACTACTTTCACAATTTCCCTTTTATGGTTTTTATTGATATCGTGTGCAAAAAATTATATTTTCCGCAATTCCCCGTACACACAGATTCATAATAGTATTTATTATGCATATACTATACTATGTATACTATATTTTCGGGTTCATTGTAGGCGACGGCTGAGTCCTTGAAATTTTCACTTTATTAAGAGGAGTTTGGAGCAAAGCATATTTTCGAGCGGCTTAAGGGTTTGGTGCCACACCACTTATGCAAGCAATTACGTAGGAAAGTAAATAGGCGTTTAACACAAAATACCAGTGCTATAAGGTAAATATGTAAATGCTAATTCCAGCCTAATATTGAAGTCATAGTAGACGCCTATTAAAATACTCGTATCCTTTGTTTCGCGTGTTGTGTAATAAAGGAAAACGGTAATAACAAAAGGGAAGCCTTAAAGTAATTACCATAAAATTATGTGTTTTTAAACTTTTTATTTAAATATATTTTTCAAGTTCCTGTATGCATCGGTGGTTGAAAATACAGAATTTGAGACGAGCCCTACAAAAAAGCCGAAAAGCGTTGAGGTAAGAAGTTGACTTGTTATTGTTGTGAAATTGGGAACATAAACAAAATAAACAAGTCCTACTAAAGGGACATGCGTAGGAAATGCCGCCCATAAAATCGCATGTATATTTACATTGTCTAGATGCGGAGGTGTTCTATAGATACTTTATTATTATATATATGTTACAATACATATTCATATACTCATATATAAACATTGTTTTGCGTCGCAATATTTTCTTCTTAGAATAGGTGTGCAAGGAGGAAATTAAGTTGTAGGTGGTTATTTTATTAGAATAAATTTAAGAAAGTGAGTGTTGTGCCGGGTATCGATTTGTTGACATATTAAATCTGTTTGCTTACAAACCAGATTAGATTCCATTTTTTTTTACTAAATACTTAAACAAATAAAAACAATAATGTAATAATATTGTACACGCTTATTAATTTATTATTAATATTCTTTTTGTAAATAGAGAAATGGGATTTATATTTATTCTTACGACAACTATCAGTGGAAAGTGTACGTTTTTTTAATATACGATTTATTTATTTGTGAGTTAACACTAAAACAAATTTTAAACGTAACTAAGAGTAAGGAACTGGACTATTAGGTCCTTCGCCCTGAATGTATGATTAAAACCTTGTCTTTCACTACATAAATATTATAGGATAAACTTAGTTGTGCTACTTTCATCAACCCTTTCGTAAGTTCGCGATATTAACAGTCTCTTACCACCTCTTACGTTGCCTGAAATAATTATATATAATTTTGTATGGATATCTTCGTAAAAGGTTAGTTAAAAGGTTAAACAATTAAATGTAATAAACGTTTGTAATAATATATTTTACAAAACTGTGATGTTGCTTGTGTATACAATATTAATATTGTTGACCTCACACCCTCAGCTTCAGTGCGGTTTTCTCCAACTTACAAATACAAACGATTCAAATGAATCTTGTGAGAAATGAGTAAAAAAAAAACAAAGTACCTTTTGTTCAGTAACAAATTTCCTGAGCACCTTGGGAACCACTGTTGATAACTCGAAGTTGTGTAAGACTTTATTTATTTAGAAAGCAGCATAGCCATAAAAAATAACGTCAGCCTAGCTTTAATGAAGAAATACTGTTGCCAACATTTGTTACTTCAGACTAGGCAGCCAAGTAAGAAATAAAGCCCTCTTTCGACAAATCAAATCACTTTCTATTAGTCTTATAATGCTTTTCCTGTTGTGAGGTGCAGAATAGAGAACAATTTTTGAAAGAACTAAGAGACCAACGACAGGAAGGTACTAAACTCTACCAACTGGCGATAGTAAATCAGGCAGACTGGATGTATTCAATGATGTCTCACGACTGTAATGGTCAACTAAATAAGTACGGAGAAATAGTTTCTGATTCATATATTATATAGTATTTATTTTACATTTCAGATTAGTCTTCATCTTTTTATTAAAAGGATAAAAGCCATTCTCTTAGCAGCAGATAAAATATTCATTGTAAATTGTCACAAGTAAATGTAAAATAAAATAATAAAAATACAAATATCAATTTTTTCATTTAATAAAGAAAGTAATATTGTCAATTAAATATAACAACTATTCTAAAATAGCTCTGAAGAATAGTCTGTAACAGTCTCATAACAGATAATAAAAAATTATTATGATAGATGATGAAAATGACTTTAATAAATATATAATAAACATTTAAGCATATAGTAAAAGCTTAATATTTTTACTATTATAAATATTTTACATACAAATATGGAATTCTACAATCACTAATTTTCATAATGAAAGATATTCCTATATAATAAAACAAAGAAAGATTTGTTGCTTAGAAATATAAAAAATTTCACAATTGTCACAATACATATGATTTGAGAATTGTTTCTGTCATAATATATTAAATCTAATGACAAATTCTTTTCGCAGTTGAAGTGATTTAAAGACAATATATGCCGGAAGATATTTCACATCGTTATGAAATTAAAAAAAATTTATACTTTCATTATACGGTACACCACATGTGGTGGGTGTTTTCAATAGACTGGGTTTATCCAATTAACTCACGTTTAAGAAGCAGTCTTACTATTTTACTATTATGTATCTATTTGAAAAAAAATACAATATTAATTCATGTAAAAAGTAAAAAGTATTGACTTATTTTAGCCAAAATATCACAATTTTTTTTAAACAGTAAAAAAAATTATTTATAGTATATGAAAAAAAGTGCTATTATTTGATTGAGTGGCACCAAATACCTTTTTTCATATATTATATATGTATATATACACTAATACTTCAAGACTGCTTAGTACACTTACATTGATACAATAGTACCTGTTTCATATTTTAATTTATATAAGTTTTTTAATCTTTAATTAACAACTTGATTATAACAATTAAGGTTTTTATTTTAAGATAATTAAAAATAAAATAGAAAATATTAAATTTCTTTATAAAACATAAAATTGTTTTTAGAAAGAAAATAATAGCTATTTTTTTAATTTCATAAAAAAATAAATTAATTTATTTAAAAAAATATTTTTTTAATTATTAATTTTAAGTGAACTAGTTAAATTATAATAAACTTAATTATTATGAATATTATATTTTCTCGACTAACGGTGACAAAATAAATGCAATGGTTTTTAAATTTTTCTTTGGGTTAACCTAGAGCTCTCTAATGTCTAAATGCGAACGTGTCATCAACAAGAGTGTGATCAATGTTCATATCTGTGAAGGATATTTATTAATAGTTGCCTCATCCATATTGTTTTCCCATTACATTTCATTTTTTTACAAATTCATTTTTGACACACTTCTCTGTCCATTTAGTATATTTTTCTATGAATTCTTTTAAGATCTAGTTTACCTCAAAACCTTGAAACATAAATAAAAATACAGAAAAATAAAAGAAGAAAAGACATATAATTTTTTTCGTATACACATTAAAGTCCGCAAATCTCAAAAACGAGAACCTATGGATCAATTTTTGATAACATAAATTTGACTTTCATATACACTTATCTATTTTAAGACACCATAAATGTGCATTAATATTTTTACAATTCTTTTAAGACACAAAAGCAGCTCTGGGAGTTGTGGATAATATTCAAATCCGAAATCTCAGAACCTCAACTCTTAAAACCTGACACTATACAACAATAACTAATAATTTCATAAACTCCTGGAAGAACAGGCTTTGTATATCCAGATCTAGAAAAAGCTGAGGCCTTTGCAGACACCCTTGAACTTCAGTTCCAGCCCTATGAAGACTTAGAATATGACTCAGAGGAAGAACAACGCATCTCCGAGGAGGCAAATAATATTCTGGATCAGGAGCCAAATGATAGCATTACACCATACACTGACGAAGAAATCTCCCAAATTATATCGAGACTAAAGATAAGATCGGCACCTGGTCATGATGTAATTAACAAGAGATGCCTACGTAACCTGCCGGAGAATGCAATCTAGCTTATCACTAGTATAATCAATGCTCAAGCAAGGTGAAATTCCTAAGTCCTGGAAGCTGGCCACAGTCATTGTCTTACCCAAACCGGATAAAAATCCACAATTCCCATAGAACTGAGGCCCTGCTATCAACTATAGGAAAGCTAGCCGACAGGATAATTTTTGGCAGATTAAATGCAGTAGTGGCTTCACGCAATATACTCCCTGTCGAATAATTTGGCTTTAGGAATGATCTGTCCACGAAGCTTCAACTGGCTAGAACGGCCCAAATGATCCAAACAGCCCTTAGTAGAAGAGAGTCGACTGGAATAATCATTTTTGATATTTCTAAAGCTTTTGACAAGGTCTGGCATGATGGCCTGATAGTAAAAATATCTCATTTAGATGTTCTAGGCAGACTAACTAAGATCATCGGCAGTTTCCTACGTGGAAGGTCCTTTCGCACGCAAATCAACAGCACTCTCTCGTTAGTCCGATCTATAGAAGCAGGGGTTCCTCAGGGGTCGCCACTTTCCCCCACTGTCTCCAACATTTATATATCTGATATTCCAATGTTAGGTCCCTCGACTCTGGATATGCTGAGGATACGTATATGCTATACTCAGATAAATGTGCTCTGAACATAACCAACACATTTCAAGAGCATATAAACCTCATTCTGGAGTATTTTCAGAAATGGAAAATAAAACTCAATCATGACAAAACTAAGGCTCTCTTTATAACGGTTAAGTGGAGACAGAATCCGTCGATAGTGAGAGTGGGTGATATGTTAATAAACTGGGAGGATAGCGTTAAATATCTCGGCATCACTTTGGTTAAACGATTCACAAATATATTCAACTGAAAAGAAGTAGCTGTCCAAAAGTTCTTCATCCCCTCCAACCGCCATTCAGAAATGAAATTCTCAATGCTAAGAATAGGAAACTGAAATATAACCAAATAATTCGCCGTCACTTCTATATAAATGTGGGAGATATACATATGGACTTTTAGCATTTAGCAAAGCTTCTTACACTACTATTCGCCAGCTAGAAATTGCACAAACCCAGTCTTTAAGAAGACTCTTTAAGATAGAATAGTACATTAAGACGAATGAGATCTTCAGGGACCTCAAAATTGATCCCATTAAAAAACACATGAAGGATAGAGCCTTGAAATTATTTGCGAAAACTGACAGACCGTGTTACTGACAGACCAACACCGTGTTATTAAATCTCAGAACTGTTACAGGCTCCTCGTGGAGGTATGCAGATCTGTGGTCAATTATTCTTTAGTCTGATGAAGTGATAAACAATAATCCAGTCAAGGCGTAAAGAGGGGTTTTGAAAATACGTCAAGTTAAGAAAGAGTTATTCCTTTTAATATAGTTTCGTAAGTAAGTAGGGTATTGGAGTAGTTTATACAGACCAAAAAATTGGTTTTAACTTGTTTTTAATTTATTTATTTTTTTTAATTATAAATTTCAATATTCAGAAAACTGCATGTTCAATTTTTTTCAACGACTTCATTTGTTCAACTCGTCCATGAACTTTTAATTGCTTAAAAATAAAAAAATTTATACATATATATATATTTTTTTTTAAACATTTTTTAATTTTTTAAACTTTTTACATATTTTTCAATTTATTTTATTAGTAAACTGATTTATTTTTGGAATACTTTTGACCGCAATTTAGGCAAAATGGTTTTTCAATTTTTGGATATTTCACATATTGTTGAAAGTACAAAATTTTAATTTTTTTCATTTTCAAGAATATTTTTTTAAAATTTGTTTTAATTGAACATGTTTTCAAAACTGTTGTGAACAAAAATATATAAATAAAAATATTGACATTGAAATTAATATTATAAGGAGAGGTCGTTTTTAAATTACATAGACATAATAAATATTTGGAATTAATATTAAAAATTAATATTAATTAAATAAATTTAAAATAATTTGTAAATAACGAATTATTATTTATTATTTATAAATTAGCAAATACATGCACTCTTATATTCAATAAGCATTTAACATTTAGAGGCAAGTTTAAACTAAGTGGTCCGATACTCACGTATCCATCAAAACAATTGGCGACAATATGGAATCTATCATTGCATTGTCCGGAAGTCTAATGTTTATTTAAAGATTGAAAGTCCTGTTTTCTTACAAGCTTTATTAATTTGATTAATATCCCAACAGTCACTAGACACTAGTCTATTAATTAAGAGTGGTTTTTATAAGAAAATAAGGATTGAAATGTTCAACCGCTTTTGAAGCTGTTTTTGTAAATGTAATTAAATTAATATATAAGATTTTACTAAGGTACAAGGTTGATAAAACAGAATAGTACAAACACATATAGGTAACAAAATCGAATATACTTAACGCACTAAAAATAAATATACCATCTTAACTATTTGAATATATCATTATGGGATATCTGAAGATTCTCAACTTGTAAATCTATATTGAAGATAGAATTACCTACCAAAATTAAAGCACAAAACAATAGAACTGTTCAAAGTTTTTAATTTTTTCTAAATTTTAGAAAATATTTATAGCCGTATCAGATACGTTTCTGACACATTAAATATATATATGATTTATATCATATAAAAAGAATTTTTTAAAAAGAATTTTATGTAAAATGTTATATAAAATTTTTTATTGTCTTTCAATTGGAATTAAGTGTCTGAACAAAATTGGCATATTACTTTAAAGTAATTAAATCAGTGGTCACCAATCGTAGATCCGCGAGATGGTTGAAAATAGACCATGAATCAAATTTAAATGGTTTGGATATATAGCTTGTAGATTGTCCGCTTAGATCTCACTTATTAGAAAATAAGTACAAAAAATTTCCTATTTTATAGCCCATTTTACATACCTATGCACTTACCTATGGAATTCATTATACATTATACCAGCAATGCATTAAGTATATTAAAATAATCATACAGTTTATTATTCTTCAAGTTTGTGTGGTCCCTACTAAAAACAAAAATTCCAAAGTGATCCTTGATTAAAAAACGGTTGGGAACCACTGATTTAAGTGAATATATTTTTTAGATATAGACAATTCTTTTAATTAAAATTTTTTTCATCGTACGATCATCATCATCTATTGTTCATCTTGTTCATCATCTATCTATTGGACCAACATTCTTTTTGCAATTATGCAGAATATGTCAGAAATTTTCTATATGAAGTGAGTATATTACAAATCATTTTTGAATCTTAAAAATCGATGTAATTTACTATTAATAAGCTAAATATTTAAAATGATTAAAAATAAAATGTAAATCAATTTTTTTGGTATGGAGTAAAATATATTAAATTAACACAATATAAAAATTTCAGAACTCACCTTTAATAAATTTCAAACGACATTGTACAAATTAGAAACGCGTATCTAAAAATAAAAATTTTTGATTATTGCATAAATTGTAATTAGATTTTTTTTTCTTAAACTGAATTTCAAAAATTATATTTATAATAATTAAAATTGATAAACCAGAAATATATTATCAATATATTGAGTTCAGGATTTATTAAATATAAATTTAAACATTTTATCGACTACTCATACTTATATATATAATATATAACTGGTGACGGCAACATCAGTTGAGATTGTCTCCGTATATTGGCCTTTGTATATAGTAAAATAATAGCAGCTAATAAAAAAATTATTTTAAAATTGAAAATTGTATATATTTGAAATAATTTTAAATTTCTTTGTTTCAACAAAATAAAACAAAAATAAATAAATAAAAATTAAATGAATCTGCTGCAAGTATTCAGGCAGACACAAAGACTATGAAGACTATGAAGACCTCTTGAACGGAAGAATTCTGCACAAATGTCAGCACTAAAAATTTATTATTTTTTCCATTTGGTGTAAATTGGTACATTCGACTCTATATATAGAAATATATTGTGCAAATCTATGAATAAGTTAACAAAGAAAATATTTCGTACATTGGAATTCAATTAATTTAAGAATCAGTAAAAAAAACAGGAAAATTACAAATTATTATTTTTGGAAAATTTCTTTTTAAGTTATTACACTTTCTTCTTTTAGGACCACCAGGCAATTATATGTTCCTGAGAGAAGTTGCCATTGCTGTTACTTATACAGTATAATTTCCGAGAACATTTAAAATTGACAAAATAAAAATTAATTATTTTTATAATGTACTTAACAAATAACATTAATAAAAAAAATTAACATTAATGTCGATTTTTTCATAAAATGTGGATTTATTCATTATTCAACTTCATTACTAGTACTATGTACGAGTATGTCTAGAACCTAATGTGCCATAAGTCAAATTTATCTAAAATTTTAAAACTTGAATTATAAAAACCATATTATATTTTATATCGGAAGTGTATATGATATAATGAACAAAATTTAGAAATATTCATATCCAAAGTACAAAGAAGTATATGATTACTTAGTATATTTTACCAGCAGCGAAAATCTGCTCCTGTGAAATATTACGCTCTACACTAAATGACACTACATTCTACATTGCTACGTTCTATCATTAAATTTTGTGGTGAAGGAACTACCTACAAACGCCAACTACCTACCTACATCTGAGCCATGGACAATAATATTATAGTACTTTAGTTAGTGAAGGATGATATTTTTAGCTACTCTCTGCAAATAGTTAAATAAACTTTTAAAACATTGGATTCTAATCCCCATCTAATCCCCAACGCACACTTAAGCAACAATCACTGGCTTAAGTATTCAATATAAACAACTTAAGTGAGTTAAGTCACTTAACTATAAGTGAGTGTCGTCAGCTACTGTAGCCAACGACAGTTGCTTAATTGTGCTTTGGACATGATGTTTGTGTGAAACACATCTTTGCTTTCTATTTCTCTTAAATATTCTCTACTTTTTGGAAAAAAAAACAATTATTTTCATCAATTAATGACTATGGACGATGGTTCGGTAATTTTTTAGTGCTGTAAATATTTTTAGATAAATATGATTATAGTGAGTTGAAGTCTGAAAGTGTAGTTTTCGATGCTTTCCACTTTAAATACAACAAATAAATAAAATTAATTAAAATTAAATTAACTGATAAACTTACAAATAAATTATAGTATCTATTCATTTTCAATAATAATAAGTTATTTTAAAATCAGTGCAATTTGTTTAGAAAATCATTTATTTAGTCAAAAAAAATTTTTACAATAATATTTTGTATTTATTTTTAAATCTAAAAATATGTATAACAATTATTTTTAAATTTCACATATTTTAAAAGATAATAAAAAAAATTTAATAAACATTTTAATTTTTAAATTCTAACATTTATTTTTAATTTATTTGTTTAAATAAATATGACTTATTATTATAAGGGTTCGAATAGAAAAAAAAGACAACAACAAAAATTTTAGTCAATCTTAGTTGTTATCTTTCGTTTCTATTCGAATCCTTCTAATTTTTAAATAGTTTATTTTCGTCATCAGAAGCATCACTTTTAACAAAAAAATTAAAATTAAAAAATTTTAGTTAATTTTAGTTGTTGTCTTTCATTTCTATTCGAACCCTTCCAACTTTCAAATAAATTCTTTTCGTCATAAGACGCGTCACTCTCGACAAAAAAATTAATATTAAAAAATTATTTATTATTATTTTTTTATCCTTTTACCTTTTAAAAATTATTTCATTCACAAAATTGTTTATTTTCCCAGCTTCTTCAACAAATTTGAAATTAACCTGAACTGATGCAAGTAGCCGCAAGCAACGAAACAATGGCAAGGAGTTATAATATAATAAAAAGGATATAACGAGAATAAAACTGAACAATTCAAAAAGAGGTAGAACAACAATTTTAACAAACGCGACTAGGAATTTTTTTTCTAACTACAACCCGAAAAAAACCGTAAACAAAAACATCCGCGCGCTAAAAAATAACAACCGACTCCTTTGAATTGCACTCAAAAACTGTGTCAAAGAGTCGCAAAGGAATTCCCAACAAACCCATATTTGTGCCGTTCAAATAGCAAAATAAAAAAAAATAATGCTAGAGCCAGAACAAGCAAGCAACAGAAGTAAAAACAACAAAAACAAAAACAACAACAAAAGTAGCTACAAAAACATCAATAACAATCAAAGACAAAATATAATTCAGGTTAGTTTTGATGCACATAGCAGTACGCATCGTTGAAGGGGAGACAAAAACAAAAACTCTGATTGAGATTCAAGGAACGTACAGCGGTTAGCGGCAGCGGGAGCGGGAGAGCACATACACAATTAATACGAACAAGTTCTTCTTTCACGAGAAATCGAAGAAGATAAATCAAAAGAAACCCTTATTTTACAATAACAGGGAATGGCAGGGAATAGCAGGGAATTGCAGGGAATAGCAGTGAGTAAGAACACGATGTTTCCTGCTGCTGCTGCTGTAATAGCAGAAAGGACTTCACAAACAACAGGAAAAAAATCAGAAAATCAAGTAAAACTAACCCTCGCGCTGTTGTGTTTGTTGGTGCGTCTTTAAGCTATGCTTAGCGTGCTCGTTATCCTTCGAAGTTATTTAGCTGTTCATGTATCGCGAAGATGTACGCGCAGGGTGGAAACTTTGGTGCTGGGGAATGCATAGCAACAGGACAAGGTTTCACATTCAACAAATTTACCAAACAATTTTACTAGTATTTCCACTTTTTTCAACTATCCCAATGCCAATTTTTCTAGCTATTACTTCAAGGATATTTTTTACTAGCTCAACAAGTACAGTAAAGCACAAAATTTTTACAATCTTTTTTATTTATTTCCAAGCTTTAACAATAATGAGAAACTCAATTGGGTCACCGTAAACCGTATGAAATATAATTACAAGGATATCGTGAATGTAAAAAAAATCTCAATTTACATTAGCGTACCCAAGAGAATTTAGCTAATAATTTAATGAGGAAAGTAATTTATTAATTTAATTTCAATTTGTTAAAAGGAAATTAAGTACACGATTTGCATACATCACATCCAACTCGTTTCCTTTTTCCAATCCACAAAATAAATAGCTCCTTTAATTTGATAATAACACCGTAAAATATTGACAATTAATAATTTGTAAACCCTTTTTGTTGACCTAATAACTGTACCAAACTGCAAAGGATCGACCCAAAATTGAAAATATGGTCGCAATTATATTTTAAAGGTCTGTAGAAGATAAGAATATTAACATAAATCTTACTTACCTCTATTAAGAAATAAATATTATAAATTATAGGCTATAATAATTTTATAAACAATTAAAAGGAGCCATTGAATGATGAAGTTAATAGCACTGAATTATTTTGACCGATGGTTTTATACTGAATCATCGTAGCGCACAATCGGAATAAAATATCGCTCGTTCACTAATTAAAATCTGGGATTATTTTGACCGAAACTTATTTACTGAGCCAACTTAATTATCATAGAATCGCAGTCCAGGATGAAATATCGCTTCATTCACTAATTATAAATCAAAATTCTGTGAACTAATAATAAGCAAATTGGATGAAAAAAGGTTTTTAATTATTAATGTAGAGATTGCACGAATTAAGACAAATTATTAATTTAAAAAAATGTCAACGCAAACTGTTCTCTTTTAAGAGTAAGAGTAAGTACAGTACAGTAGACAACAGAGCAATGAGACCAATTTTTCCTTAATAGTGGAAATATAAATTAAATTGCATTGCCAAGTAACATATTTAGGTTAGGTTGTACCGGCGATCCCAGGGGGATCCACTTAGGCCTATAGGCCCATTGTGATACCGTATTATTGAGAACCCATGGGCTAAAACCATCTAGAAAGTAACATATTTACGTTCTATGCGCCTGCCAAGCCGTGGCAAGACGCAGACATAACTATCTAGGCATACAATTTTAGAGCCTAAACAGCTAGTTAAAATACGCTCTACAGTTTTTACGAAATTCTTCAATAGTTTGGAATTGGACTAGTTAAGGGAAGGGCTGCAAAAAGAATTGTATCGCCAGAACAGAAGCTCTAAAGTCAAGTGTAAATCATTTACTTCTACTAATTTCCCAATAGAAGCTGGAGTTCCACAAGGAAATGTCCTTGGCTCTATCTCGTATGTACTTCACACATCTGCTAACCCAATAAATAATTTAGTTGTCACCACAACGTTTAGCGATGATACAGAAATTTTGTGCTTTAACAAGAACGTTGTATTAGCTTCAAACCAACGTCAATATCACTTATTTTGGGTGATATTGATATTGATATGGTTGTCAAAATGGTGAATAAAAATTAATGAACTAAAATGTAGGCACGTCATTTTTACCTTTAATCGGAGTATATCTCTAACAATTTTACTAAATAACATTCCTATACCACAAACATATAATATAACGTACTTAGGTATTCACATAGACAGGAGACTAACTTGGCACATTGAAGCCAAAAAACTGCAAATGAAGCTCCAAACATCTAACTTGCATTGACTCATTAATAACAGATTCTGCCTGTGCCTGTAATTAGTAATGCTTCTGCTTTAAATAATGAAATTATCCAAAGAGCTTAGTCAAAATTGTTGAGAACAATTAGTGAGGAATCTCGCACATCTAACCACTACTTCCCGTCTAAAAAGAGCTGATCATCCCGACATTAATAAAAATTCAATAGGTACAAGTAAAAACCCGACTGCTTTCTTAATGATCTAATGAAGTTTAATTGTTTTCTTAATAAACCACTTAATATTCATTCCAATGAAATTTAATCCATTGATCTAAGTGAGGCCCGTAATATAAGGTTTACGTATTATATTTTATATTATACAAGTGTATAGTTAAAATAAAACTAATAATATTGAGACTCATTCCCCGCAGTGTTAATTTTACCTTCGGGAATAGACATGAATCTCACGGCGCCTTGTCAGCTAAATAAGAATAATTGCAAACACAACTAAAATAGGCAGACTGCTCTCAAAGCTTGCATAGAAACATAGGACTGTGCTATGAACTTAAAGACAAAAAATTTTTAGCAATTTGTTTTAGACCTGTTTTTTAAATAATATATTTGGGATACTTTTTACAGAGAATGTATAGTATGTGCCACTAAAACTTCAAATCTTTATCTTACTTGGAGTTTATGGCACTGAGCCAAATATTATTGATGATTGTTAGGGGCAAGTTTAAACGCGATACTTTTTATAAACATCAATCAATAAAATTTTTTTTTGTCGCCTTTACAAACTCTATCAAGTACAACACAACTATGGTCTGACATAGTTGATGACATAGATATGACATAGATATGACCCTTTATGGTATGCATTTTTTGTGGGGTGATCGAAGTGAACTTTTAAACATCATCAAAGCATTGTACAACAAATTCAATTGTAGCTTTAGTTATGGTGGAAAGTTATCCGAATTCTTTGGAATCAGTACGGGCGTAATGCAAGGTTGGATACTGACCCCAATACCCTTAATATTGGCATTGGACAACATCATGTGTTCTGCACGAAGCGATAGCATCGGAATATTATAGATACCCTTGACATGTTAAGTATGCAGACGATGTCTGTATCTTAAACCATAAAAGTTCAGAGTGAGTTATAAAACAAACTTAGTTCCTGTGCATTCAATTCTGGCCTGTACATAAGTCATGAAAAAACAAAAGTAATATGCAGTAGCTACACTATCTCGTATTCTCCATCCATCAGAATTAGTAATGACGTAGTTGAGCACGTAAAATCATTTACATATTTGGGTAGGCTTTTCAGGTCGACTGAGTAAAGTCAAGACAGCTTTTGGGCAGTTAAACAATATGTGGACATTTAATCAAATAAGCACTCGTACTAACTCGAACATGAAATCAACTTTGTATTGCGGATGCGAACCGTAGAAAAACACCGCTAAGTATTTGCGCATCTAAGTATAAATAAAGTGGCCGGAGCGCATATCCAATACCGATCTATAGGAACGCATGAAACAATTGCAAGCTTCGACTAAAATCAAAAGAAGTAAATGGAAGTGGATTGGCTAGCTAAAAATGCTTAGGAAACCAGTATCCTATGTAATAAACCAAGCCGTACACTGAAATCCACAAAGTAGCCGCCGGCTTAAAGCTAATACATGGCGAAGAATCGTGGACCAGGAACTTGAAGACGCACAGTACAGTATGACAGTATGACAACTCATCGTTAGTATAAGAATAATCTAAGTTAAAGTTTAATTTTGTCGATTTTTCTCTACCATATATACCTATACTCATATAAACTATAGTATTATTGTAATTTAAATCTTGCTAGAGTAAGCAAGTTCGAGGTGTAACCTTTAAGTTTTTCTGAGAATTGTGTTTTTATAATAACAATCGTCTTAGAACTCACTCCCCAAAGAAGACAGTATGACAATTCATAGTTAGTATAAGAAGAATCTATATTTAAGTTTAAGTTTGTCGAGTTTTTCTCTATATATACTCGTATAAACTATATTATTGTAATTTTAGTGGAAGTGCAGTACTACACATTTGTTAATAAATTGTTATCGATATGATCCCATTCCCTTAAGCTGCTTGTTAAAACATATTTTATGAGGCATAAAACGAAAATTGATACATAAATAAATACAAAATACAAAATACAAATTTTATTAAGTGAACAAAATGTCTAAATTATGTTAGTAGTAAATAGAGTCCATTTACTTAGTTTCTCCCTATTGTTCCTCATATAAATAAAATGCTTTTATAATAAAAACTTTTATGTCTTGCAATAAAAAAAGCGAATCTCTATGAAAAAATTGAAAAAGTAGGTCTGCAGTACATTACCTATTTCTTAGATTATCACCTCTCTTTTAATATTTTACTATCTTTTATATTTTTTACTTAATTCCTTTCAGATGAGAACAATTCGATGAAAACATGAACTTAACTGAAATGTGCCATTGTAAAGCACAAAAAAAATTAACCCTCCGTGGATTTTTGTAAGTTTTATGTTCACAAAGTGTAAAGAAAGATACAGCAAATGGAAGTCGCAAAGAGCATACATGTCACAGATAAAAAAGCATATTTGCTCCTGGACTGAATGTGTTGAATGTTGTAAATTTCTTTATAATTTTTATGATTCGATTTTTATGTTCCACAGCGAATTTACTTTACTTTTGTTGTAAGTTCAATAAAAGAAGATTTATGGCAACTCCGCGCTCGGTTTTACAGTTTTCAGCGTTCTAATAAAAATTTGTTACTCAAAGAAATTCCATTTACGGAGAAATCAGTACCAAGATTAACGATGGCAGAACTATTACCGCAGTATCTTATATTTTAATTCCTTTATGCAAAATCAAATACCTTCACACACTGTGAGTCTTTACAATGCGTTCTTACCCTGCCGAAATGAATGTTCTTCCTACGGCGAAGCAATTCATATCAATTGAAATGTAAATAAAATTATTCAAATTGAAAAAATTAATTTCTTTCCGGTGCGAGGGTCCGAATGTGTGTTAGAAATTCACATAGCAATACCTAGAAAACTTTTAATAAACTCGAATTTTTGAAATTCCTGCAGATTGAGATTAAATAAAATTCCGTACTTTTTGGTCTGAATAATATCTGAAAGCGATACCACGACGACACAATTGAAATTAAGTCAACGAGTATCTGGTGCCTCCGAATATTCGGATTAATCATTTTAACAACTTCGTGAACATTCACAAGTTGTAAATCATTTGGATTTCTATACAACAGATGCAGAAATTCTAATGAATAATTAAAAATTAAGTAGAGTGTAAAGCTAAAAGGAAAGGCGAACGGAAAATAGGGAAATGCTCACTTGGGGGCTTAAAAATGGAAGAATTTGATTAAAAAGTCATCAAGTAAATAAGTTTTATGTAAATTACACAATAATAGCCCATCCTTTAGAAAGATAAAAGCTTCCATTAGAAACGATTTTAACCATACTTGAAATTTCCTTAGTTGCTAAAAAATTATTCACTTCATTGATTTATTTGAATATTTTAAATAATTCACAATTACTGAAGCACAAGTAATTACCGCATACTTCATTCTTTAACACTTAAAGGCTCAATAATTAGTCAAACGTAATAAATTCCTAACGTAAAAGTACTTAACTAATTATCTACGGGAGCAAAAACAGACTTCGACTTCGATGCTTTAAAGCATTAAAAGTCAGTTGGTCTTTGGTGTAAGTACATATTTTATCACAAAAACTGTCTGGTAAATTAATTACAAATAGAAGTCACAAACAGTTTATCATTTATTTTTTAAAGTAATAGTCTTTCGGTCCACACGTTTATTCCAATCGTTTTCCAACCCTTTCCAACCCACAGCTTTTAGCTGGGAGTTGTATTGAATGAAATTTGCAAACTTGGCAAAAAAAGAAAAGGACATTGCACGTGTTAGAAAGATGACCTGCACTGATGCATAACATAAACTCCTGGATGAATATATTTCACTCAACGATAACTGTAAACTTCGAAAATTAAGACAAATCCCAATTCCAATTGCTTAAGAAAGTAGAATTTAGAGTCAATGGTGTTTGAGGTCGGGGCTCAATGGTGTTTGAGGTCGAGATGGTAAATAGCCTCACAATAACATAAAAAAGTTAAAAATCACCTCGAAAATATTGTGTATTTTTTTCAATTAAATATTTTTATATAAACTTTGTATTTTAAAAGCTTCCCTTAAAAGAATCTCTGTATATGCCCCACTTTTCTTTTAATAACAACAATAACGTAATCAAAATAAATCCAACTTTAGAATATGCTTCGAAATATAATAAAATTCCTTAAAAAACTTATTAATTGCACAAGTTTAAATATATTTTATATCAGAAGATGAAGAAATATATTTTATATTATTTTTTGTCAACTGCGACGCGTATTATAACGAAAAGAAATTATTTATAAATTAGAAGGGTTCGTACAGTAATGATGAAATAATAACAAAAATTTTAATTAATTTTATTGAAATTTGGCTGACCATAAAACGCTGTTTCGAGTATTGCCAAGTACTCATTATCAGTGATCTTAGTGAAATTTCAGCCAAATTTCAATAAAATTAAGTAAAATTTTTGTTATTATTTCTTCATTACTGTACGAACCATTTTAACTTATAAATAATTTCTTTTCGTCATAATACGCGTCATAGTCGACAATTTTTTTATATTATTTTAAAGTATTTTATATATGCATAATAAACAAAATAATATTATATATTTACTACATTTGCTAGGGACTTACTTTTTTGAGGATCTTGGCCGGTCTTCTGGTCCTCCGTATAGAAACAATGAATCTATTCGAACGCACTATGTAAAATATATGGTCAATATAATTCATCTACAGACCTCACAATAATTTTAATCAAAAATTCGGTTCAACTTGTAGGTTTTCTAATACTAAGAGCTACTAAAACTAAGGTTTCTAATGCAACCCGTTAAAAACATAAATGTACTGTTAGAAATATCAATGCTGTCAATCAAACTGTGAATGATAACTGAGATTTATCCCAAAAGCTTGGATATTCATATGGCACCACCCGTAATATTTTTCTACAGATTTGTTTTTCAAAGCATATATAAATTTGTAGATCACATATTGCTTATTGCTTACGAAGGCATGTAACGACCTTCGTAAGCAAGTAAAATGATAGCACTGAAGAAGTGATCACCACACGTTATCTTGAAACACATTTGTATTCACAAAAATTAATATATTTGCTATGGTTTATGCTCTGGAGATATAATTGGATCATAAATCTCTAAAAATGAAAACGGAATTGCTATTACAGTCCACGAAGAATACTACAAAAACAAAACTACTGATTATTTGTGATATGAATCATATGATTTGGGCTTTAAGAATTTAAGGATCATTTCAACCAGAAAGTGGAACATTTAATCCATTTGATAATAAATGGATTAAATCATCAATTTATTTGGAGAAAAGTTAATGACCGTATAATTTCCTGATATGCTGATGTGAAATGACCACTATAACTATACGATATAACTCTATTGAATTTTATTTTTTGGTGTATATTAAGTTATCAGTTTACTCTAATATACTACAAACACTCGTTCAATGATCGTTCAGTTAATAAATAATCGGTTTGTTATCTTAAAATATATCACCAACTTCGTTTAACCCACATACAAATGCAAATTTGGCTTTATGATTTAAATTATATTGGTAACTATAATAGATTACTAGATAATTCTACGCATATAGTATTAGAAATAGTATTACCACAAAGATAATATTTTTTTGTTGTAATGAATTGTAGAATTGTATTACCCGTCTAAATGTGTTTATGAAAATTACAATTTATCTGATTTAATTTTTGTCTTTTAAGAAAGATTTCTTGAATTCTTCAGTCGGAATATATAACTTTCGACGAAAATTACCCCAATTTTTTACTTTGCTTTCATTTTCACTACTTAAAATAATAACCGTTAAAATAATGATTGATAAATTTCATATATCATTGAAATATTTAATAGTTCCCAATAATTCAGAATAGTTGAGACTTTCTGATGTACTAAGATTTAATCCCTCACCCATGACTTATTGGCACTTATGTTATTATTCTTGTCCTTTAGTGCCCAGTCGTCAGTAATTAAAATATTGGCAAATAAAAGACGAATAGCGGAAATGAGTGGTGATTAAATGGTTGACCGTATTATTTGGTGAATCAGTCTATATATCAATAGTAAACCACAAGAAAGATATTTATTTTCTATTTTATTTACTTTCACCATTTTCAGAGTTAATAATATATTGACAAAATTAGCAGTTTTGTAAATATAGTAGAAATACATATTTAACAGAATAGTCCCATGTGAATACACAGACAATCGTCAGAAATGAACAAACAAATATATTGAAAAAAGGATAGTATTTAATTCCTTACCATCGGTATGTTTCCATTTGAAAAATTAGATGCACTTAAGTTTTGAGGAGAAGTATTTATACCAACCTTTAAGAAATGTTTCTGATAATGAAGAATTTGATTAGATAACTTAATTTTGACTTATTTCATTCAATTTCTTAGATTGATTACAATAAAATAAAAAAAGTTTATTACAAATATTCGCCATCCTTCAAATAATTGCTGTTCAAATACTGGCACTAATTTGATTAATTTCTTTAACGAACTCATTTGGGCAGAAAAAAGGACTCTCGAGTTCTGACAATCACGCGTCATTTTGAAAAACTTCCGAACTGAATATGCAATTTGTTTTGGGAAATCTCTGTTTTAATTCACATTGTCAACTCTATTGACTGGTTTTCGCCACAAAAAGGAGGAAAAATTTGAACAGCAATATGGGAGGGTTTCAGAGGAAAAGTTTTTACTTTGTGTGTTTTTCAGGTAGTTTAGGTTATTAATTTTTGTCTTAAATAATTACGTTGTTAATTACCAGACGGAAGCCTAATTTTCTCTTAGCACCATATCAAAGGTTGACCCAATTTTGTAAAGTTCTTTTAAAAATTTGAAAATTCGTAAATTTGTTAACAAAATTTCAGTTGTTGTGGACTTTTGAAGGTGTCACAAAAATGGCAATGACATTTTTTACTTCTTTAACTTTTAGAGGGTCACAAATATTTCCACCCCAGGCTGTTTAGACGTACTTGAAAGGGAGTTAAAAAAAATAACACCGATTGCTTTTCTTTTCATCACGACCACTTTTTAGTGTCACGAAAAAATTTATCACCTCCGGCCTCCCACATGTATATCCACAACTGCGTCAGTTTCAGGCAAAACAGTAGGCCAAAAACATGTTCTTGGAAAGCAGAGATAAAAGGTGAAAGTTCAATCAAATAAAGTAATTAAAACACCAAAAAACGCGGAAACCTTGCAGGAAGCCAATGGAATGGACTCATAAATTAATTGTGTTGTTAACAATAAAGATATAAGACAATTATATAGATTAACGGTGTATAGCTGCAGAAAGTAAATTTATCTTAACGTGATAAGTGACTGTTTAACAGTAGTCATTAAAAATTCATGCTGTCTTAGGGGGACAATTCTGTTGCCAGTCTTAATACATAAGTACGGATGTTATTGCTTAAATAGTAAATGAATGAAAATAGACGATGATTTCTTACAATAACCATTTTAGATTACACTCAAGCTGATAACCATGTATCATACGATTGTAATCGTATTTTTCCGCATTACTTTTAATATTCTGATTCCTCAACCGGTCCTACGTTGCATGGGAATGTGTTTAGAATAGTACCACACACTACTTAGAATAACACTCAGTATTTTAGAATTTGATGATAAAGGAACGATAAATTTAATATTATGAACCTCACTCCCTCCGTGGTAACGAATCATCTCAGATTAAACCATTGGTAGTTAACTTTATTCGTGTATTTCAGTTAAGCTATGGTTTGGAAGTGAATTTTTGAAAACCAGAATTAGATTCGCTCCATATGGTTGCATTCAAGTACCTACCTCATTAAAGCCCCTATATAAAGTCAATTGATTCCTAGCAGCAAGTTTTTGTATAATATAAACTATATTCCAAATTAGTAGACAAACTACTAATTTGTCGAGATCGAGCTTAAAACTTGAATGTGTGCATGACTATCTGACATAAGGATTATTCTTTTGAGTCTTAAATTTTATAATAGTAGATGTCTTTTGCAGATTTTAATAACATAGATTTTAATTTTTAATTCTGAGACCACAGTGTAGGAACCACTGACTTATATTTGGTTTTTTAGGTTGTAGAGTTGGAAGATCAAACACTGTTTAAATGTAGAGCCATCTGTAGTAGTAGTAGTAGTAAATTTAAATTTTTTAAATTTATTTATTATTTCATTTTAAATTTGTTATATTACAAAAAAATTTATAAACTGATATAATTATGAATATAGACCTTACCTATGGCGATTTTGCAGAGCTATCTATATATCTGTATACTAGACAATGGTAGTGATAGTGGTATTCATTGTTTTCACACCTTAGACTATCTGGTATAACAGTGATGTATTTCTTGTTGCAGGGACAGGAAGCATATAGTATAATTAAGAAATGTCTTAAAATTATTTTAGTGATAAAAATATATCACAAAAATAATGTCACGCAATTTTGCGAGTCTCAAAAATTATTCAACATTATTCAATCGCCTGGAGTTTTTGAGTCGTTTTATATCACTAATCTAAAACGGGAGGACACAGTAATTAATCCAGAAATCACTCCAGAACGGGAATCAAGCAGTAAATTTTTAGGATTGAAAACTATATGATATCAAGCGACCAAGGAACAATGGTTTAAAAAAATCGATGGTTGCATAAGGTGTGTGGACTGTAACATGATCCAAAGGATATCTAATTGCATAGAACGACATAAACCTGATATTTGTAACGACTGTTCGACACGGCCGCGATATTTTCATCACATTGTGTACGAGACATAACGCGATAAGACTTTTTACTTACGCCTGGGATTACCGTCAGTACAAAAAGACGAAAATCTTTTGTGTAAATGCTTTATTGTGTACTTTAAAGACGTATTTTTCAACTTCACTTTTTTTTTCTCCATGCATGTTGAGTTTTCACTACTCAAAAGTACAGCTGAACAATTTCAGCACTTGTGACTGGTGAATACTGCCTCAATAGAAAAAATTTTCTAAAACTGACATTTTAAACACTTGTTATCATTAGTCATTCTGGCCTTTCTTGTCAAAAATACAATGATGATGAGTGCCAGATGAATCCACCAAATATAGCCAACCGCTAACCCTGTATATATATATATATATATAGATGCAGATTTTGCATTATAAATAACAAATTTCACAGTGACTAAGTAATGTAAGAGTCAAGTTTCAGTTCTATCAACTTTAACCTATGGATTTAAGTGTAAGTTGAACTCATATTTTTCCACTCATAAAACAAAGTTTCTTTTTTCATATTAATTGGCAAAGATTAATGACGTCAATTCTATGATCAAATGCCAAAAATCTATTTTTTCATCATTTCTCCCATAAAAAATCCTGTTACAATGATGAACTACAAATAAATTGGCTTCAATTTATTTTTTAAATTCTGTAACAACCCCTATGTGTCACAAATTTTTATTCTTTTATTTCAATTATTTAAAGTTCTTATAAAATTTGAAGAATTTTCATATATAATTATGAATCCTTGTTTAAAAATACTTGCACGTGTTTAAATTATCATAACGAGTATAATTAACGAATACGAGTTTTTCTAGCCTTGCAGAACTTGTAAACATCTTGAAAAAAGAGTGTAAATAACCCTTGAATACTATAGTTTCACAAATGAATTAAAAATATTTGAATACAGAACCTGGAAGCCTTTCTCTAATTTTCTGTTTGATATGCTCACATAATCTTTTAGTATAGTTATTCATAAGTGATTAAATAGAGCATAAATTTGTTTCTTGAAAGCACTTTTTTATGCTTAAAATAATATATAATAATAATTAAAATTAATATTCAACATGTGTTGCGCAGATATACTTTGATATATTGGATAATTTAAATGCTTTTGCAATATTCCCTTCAAAACTTATTTAAATAATTTTGCAATTGGCAAAATAATTTTTTTCAATAAAGTTTTGACTTTATCTACCTATTTATCTATTTATTTCTATCAACTTAAACTTAGTATATTGCTTTTATCAGTTATAATTCAGCAGGCATCAGAATTACAATGAATCAGTTCTCGAATCTGCTAATTCATTTAATTACTAATTAAATATATCAAATGATTATTCCATAAGTTATTATTATAATTATACCACATTTATTTTTAAAATAGTTATTTTTGTTATGTTGAATATAGAGTTCATTCTTTAGTAAAAGCCTATAGCATACTGTCTGAAAAGCTATAAGAACTCTTTGTGTAACCTCTAAGATATTACCACTATTTTATTACTATTAGTTGGTAGCACTACTTTGTTACCATGAGTTTAAATATAATCTGTTACTCACTTTATTTATATCAACTGTTATTGCATTTATACTTTTGGATGTTCAGTGACTGCACAACGCAACTTTGCTTTACAATAGTTTTTAGCAAACGGCTTAATAAGAACATGGAATTCAAATAACATGAAATATGTGACATCCATGTACATTACTGTTTTCAAAGCCAACATTTTGAGTTGAATGCCGCCGTAGATTGAAAAGTTTTTTAATGAATTGAAAGCAAGTCCCACATCAGCTTACAAAGTATTAATGGGGAATTATGTCAATCGCAAGCATAGTTGTCTGCACTAGATGGTGTCTGTTTTAAATTTGAATAAACTATGATTTATTGATGATTTCTTTGTGTTCTATATTTGATGCAAACTGTAGATTCTGTGAAGAGAATAAGGAGTCAGCCACACATGCACTGAATATATCCAGCCCTGCGCTAATACACATAAAGACTAGACTCTATGCATACTCTTACGGAGGAGGCAATAAAACTCTGTAAAGTAGATTAGAGTCCTACTGTAAATCCAGAAGTTCCACATCCCATAACAATAATAATAATAATAATATTTGATGATTGCGTATGCTTTTCAGACGGAGGTGTACTCGCATATATTAAATACTAGTAGCACCTTACCACCTAGTGATTAAACTAGATGACTTGGCAGATTTTTTATAATTTATAAAAGTAAACATAGGTAGTAGTAATTATCTCTATGTAATGCTAAATCATTTTACGAGCATAATATTTAAATAGGATACTATTTAAATTACACTTAATAATAGATCCTGGTTTAATAACAATATTGTTAAATTGTTTCAAATCACACCGGGGCAAATATATGTAAATTCCTATATTTTCAAAAAGTTTCACATTTCAGAAGCACAACCTTAATTAATTCTTTCTTTCCAAGTGTAGGGCAAGGAAATCAATATTTATGTGAAAACAAAGGATATGTAAAGTTATTTCAGCTTTGTACGATTAAAACTACCAAAAATATGGTAATGTCTAGGTACGCGTATGTAATTTTAACCCTCCAAAGCATAAAGTTCAAAACTGCAGTGAAAAAATGTATTAAAATTATAGCACAATGTCACTTGGTCCTTGGAATCCTTACAACCACTACTATCTTTTTCTCCTCTCCATCTTTTCCACTATTTAAAATAAAATAAAAACAAAATAAAATAAAAATAAAATAAAAAAAAAATAAAACTTCGAAGGGTGCGAGCATGCATAACTTAGCCTTGAGTCATAAAACAAGGACTTTGGGTGCTCTTAAGTTTCAAGAAAATTTCTTTGCCAATTCCAATATTAGGGTGGTGGACAAAGCAAACGACGTGCGAGGGGAAATATATAAAACTTTACTAAATATTTTTAAAAATGATTTTTTAATTTTTAATTCCTGCTGGTTTAATGTAACTTTCTATTGTTCAACTCTCTTTCAGCCTGAAATCCAAGTAAAGGAATGGATGCTTTAAGATGTGTTCAACACGTGCTTCACGATGTGAAATTCCGATTCTATATGAAGCCACAGCAACAGCGTGAAACCAGTTGAATTTTACACCGAGGGGAGAAGAGTGAAGGACGCTACGTTAAGAGAAGGTAGTTTTATTTTATAATAAAAACCAAAATAAAATACTATATGATTAATAAATAAACAATTTTTCTTTGATGAGGAACAAAGATCTTTAATCTTAACGTTTAACCTAAGATTTGTGCCAACATTCAATTGAGTTAAAAAAAACGCCTTTAGAGTCTACCAATTAACGAAATTGACTTTAATTCCGGAAGTAAACAGTTGCAAAACGTTTCAAACAATTGCAAAAGTAAGTCTTTTAACGATTTATCAAATAAATAAATAAATTTGAAAGACTTTATGTTATATTCAATATAAGCAATATGTCAATGAATCCTGGTTCATAAATTAGTATAAATTTCACCAGAAGGTGCTTTCAGTGAGATATCAAATTATTTTTTAACAAGTAAACAAATTTTGTACATATTACAGAATAGACAAAAAATCGAACCTCGTCTAGTACTAAGGCATTTACTTATAAAAGGTTCGAAATACATCTATAGCCTCATATGCGACGTTTGGTGCATAAATTTAAACCTGATCATAAATCCACTAATCATTAATCTTGTTTGAGGGTGCAATAGAGGTTGACATTCCTGTAATCAACAATAAATTCAAATACTTTTTGAATGATTGACGATAGTTGTTGAGGTTACAGTGGCATATTTAAACAATATTGATTTGAAATTTACACAAAGGATTATGAAGACCCATAAAGCAAATTTGACATACCTAATCCTTTATAACTATTTCCTACTTCAAAACTTCTAACTTTCCTGATAGTTGGAAAGAATGATATTTAACAACAGGGAACATCAATGTGTATAGGTGTATATATTATCTAGCTACCTACCTATATAAATATGCACTGATTATATTATAAGATATATGATACATTTATTTATTTGTACTTAATTCACTCGTAGAGTATCTAAAAAATCTTAATAAAATTACTTACTTCTTTATTTGTTTTTAGGTGATATTATTGGGTAGTAGAGTTACTTATTTACTGATGTCCTTCCCTCCTAGTGAAGCATACGAGAGTAAGTGAATGTATAATATTAGGTTTCAAAAAAAAAATGGAAAAACGATTTTCTAAGATTTTTCAGAAAAACAAACTAATAATAATTTGAAGAATGATGAATTAACGTTTTATTTTATTTAAAATTATTATTATTGATGAATTATGTTCAACTTGACAAAGAGGATGTCAGTATTGTTATTGACAATCTATTATCTACAATAAAAAAAGCTAACTAGGAAAACTGCAGTGATGAGAAATTTAAGAGAAAATAAAATTGATTGATTTATAAACAAAATATTAAACGTTTAGATTTTGTAAAGCTTCGTACACCAACAAGCAGATAATAAATGGAACAACTTCAATTATTATATAATTCAATTATATATGATTCTAGTAAATATGTTTAATAATTTAAATACAATATTTTAGTGACCTTGGTCTACAGTATCTACACCTATCCTATCTACAGAATCTACAACTATCCTCTCGTCAATACCACTTTCTACCTCTACACCACGCCCATGCTTTCTAGCTTAAATAAACCTGGACTTCTTATTACTACAACAATCCAATACCACCTCCTACCTCTGTACCACGCCCATGCTTTCTGGTTTAAATAACCATGGACTTCTAATTACTAAGCCTTTTTATCTCATGTTTCTCTTTGAATGACGGAAATGAAGTTTTCTAAACTGCCCTCCAAATGAGTACTGAAAATCTTCTTAATTCATTTCTTATTGATAGTTTCAGTGGATTAAAGACTCACACTCTCGAAATAATATTTATTACGATTGGACACATAACCTATTGAAGTAATTTGATGTCTAAACTAGTATTTTTCTGGTGTCATATTGATTGAAATATACATAGATGATCATTGCATTTGGTCACTAATATTATTATGCTCAATTAAAAAACAATCAATATATTTAGTTGATAATATATTAAATAATTATAATTTACAACAAAAATAAACGTTGGACATATAAGTGAATATAAGTAAACTTAGCATAACCAAACTATTCGTTATTACCAATCCCATCTGGTTGTACTTATCAGCAATCCCATTTATATGATTTACTGGTTTCATTAAATATGTGCAACCCCTCCATCTCTACCCTTCGCTTCTGTTATTTTTTTTTCTTGTTTTTTCTTGTTTGAGTGATTAAGGAACCGTGCCAAATCAAGCTTGAATGAGAAAGAGCTTGTTTAAGAAGGCAAGCAATATTATGTTTTCCATCGAGGGTAGACTTCTCGTAATCTAGTTCATTTGGTACAAAGGAATTTTTATAAACCGGAGACAGAATTCCTACAAACTTTTCTGCATCAACCTATTTTTAATTATTTTATGTAGTGATTTTGCAAACACCACATGAGCACTTCTTTAATTAACTATAGGGAAACAAGGCATTTGGTGATTTGTTGCTTATCCTAAAACTTTATATAATTAATTGACCAAAAAAATATTTTTGACCAACTAGATATATGTTATTTTTAGATTAACAAAGTTTAATCATTTTAACAATAATAAAAAGATGGGTATCTCTTCAGTACTTTAAGAATTAAATTTGTGTATATTGAATTATTAATACGTTATATATATTAATATTATATAATTTAATATTAATAAAATAAAATGTTTTTATAATTTTTTATTAATTCTATTAGCAATATTTTGTATACAATAATATATTATAATTTAATATTAATAAAATAAAATATTTTTATAATTTTTTATTAATCATATTATTAATATGTTATATATAATAATGTATTATAATTTAATATTAATAAAATAAAATGTTTTTTTAATTTATTATTAATCATATTATTAATATGTTATATATATATTAATATTTTATAATTTAATATTAATAAAATAAAATTGTTTTCTTAATTTATTATTAATTATATTATTAATATGTTATATATATTAATATTTTATATATAATAATATTTTATAATTTAATATTAATAAAATAAAATTGTTTTTTTTATTTAACTGATTTATCTCATTAATTCTAACTATGATGTGTAATATTACAAAATCAATAATAATTCCTCAAGAAGAAATAAGGAAATTATTAAAGAAATAATAGTTTTTTTTGTCATAGAAACCTTGACAAGAATTAAATCTAATCTACTCCTAAAAATAAACTCAGTCTTAAAATGGAAGTCTGATAAAAGAAAGTAAGAGAGACATAATTGCTAATTTTTAAAAGTGCTTTACAAATTCATAAATATGCATTATTGCAGCAATTAATTTTTTATCACTTATATTACTGAAAAGGAATATTAAAACTTGTGAAAATTAATGTAATTAATTTATGATTAATATAAAATTAATATAAAATTTAATTTTATGAAATGGTGTGTTTTTCTCAGTAATAAACTTAGCTGAATAACCTAAACATGACCTAATTATATAAAATAGATTGAGTGTGGGTACAATAAACAAAAAATCTTTTCATGCAAATGAAGAAGGGCTGATATACTTTGAACCATTGTTGAAGCATTGATACCGCAGACATACCGACCCCAATCAAATGACATTTGATTGTATTTAAATGGAAAGCCTATCACACTTGGTAGCTTGTGTTTTCTGCTTATGAAACAGTAAACAAAAATTGAAACCATAAGATTCAAAAACTCGCAAGCTTTAAGACGGACAACAGCAACAATTATTCCCATATAAGAAAAAAAATTTTTTTTTTCATTTTAAATTATACTTTTCTAATTAGTTTAAAATCTTATAGTAGAATCAGCATTCTGAAAAAGTAAAAGCTTTAAAACAGTAATTAATTACTAGACCCGAATAACAGACATTTTTGCTTGAATCTGAAGATCATGGAACCATAAAGTACTAGTTAGATCATAGCATTACGGCGATGATGTAATTTTTTTTATGTATAACTGTTCAATATATACGTATTACATCTGTAACTATCGAGCACCAATGAATAACCATTGCACATCAGTTAAATAGTATGTCTAAGTAGCTTATCTTGAACTCTCTGTATTTTACCGATGTTAAAAGAGTATGGTAAAATCAATCATTTCTGCCATAAAACTAGAAAGGTTTTACGTATAACAGAATTAATAATCAATACCTTTTTTCCAAACTTAGCTTGGTATTCTTGAAAATAAACTAGAAAAATTGCAGTAATATTAATTTGGTTCGTGTTTTTTTTTATTTTTATTTTCGATAAGTTAAGTGCAAGTCAGTGTTATGTCAAAGTGAATGCCAAGATATTTTATATCTTTAGCACATGGCCAAGACAATGTAGCCACTGAATTCGCTGAATGATCTCAATATCGTGCTAAATTTCTTACTGCTTCTCTAACTCATAGAAGACCAAAAATCTAACAAAGAACTTTGTCTCAAACACTTCTTACATAGTAATGCTTTATCATTCTGTGATAGCGTTCAATATTTGTGCTCTATACAGAAGCACATGTGGTATTACCAACCTATAAAACTCAAATTTTGTCGATCGAGATCTATATCCCAATTACCCATTTAGTTTGTGTTATTCTTCTATTTAGTATATTTGGTGCAAACCAGTCTTCTATCCAAGTGAATGCCAAGCTTTTCTACACCATTTTACTGGGAATATTCTTAAGCTATGATCAAGCCAATGAAGTCTTTGACTATTAATTTGCTAAACAATCTGAATATCGTGTTAAAGCTCCTACCGCTTGTGATTTATTCGGATGCAGTAGTCTTCGCTAACTCGTAGACGACTGAAGATAGCAATTTTGGAAAATGACATTTAATTTTACACACTTTACTTTTTCAAAATGAATATTTATTTGTTTTTATCTTAAGCAATGAATGAATAAATGTTTGCCGTGCTGTGCCATAGACAATTTATTCAAACACAAAATTGTTGACGAAAAGATTCAAGTGGAGTAAAAACGTAAGTTGAAAGCACGCTTTCATGGTCATCAAGAACAATTAAAAAATTATAAAATAAATTTCCACTAAAAAACCTGACTCAGGTAATATAAATTTTTTTTTTGAAATGATAACGTAATTAGCAAATGCAACAAATTAAGAATAAATTTTTAAAAAAGGAAAAGAAAAATAAAAAATTTATTCAAGTTCATAGATAGACGATAAATTAGTCTAAACCGCCAACGATTAATCAGATTGAATCTAACAACCCTGATTTAAAAATGTTTAGCTTGTAATTTTATGCATAGTAATTATCTTGAAAAACCGCTTGTATATATCCTTTTAGATTGCTTTCGCCAAATGTGATAAACGGCTTAGTAAGGGTCACTAAATCAGAACGTGAATTCCTATAAATTCTAGCAATAGTACAACTAAATTCCAATAAAAAGCTCCTTGTTTAGTATTGTTTTATATGATTATTTTAAATAAATTACTTTATGCTCCCAAAATTGTTTATGTAGCGACATCTATGTGTGAATAACAGTAGGCAAATGGTATACACTTAACATGTCATCAAAATAAGTTATTATTCAGAGTTTCTTAAGAATATTAATTTTTTTTATTTGCAATTTATTTACTGAGTCGCCTTTTACAATAAGAGCAGCAGAGAATTATGCATTGCTTATATATTATTCCAAATGTTATAATGTAATAAATATTATTATTGATGGTCCCAGCTTCTATAGTTTAAAATTGTTGTAGTAAAAATTATTCATTTTATTTAAATTAGCATCATAACCAAATAGCAATAAAATGAAAGAAACTTTAACAAATCCCAAAAAATCACTAAGTTCTCCAAAAGAACTCCACAGACAATCGAAATTCTTACTACTTCGTGCTATTAGTACTTGCTATAAATCTAGTCATTTTACGTGCTCTTTGTAAAAAAGATATTTCTCTAAGTATGGTTCCAATTTAAAGCTCCTTACAGATGAGCAGAATAGAAATTGTACTTCAAAAATCAACTCATTTCCACATTGCTATATGTGATCGTGGAAATGTACTTCTTTGGCCACTCTACTTCAGTATCAATCCAGTAGAAAAGAATGACACAATATTATAGCAAAATAACTGATTATAACTAAGAAGACTTCCAGAAATCTATAATTTTGAATGTCAACACCAATATTTTTGATAGAAACATATCCGTTGCATGGGAAAGAATGAAAATCAATGGAAATGACAAAATCTTGAAGTTACTTAAGTAACTTACTAAGTAATTGGTGAAAATTTGGTAGGTATATTTGAAGGTATATTAATTAGTTATATTCACTTTCATATGCCAATATAATATGAAAATGATGTATACTATTTATAAAATTAAGCTTGGAAATATTATTTCTGCCTACAAGTATATAGACTATATACATGACTATATAACCATATAGCCCAAAATTATAGCATTTTTAAGCTCAATTTTAAAATCAGTATAAAGCATCTTTGTTTTATAATAACATAATAAAGTAAATATATTAAATATAATTATAATAAAGTAAATATTAATAACTAATTAACATATTTTCGAAGAGCTTCAAGTATTTTGCAGTGCAGCTCTCAATCATCTTCATTTAGTTAAGAACACATAATATTAAATCTGAAACTTGGCAACTCTGCTATGTTTTCATACTGCTTCATTATCGAAGGCATACACCAACAAAGTCTGATATGAAAGTAAATACACAGGCACACGCTGAATAATGAGCAAAACAAAACAAAACACAATGCATACGAAAATGCAAAAAACATAAACTGTGTAAACAAGTTGTTGCTGATGTCAAAGAAAATTGGGTGAAGTTCAATTTACAAACAAATGTAAAAAAAACAAGATCCTCTTGACTGTAGGAATGTTCGTTGTATAAATTCAAAAAAAAATATTAACATAAAGTTTATAAGTAAACTTAAAAGTATATGGAAATTAATACTTATATAAAAATAAATTTATTACCTAACGATACTTTTATATTAGTTTTATATTATTATATATGTATTTCAGACATCAGCAAAGAAAATAAATACGATATCTGTATATTTTAATGGAAAGAAAACTTATTTTTCACTAATTCATTTTCGCGCCAAATCTTGTAAATCTTTTTAAAAGAAAACAACTTTTTTAGTTTTTTTTATCATCTGTAATTTCAACTTTTTTTAAAAACACGTTTTCTCCACTTTGTTTTGTTGTTTTCGAAAAAACAATTAATTATATATATACATATACATATTAAATTATAAATTTACTTTAAAGTAGTTTTATGAACAAAATTTTAACCAGAAAAAATAAAGAATCCGTCCCAATTGAATTGATTTAATAATAAAATAAAATGGCGAATTATACACTTGCCTGTGGTAAGGGAAGCAACGAAGGAATCTGCTATGTTCTGATGTTATTTTTTAATAATTTCTTCCCACAATGTGTAATAGAATAATATATATTATACTTTAATATACTTACAGTTATTGTTATTCTCTTTTCCCTATTAACAATTAAAATTCTTCTTATAGATTTTTATTGGAATATTTAAGTTTGGCTTCATTAAAAAACGTTCTGCTAACACTCGCGCACCATGTTTTTATGTTTTTGTTTTGAGCATTCTTTGCTTTTGTTATCGATAATTCTTAGTGATGGTAAAGTACTTTAAAAACGAGCTGCAGGAATATCGGTGCGTTCTTGTAGTTGCTAACGAACAATTTTAAAATTATTTAATTGAATTATGCACATAATTCTTATTCATATAAAAATATGCTTAAGTAGAATTATTTGTAATAGAAAAATATTAAAATTAAAGATCTGTACTAAATAGGTCGATGCATTATATAGTTTGAAATTATTTGTAATAAAAATATATTAAAATTTGAATTCTCTACTAAAAAAACCGTCTTATTATCATTGTTCTGTTTAATTTATAACTGATATTGTCCAAATTGATTAAGACATCACATATATTTAGTAACAACAATAACTAATTAGATAGTTATTAAACGAAAAAATATTATCTAAAAAATAATATCTTCTTAGTTAATAAGAGCTTTAAATTGACAATATAAAAAACACAGGAAAACGATTACTAAAACGATTAAATATTGGTGAATAATATAAGTCTTCCTTTTTAATAACAAATATGGCATATGAAATGTATTCGAAATATGGAAAAGAATTTTATTGCTTCTTACGAAAGAGGCAATAAAACTCTGTAAAGTAGATCCTATACTAGTTTTTATTGACGCAACACGTCTTAAAGTCCTACTCTAAGCCCAGAAGGGGGCACAATAGGCCCGATGATCGGATTGCCACATCGCCTAACAATAATATTCTAAGAAAAAGTCTTAAATTTATATCTTTTGTTATACTCATAGTCTATTTTATATTTATTAATGCTATTCAGAAACCGATTCACTTATAAAAATGTTGCGCTTTAGGTACCAATAATGTCGTATTTCTTTATGAGAACCCTTCCATCACGAGATATCTTGCACAAGGCAAGAACTTTTTCAAAAATATCTTAATATCACTGGTGTAAAGGAAATAAAGGATTGCAGTTTTATCAATTGCAATAAAGACATATCCATAACAAATCCACCAATCAAACCATAAAAAAAATTTTAACAGAAAATTGACTATACAAATATATATGTTATTTAAAATATTCAGACCGTTTAAAAGTAAGATTTTTATAGACATTAAACTTAATAGAAAACATAAACGGCATTATAAAGGTTTTTATAGACTCTCTTACAACAGACTTGATCGTTTACTTAAGGATTCACTTCAAACCATAACATTCAGATCACCGCTATATATAAGATATGAAGATTTTTTCTAAATATTATCTTAAGTAGTATAAAAAGCATTGACTATGACCGTAAAAAAAAATTAACACATTTTACTTTTCATTGTAATAATTATTTTTATAAAATTAACTTAAAATAATATAAAAAACTAAAATTAATTTATAATCAATTAACTAATTCTACAATTCTTCTATACTCCACGTCTACACTAGCCTAACTTCTGTAGGCATTTTTGGACATATACACTTATTCGCTTACACATATAAATTCGAGTTTGCATTCTCCCAAAAAAGTTTTGTCAAAATCTAACTGGTGTATACGCAGATTTCTGTTACGTTTAGTCTATTTTACCTAACTCGACATCAATATGTGCTATTTCCCAAACAAAATCCATATAAGAATAGGCTAAAGAGGTTCGTAAATATAAGTCTAAACATAACACTAGGATCTTATATCTTATACTTATGCATATAATAACAATAAATTTTACAAATGAATTAAACTATCATCTGTTGGACATTTTTTGCAGTATGTCCAAAAATTTTTTATCCATTTCTAATTCCGCTCTTGCCAATCTGTTTGCCTCTTTTAACTCTTCATGTATCAACGTCAACACATCCCTCTCCTTTTTCTTTTTTTTAAATCGCCTATCAGCTGTTATTGCAACCGACGTTTGTGTTGGAGACGACGTAGCTGCTGGGGACAGAAGTTGCGGCGGCGTTTGAGCTTGTGGAGACGGAGGTGGTGACGATTTAATTGCTGGCGATAGAGATATTGGCGGTACAACTGTTGGTATTATATCTGTTTGTGGTATAGCTGTTGGCAGTATGGCCGTTGGTGACGCATGTGGTAACCATATAGTTAATGGCGCCAAAGGTGGTGGTGATATTGCAGGTGATAACTTGACTGGTAGTGCTATATCTGTTGGTGACATGAGTGGTGCTGATAAAGGTGGTGGTGATAAAGGTGGTGGTGACATGGGTGGTGATACTGTAGCTGGTGACGACTTAAGTGGTAGTGATATATCCAGCTCCGAGATGAGAGGAGGTGATTGCGACTGTGTTTCTTGATATTGATTAATCTGCATTCGAAAATAATTTTGACACAATTTTTTTTAATTTTTTTTTTACTTATACTTACAAAAACAAAACTTTCATTGGAGGATGTGTGGCTGTTACATTCAAACGATTCAATTATATTATGAATTCTGTAAAAGTGTCTAAATGCTGATGGAGCTCCGCTATTATAATCCAACTTTTTCTTTTCAGACCTGCACAAAAAAGTTTATTTAGTTAAGAACTGCATAATTGTAATTTATGTTTTTAATAACCACCTGTATCTATAAGTTAAATTTTTAATTTTTGTAGTGATTTCAGTTGCATCCGCAAAAACACCTTTGCTTGCTAACATTTTTGATATATCACCATAGACACGACTATTTCTTTTAGCTTTTTTCAGTTCCGGCAACTTAAACTCCCACACATCCAACAGCACATCTTCGTCAGATTCTGTCCAAAGATGACGCCCCTTTTTCGCTTCCTGTGTAAATGAAAATAATTTAACAGTGTATTCAATAAATACAGTTAATTAATAATTTAATATGCATACCATATCATCTGATATACTATCTGATATACAAGGCGTGGGGATCTCATCTGGAATCGAATCTTGCTGTGAAGAGAACAACAATGTTAGTTATAAAAGTACGAGATAAAAACTGTAATGATTTGTATTGAATTAGTTAAGGAATTGATTGTTAAACCTTTTCCGGCTTCAGTTTTTTATTTATGGACTTTGAAAATGAAATGTAGCTGAACGTTTTAAGTTTTTTTTATAAAAAAAATATGTATGCATTTATTTTATGATTAACGTAAACTCAAATCAATTTTACGCCCAACGCATGATTAAGCAACGGGATTAGGCTTCAGCAGTTGATTGCTCTTATTGTATCTCAACTTTGCTATAGGAACAAAATGCAGTAGGTGTGGTAAGATCTGCCAATGGTTCAAGTCCAGTTGATTTAAGGTTGTAATAAATCAGGAAAAGTTGGTATTGTCATGATTTTAAATTTACTTGTCACCAGTTGCTTCTGCATTCTGCTCATGCAGTTGTTGACTAAAGTAGCTAAATATTGTTGCTTAATTATGCGTTGGGTATTTAGTTGCCAATTTACTGCAAATGCAAAAATCTACAAAAAGTCATCCCATAAATGAAACCATTTTTACTTAAACTTACAAAATTAAAACTTTCATTATTGGGTGTAAGATTGTTGCATGGTTGCGACTCAATTATGCTATGCACTCTGTTGAAGTGTTTAAATGTCGACGGTGCTCCACCATTCAAATCCATTATTTTCTTTTCAGATCTACAAAAAAGCTTATACTGTTATAAACGCATAATTGGAAATTGTGTTTGAAATAAATACCTGTATTTGGCAGTTAAATTTTTGATTTTATTATTAATTTCAGTTGAATCTGCAAAAACACCTTTGCTTGCTAGTATTCTTGTTATTTCCACAAGGACATTGCCATTCCGGTATGTCTTCTTCAAGTCAGGCAGTTTCTTCTCCCATACATCCAGCAATAGCTTTTCCTCAGTTTCTCCCCAGATGTACCGTGCCTTTTTCGATTCCTGTGTAATTAAAGTTTGTTTAAACAGCTTATTTGAAAAATCCGGTTAATTTATAAATAAATGCACACACCATTTCAGTTGATAAACAACGCAAACATTCGCACAATGTCCAGCTGAATAAAATTTTGACATTTCTTTTTGTATGGAACGAAGTGGAATTGAAACTGAAAAACAGACCGCACCAAAAGTTTTAAAAATACTGCTTCCTCACAAAGGAGGCGTTAGGAGAAAAGAGGAATGAGTTTTCGAAACTTGTTTGGTTCAATATAACTCAAATAAACAAAAATATGAACAATAATAGTGTATTTGTTGAATAGTAAATAGCATTGTAGTTATTAAATATCTGTTCATAAAGTATCTCTTCGGTAAGGTAAAGTGGAAGCAATACAAGTTTTTGACAGCTCTACTTTGCTTACAACAGTTAATTGCCTACATTTATGGCTTGCAATCGCGTTTACACTATCGCAATTATTTCGACAAAAATGCAGCAAGAAGCGTAATATTTCATTCATACAAAATTGAAGCCAGTAATAACAGTTATAATAAATAGATATTATTAATAAAACCAATATTTGGTTTCTTCATTTTGTTATAGTATCATCAACTATAAATATTTTTAAATTTGAAATGCATGTAATATAACATCCTGCAACCATTCTCTATAAATTGGAAAAAGTACGGTTGGTGCAAATTGTGACCTATTCCGTTAGTCCGTACGGTTCAAGAATTTTGGTTAACTGTTTATATTAACTTCGGCTAGCGCCCAAAGATTATTGAATAATGATATATTTCATGTACAGTTTGTCAACATTGTGTTTGCAAAACGAAAAAATGTTACAAATGTTTGTTAAATGCCCAATAAAAACGATTTAATTTTGAAATAAAAAAAAATTAAAAAGTTTACAATTAATTTAAACATTTTTCTTTTTATTAAACTAAAAATTAATCAAAAATATCGTTAGAACAATAAAATAATTCACAAAAACAAAAATAACACCAAATTTGTTGTGTCAACATTGTGTTTGCAATTTTGCAATTTCTTATTTTTAACGGGACAGAATACCGTTAGATGTGTCTGGGTTTTTCTGTTTGTTATAATATTCTGCAAAAACTGTTCAATTTCTTTGTTATTTAATAAAGTAGAGTGTTTTAAGTGAAGGAATAACTAGAATACACGTGATTAAATATGGCCTGTAAAAGAACAAATTCAAATAATATTGAGTTATTATGTTATAATTACTACCTCGGTAAATCTGCTAAGGAATAAAGTCTAATGTTTAATATTAGGTTAAGAACAATTAATAATATCATAAACAAAACAGAAAATGAGGATTGCATTAGTTTAAAACCAGCAGGCCACCGTATTAAACCATTGTCTGATCGCCATATAAGAAGAGTATTGCGAATAATTGATAAAAATCCTTGAATTTCCTTACGATCATTGGCATTAGGTCTGGAGAAGCTATTTAATATTGTTGTTAGTCACAAGGCAATAAGAAAAGTGCTATTACAAAACATTTATTCTTCGTAAGTTGCACGTAATACACCGTCGTTAATTGTTCAAAAAAATGAAAAATGATTTCAGTTTGCTAGCACACATTTAAAATATGTTTCAGAGTACTAAGATGATGTGATTTCTTGGGACGAAGTGGAAATCAAGCTTTATTATAATGCATGACCCACACAAACATGATAATAAAGCATAATGTCCCAGAAAATCACATCATCTTAGTACTCTGAAACATATTTTAAATGTGTGCTAGCAAACTGAAATCGTTTTTCAATTTTTTGAATAGATAACAACGGTGTATTACGTGCAACTTACGAAGAATAAATGTTTTGTAATAGCACTTTTCTTATTGCCTTGTGACTAACAACAATATTAAATAGCTTCTCCAGACCTAATGCCAATGATCGTAAGGAAATTCAAGGATTTTTATCAATTATTCGCAATACTCTTCTTATATGGCGATCTGACAATGGTTAAATACGGTGGCCTGCTGGTTTTAAACTAATGCAATTCTCATTTTCTGTTTTGTTTATGATATTATTAATTGTTCTTAACCTAATATTAAACATTAGACTTTATTCCTTAGCAGATTTACCGAGGTAGTAATTATAACATAATAACTCAATATTATTTGAATTTGTTCTTTTACAGGCCATATTTAATCACGTGTATTCTAGTTATTCCTTCACTTAAAACACTCTACTTTATTAAATAACAAAGAAATTGAACAGTTTTTGCAGAATATTATAACAAACAGAAAAACCCAGACACATCTAACGGTATTCTGTCCCGTTAAAAATAAGAAATTGCAAAATTGCAAACACAATGTTGACACAACAAATTTGGTGTTATTTTTGTTTTTGTGAATTATTTTATTGTTCTAACGATATTTTTGATTAATTTTTAGTTTAATAAAAAGAAAAATGTTTAAATTAATTGTAAACTTTTTAATTTTTTTTTATTTCAAAATTAAATCGTTTTTATTGGGCATTTAACAAACATTTGTAA
>NC_051847.1:157117915-157417902 GCF_002237135.1 Teleopsis dalmanni | reverse complement strand
TTTGTTCGAAATAAGTGACATTTTCATGAGAGTAATTGGTCTACCAACAGCACATTGAGTTCATATATAATTTATACAAGCCTTTGACTTATTGCAGTTAATAATCTTGTAAACTAATATTATATCTAACTTTAGGTGTTGATTCGATTACTACCAGGCCAAAATCATTTAAAACAGTTAATGCTAATAATCCTTAAACACCAAATCGAATGAAATGCTTCTTACCGTGGTAACACCTATAAAATGCATTGGCATAACATTTGGTGTTATGATCCAAATTCTTTTGAAAATGTGCCAAAACGTTTCGATTTTGCATGGAAAATCACAGCTTATATATCTTAGATTTATATAAGGAAAAGCCAAAATATAAACTTTCAGTATTATTCATCCCACAGGATAAAATGGCTACCAAGCTGAAAATTTCATATGATATTAAACCAACCAGTAATTCAAATTTTGTAAAAATTATAAAGCATGATGACACATCTGCTCTATAATATTTTATTTCAGAGCCCGATTAAAGTGATATCACACAAGTTGTTGGCAACATTTGTGCAGCCTTGGCTATGTAAATTCATCGTTTTAAGCTTAAATAGATTATAATAATAATTATTAATCTATTAATTCAGAAATCAGAACTTTCCGGTAATCTCAGCAAATTCTTAGTCAGGTTTTGAACTATACACTTAACATACTAATGACTTTGGTGGTCTTTAAAATAGAGAGTCATTAAGAGACTCTATTTCAAAAAAGGAATACGTTTCATTATTTGTGGATAAAAACATATTGCTAAATCGATTTAAATATAACCTTTTTACTCTGCATCAATATTAGCTTGACGACCAGTTATATATGAGTATAAGAAAAGAGTAAAATAAAAGAAAAGGTCACATACATTTTTATATTTTATATATACATTTATATATTTTATATTTTGTTCATGATTCTTGGGTATAGTTAAATGAAGAGTAAATGGATGATCGCTTAACTTCACTTGGGTTTCGCTTAAAATAAAGTCACCCGCACTAAAACATTGCCACATATATCAATACGATTGTATATATATATTTTGAGGCAATATCAATTTCAAACCAAATATATAATGTATGTTCTTACTATTTAATAGTTCTGCCTATAAACTTTTCAACAATTAACTGACGGAATATTAATACAATTTCAATATTGTTCGACTGCTAATGCAATACAGTTTAGATAATCAATTTTTGTAAATTAATTAGTAAATGAACTTGCCACACCAATTTCATACTTCCAGTTCTAATATTTTTCAAGGTACTTTTTCAATGTACTTGAACTGTTGTATTGCCAAGAATTAAAATTTCAGCGCATTGGACACATCTAAACAAAGCTAAATACTTCCTTTCTAACAATATTGCCATAAAATTTCTGTGATGATTTTGTGCTACACCTGCCAAAATATAAGCGTCTACATATTAAACAAGCATAAATAAACTGAATTTCAATTTTAAACAAAAATTCTTAATTAGTAGTTTAAATACCTATAATCCATTTAACAGCTTAAAACTGTAAAATGGGTCATCTGTAGGATTTTGTGTTTAGTTTGTCATATTCTAGCAGTCGTATATATCGACCACGACTTGATAAATTAAATCTTCCCGTGCAATTAAGTTTTTGTATTTATTAACCGAATAATTGGATAGCAAGGAGCTAATAGGCTACACTGCATCAGAGTCAAATGGCACCAAACCAATACAAAACAAAATTATTGGAAAAGATGATTGCTGTTCAGATATTTTTATAATATTAAAAGCAAATAAGAAAACAAATAGTAATTTATTTAAGATTTAATACACTGAACATCTGAATAGTGTAGGAATGAGAACTTTTTATTTGGGCTTCTCTGTTCAATTTTGATCACGCCTTATTTTATCAGCGTACAACATAATGCAATTGATTCGTTAAAAAAAATTATTTACTTAATTCTTTTATAGAACATATTTGAAATTTGGTCTTATTTCTGATGTTTGCATTTTTCCGATAAAAGACATAATTTATTTTCAAGGCTAATATTTTATTATTGTTCTCCCGAATTATAGACAATATCTCTCTTTTCCTTTGTTCTGCAATCATTGTCATCGCGTACTTTTGATTTTTATCTGATTTTGCTGCTGCTGACTTATCTTTATTTATTTCCATAGAATCAGCTTTAGAGTCTTTACTAATAACTCCGTTGTTTCCATTTGGAGGCATAGATTCAACGAGATTTGATTCTTCCGCAATGTCATGAACAAACTTCTTTTGGTCAGATTTAATTGGTTTTTGTAAGTTTGGACGTTTCCTTTTTCGTACAGGAGGCATCTAAATCATTATTAATATAAAAATATCATTTTAAAAATCAAATTTTTAAACTCAGTACCTCAAAGATATTATACTCAAAGCAAATTTAAGAATTTAACACAAAAGAGTTTATAAGTACGACCACCTCGAACACTGTCGGAAATTGAAAGAAAGATAAAGAACTGAAAAAGCATTACTAGGCATAAAGGTTTATGCCACGAAATCCAATATTTATTACGATTACTCTGCCAGAAGAAAATTAAACAAATCACGTGGAAACTAAGAAATAGTTCTGTAATTTAGGTGTCATAACAAGAGAATAATAAAATAAATAATTAAAGTAATAAAAAAAATTAATAGGAAAAAATTAAAAACATGGTTCATAGAGATAAAAGTAATTATTTCTTTAATATATTATTTGATTGTATATTGATTGATTGTATTGTATTCAATGAATTTTGAACTTTGATAAATAAAGTGAAGTACGTTATGAAGATACATTGATTTGTTCTACATTTTATTCAAAGCGAAACGATGTTACTAAGTAATTTAACAACTTCATTAAAAGTACGCATAAGGTAGTTGGATTTATTATTGGCAAACATTCACATTTACATTAAGCAATCATCAAACTACTGACAACCACCATGAAATGCATTCCTAAATTGATTGATTTCATCATACCCATAACCATACCCCCAAACATATCTATTAAGAGTTATATTTAATAACTTTTTTGTAACTTATTTGTATCAATAGAAATCAAGAGCTTTCAAATGCTTCTATATATATAAGTCAGTAAACCTATTGTAAAAGAAAGATAAATTTACAAAATACAAAATTCTAAATATTCCGTCATTGGCATATGAATACACAAAACAAGGCACAAGAGATAACTTAATGCGATTAAAATACGATTAAGAAGGATTTTTAGCTTTAGAAGAGGTTGCAATGAAGGACAAATAAAAATTTCAAAACATTCATCAAATCATAACGTCACACAGATTAAGATGGATAGGACATTCAGAGAAGAAAGAATAATAAAAGGATAGTCAAATCAATAAAGAATAGAATACTGAGTAGTACAGAGGCCAGTAAAAAGTCAAGGTCAATGTGGTTTAATCGTGTAAAGTAGATTACAAGAAAGCGGATATTAAAAAGTAAAAGCAGCTGAGGCAAATTAGAGAATGGCTAAACTTATTCGTTAAAGGATATAAGGAACATTGTTACCAATAATAATGTTGAAGAAAAATTTGTAATAAGATATTAACATATATTTATTTAAAAATAAATTAATGGAAAAAATTTAATATTTAAGTTTAAATATTTTTATATGTTCTAAACTATATTATCTAAAAGAAAATAAGATAATATGTGGTGTTCTTGATATAACACCAATCGTCAGCTAACTTGTTGTCGATTGAGAAGAATATCCAGTTTAAGAGAAAACCGAGTTTAGTTAAATTGTCCATATGAGGTATGTTCATTCAGTACTAACATTAGTTGGGAGAATTTTCACTGTATTATATATTTTTATTAACAATAACGCTATAACCTATTTTAACGGTTTTAATTTATTTTAATGTTGCTGAATATTCAATCGCAACTCGTTTTTCCTCTAGACATCTGCGTTTTACGCAGTAACGTAAGTAAGTTGAGGTTCAGACATTTACAAAAAATTGTTTATTTTAAAAGGAATAATTTTTGTGCTTCAAATAAACTTGCTATAAATGTACAGATAAACACTTTTACCTAACACATCCTTCTTTAAATGTTTTTTTACTTTGCTCTTAAAAAGGGAATATTTTTAACAACTTATTAATATCATTTAGTAGAAAAAAAAACAATTTTTAAAAAAAATATTTAGAGAATGGCTAGAAAGGAGCACAGTTTCGGGAAGCAAGTCTAGACGAAATATCCGATCTGGTTAAAAATAAATTGCGTCACTATCTGATCGCATCACATGCGCACAAACTAAACCTAATTCACAGCGATGCTTTTAAGAAGTCCAACGAGCCGGTTGCAAAGGAAGCTCTGGAGCTTCTGCCGACTCTCTTGAGAACTCGACAAAAATACTTGGGGACTGTCAGTTTTATCGGACTAAAGCACGTACCTGAGATTTCTATTGAAATCCTAATAATATTCACTAATAAAACGCGCATCCTAAGTAATGCTAAAATAAGACTCTGATGTGGTGTCGCAGACCTTAATGGTCTACGCGTGGCCTTTTTGGTCAGCCAGCATAACCTTATATCTAAACTTAACTATTGTTTTCAGCGGTTTGTGACACGGGACATTGTTTTGGTAAAACATCACTTTTTTCTATTGCATGTAAAACCTTTTTTATCTTTAGTTCTACACCTTATCGATCCAATAACGCAGTAAATGTTCATTATTGACAGTTTGATTTTTAACAAAATAGCCCATGAACTATAATAATTTTACTCGAGAACTATACTACATTATTGGAATATTAAATATGGCACATTGGCTAATATTGGGATGGATATTAGACTTAGAAAAGGTTTAAAAAGCGATACAGAATTCTGGTAGGATCATATTACAAATTTTTTACAGGTACTCAGTGCCTCGCATGGAGAATAAATATCATTATTATCTGCATGAAAATTTAAAACTACCTAAGTTTATTATTCTTTTTTAATAAAATAAAACAATTAGTAATAAGATGTTGACTTACTACTATTTAAATATTAAAAAGTTTTCCACTTTTGTCCTATATCTATTGAAAAAATCAAATAATATTTAATATAAATTTCTTAAATTCATATTTTTATTTTACTAAAACTTTGATAAAATAATATGAGCATTATTTATTGATTGCTATAACTTCTAAGCACACATAAAATTAACATAAGTTATTTGCATATATATAAAATATATTTTAGCACATAATTAAAATGAGCTTAAAATCCGGGACAATTCATAGCTTACTTATCAACTGACAAGAAAAGAAACACGTTCACTTTCAGTACATTGAGCAAGATCTGCGGCTAAAAAAGACTTCTGTAAACAATAAAGAAACTGACAGCTGACAATTAGTTGGGATGAACCCCATAGACTCGGCATAAGTACTTTTTTCTACTCATCAGCGAAAATCAAATAATGAAACTAAATGCTCGCAGGAAAGCACCCAACAATAAAAAATAGCCACACTTAAATCTGCGACGTCAATGACAACGAGTCAACGCTTCGCAACAACGCAGCAGCTGTACAGCGTACGCTTGTCAATGGTACAGGTTCTTCTTCACGATGAGGATGAGTTACGCGGCGTTAAAGCAGAAGCTACAGCGCAGTTATCGTTTTATTGTTGCGTTTGTGCTGCTGCTGCGACTGAGGCGGTTTCTTCGGCTGTGGCTATTGCTGTTGCTGTTGTTGTTGTTGTAATTGTTGATTTTGTTGTATTATTATTGGTGATGATATTGTTGCTGGTGTAGTTATTTGCTCTCACGAACTTAGTTGCACGAAAAAAGAAACCTAAGCGTTAAGCTTATTTTACAAACGTTTTAAAGCCAAGTATATAAACTAAGACTTGGCGATTTTTCACTTAGTGTGACATCGTCCACTACCGTACACCATCATTACCAACAATAACAACAACAACGTCTACGGAATATTGGTTAAGAAAATAATTTAAACAAATATCGAAAAGTTAATAAATTTAATTTGCACAGCAGTTGCAGTAAGTTTTATTTTTTAATAAAACATTATTAAATTAAAAATTTAAGAAAAATAAAATAAAATTAGTAATAATTAGTGTTATTTGATAAGTGCGAATACAAGATTTTTAAATGAATTTAACATTAATAATTAAATATATTAAACAAATTTTGAAGTGCAATTATTTTTTCATTGTTTGCAACTATATGACGTTAATAAAAATATAAGAAATATGTTAATAAAATAAAATTAAAGGACTGTTTTTCTGTTATTCGACTTAAAAGACTTTATATTATAAATAATATTACAAATAGTGTTCAAAAGTGTATCTCCCCGGTCAACTATAAAAATTGGGTCAAAATATCAATTATTTTTATTTATCTTTCTTTCTCGTTAACGAAGAAACCAAAGCATATAAATTAAATATTTTATCTTGGATCAAATTAATAGTTTTTTTGTAACCAAAATAAAAAATAATGTATTAAAAATTATAATGAAAACGAAAGTTAGTTAATTCCTTGACAATAAAAATATTTTGTGAAAAAAAATTCGATTGTACTTGAAGAGCACAGTATTTAGTATATTGCGTTTTGTTGGGATAATTGTAAATATTTTTTTCGAAAAATGAATTTATAATAATTTAATTAAATATTTTGTTCAACATAAAAAAATGAAAGTATATCAAGACATCGTTACAAAAAAACTTATTACATGCATTTTAAGCTCAAAAAATTTTTAATCAAAAAAAAAATTATATAATGAACTATATTCAAAATTAAAACAGAAGTTATAAAATTAAATAAAATAAAAAAGAATTATATAATATAAAAAAATTAATTATATCAAAATATTAATAATATAATAAAATTAAATTATATAATTAAATTAATTTTAAATAAAAATGTGATTAACAAAATAAAATTATATAAAATTATAATTAAATATGACATGTAGAATTCAAAAAAAATAATAAAAAAAAATAAATTACATTAAAAATATAGTACGAAAAACGAAATAAACGAAACATAAAATAAAAAATAAATAAATTAGAATGTTTGTATTATTGTCGTGTTTCTAAATTTATATTTTTATATAAATTTTTATTTTCATATTTATATTTTTAACTTTTTATTTTTATATTACATAAGTAACAACTGTGACATTTTTTTATTTAATCTTAAGTTTGTTTTTTATACAATCTGCGTTATTATATAAAACATAAAATTAAAAACACGACCTAAAGCTGAGCAACATTTAAACACAAAAAATAAATAAAATGAAAAAAAATAAATAAAAACAAATTATAATCTAAAAAAATAAAATAAATTGAACTTAAATTAATTAAAACAAAATATAAATGTATGAAACAAAATCTATGCAACAAAATTATAGCTATAAATAAAAATTTAATAATGTAATAATAAAATAAAATTATGCAAAACTGAATAATGTTAAATAAAAAAATATTTATTAAAATATAAAAAATAATTAAAAATAATAGAAGAATATAGTAAAAAATAAAAATATAAATTATTAAATAAATTTAAGTAAAAATACAAAAAATACAAGAAAACAAGAAATAAACAAAAAACATATAAAATTAAAAAAAAATATTAGTTAAATTATGGAGGAAAGGCAAAAAAAATAACGAACTGCTAAACAAAAATAAATATTATCGGCTTTAAAACTTAAAAAAATATTTATTAATATTAATATATTTACGTACAAAAACAAAAATTATAAATATAATTTTATTTATCAGAAATAAATTAGAACAAAATAAATTTTGTTTTACATACTTTAAAAACATTTTTTTGGAAATGACAGTAAAATATTAAAAATAAAATAAAACAAAATACAATAACATATAAGTTAAAACCAAATCCAATAAAATAAACAATTTTTTAATACAACAAAAAAAAAATTAAGTTCAAATACATCTTTAAATACTATTTGTTGATTTGAATTGATTTAAAAATAAAATTAAAAAATTGAATAAATGAACCAAAACTTAAAATAATTAAAATTTAAATAACATTTTAATAACAAAATAATTGAAAACTAAATTGTATTTAATATAAAATAAAAATATCTTCTTGTATCATATGTATTGTTGAAACAGATTTCTTGTCAGATGATTTAAATAGATTTCAATTATTTATAAAGTTTAAATTCTAAAAATACAAAATAACATGTAATGAAATAATACAATATTTAATGTGTAATATACCACAATAATTTAAAATCATATAACATAAAATAAGATGGCAATAATGAAATAATCACAATTAACTTAAGACATAATAAAAAACAAACTGCAATGAAAATACCGCATAAATAAAAACAATATAAAATAAGATTAACTATTGTAACATAAAATTAAGCAATTAAGTAAAATAAACTGAATTCAATTAATTTTTTAATTAAATTTAAGCTAATAATAACATATTAAATTTAAAAATAAAATTTATAAAAAATGATTTAAAAAATAAAATAAAATAAAATATTTATACCTAATTAATAACTAATTAAATTATGAAATTAAATTTTATTAATTATTAAAAAAATATAATTAATCTATTACATTCTTAACTATTCGGATTAAAAAATTAAAATTAGTTATAATTAATTTTATGAAAATAAATCTACCATGTTTGTTAAAATAAGAGTTCTTGGAAGATAAAAAACAGTAAAATTAATAAATTAATGAATAATAATTATTAAAAAGTAATAAAAAATAAATAATATTAATAAATATATTAATAAAATAATATAATAATAATTATATGTAAACATTAATAAATATTAGTAATATAAAGGCAATAATAATTAATATACAATAATAACTAAAATATGAAAATAACAATTAATAAAAAAATTGATTGAAAAAATTTAAAAAAAATAAATTTGTTTTCATATAATTATTGAAGTAAATTATTTTTATTTACTTATTAATAACTAAAAAATAAATAAAATTTTTGTTAACAAAATTTAAATTAAATTAAATCAGAGGATTAAATCAAATGAGAACAAAAACAATATAAAGATATAAATATAATATAAAAATAAAAATTATTCTAATAAGCAGATGGATATAAAATATTTTTATTTTAACTTAAATCCAAATAAAAGTATGAAAACAAACAATAATAAATTTACTATAAAAACACTAATAATTTCATTTACATTAAATATAAAAATATTATTTATTTTTATTAAAATATGTATAATTGGCATAAACTATATTTCAAAATATTGCTGATATGGTATATAATTATATATAATTACTGATATAAATATGTCATATTCTATATTAAGACTTATATATAGTGAAATAAAAAATATGTGCTAAATAAACAATAAATTTCAATGAATTTTATTATAAAATTTTATTATATTTTTAAAAAAATTGAACATATAAAGTTTAAAAGTTTCAAACGTTTTTAAAAATATTTATTAATTACAATGAACAGATATATAATAACACAATGTTATAAAAAATTAATATTACAAAAAACTCTTGGTTGCAAGAAACTTTGATTTATATACTTGTATGTGAACGTAAATATTTAAAATATTTATTATTATTTATTACTTTATAGCTGCAAATTTATGTAGATAAAAACAATTTTCGTTCCTTACTTTTCTTTTTGTTATTATGAAATGTGATTAATTAAAGGCATGCAAATAAACAAAACTTTAAGATAAAAATTTTTTTTAAGATATATTATAAATCCTAAATTTATAATAAATTTTCATATAAGTAAAATGTTCACAAAAATGAAACATATTATCCTCAAATTTTTTTTATTTTGGTTATTTGTTTGGTTTTTACATTATATAATAATATTTCAAATAAAAGAAAAATAGATCTAAAACAAAACACAAAAGAATTAAATAATTAATAATAATAAATATTTTAATATGTGCATACATGTATATACATACATATAATAATATATATACAAAAATCAATTAAATTTGAATTTAATTAATTAATCGTAAAAAAAAATTTGGTATATTTAAAAGTAAAAAAAAACTTCATCATAATTTTTTTTTTGTGGGTATCTACTAATTACTCGTGGTTTCTTCCAACTTACGTCACGAAGAGACTAATGGAAATATTGCACCACAAACCAATTAATTAACGGAAAATCAAATGTGTAAATTTGCATCTCACAAGTGCATGTGTAGCGGCTAAACCAAGATTCAGTTTTATATCCTTGTGTGCGAAATTTCATTAAATTTTATATACTTTTCAAAAGATACAAAATACAAGAAAATATTATGTCATGTTTAAATCTTTGACATTTAGCGGCTTCAAAAAGAGTTTTTATACTCTTTTTAACGTAGCTCATGAAAAGTTGGTCTGGAGAAAACTGTGGAAATATGTTTTATGCATTTTTGCATTCAGTATTTGTGTGTCAACTCAGACTAATCAAAATGCTGAACTTTTGACCTTTGATCAATTGTTTGTAGGGTTTCATAGGAAAGCAGTAAAAAATATGAAAATATATTGCAAAACGAATAAGTATGAGTATATTCACTGTATGATATGCATGGGTATTTGAGTATGTAGGGCGAGACGAAATTTTATTGACAGTTTATTGTTAAACCGTGAGGACATAAAGAGAATAAAAATTTAGTTATTAAAAAAAAATTAATTTTTAATGATCCATTATACCAAGTAAATGCAACATAAAAAATATATATCCGAATAACTACCTCATTTATAGTATACTATGTTATAAACTGTATACAATTAAAATTTACAATGTGATATTTTTTTAATTTGCTATTGTGTATTATTACCTATTAATGCATTTCATATGAGACTATTGTTTTTCAGTCTTGGGCAAGAACAATTCATTTAAATTCATCGATAAAACTCGAAACTATACGTATAATAATCGTACAAAAATTTGAGATTATCTTATAAATCAATATGTTAAGTTAGTTCATTAACCAAATAAAGCAGATAATAATAATACATTTATAAGACGTTTTTTTTAGTTATGTGAGAGCTTAAAGTTAAGCTAAACGTAGTCCAAGTTGTATACTAAAGCAGTATATATGTAAAAATATATATAAACATATTTAAATATACATATATTTTATTTTATTATTATCAAAATTTTGTTAAAGTCCTATTATACCAATTTCACTATTGATTACACAAAGCCCTTTAAAGCTTTGTGAACAAAGTGCAGAATTACATCTACAGAAGAGCTCTTAATCTGTTTTGCTGACAGAAATTCTATATGAAATAAGTTTCTTCTGCTGGTTTTTAAAACTGGATCGTCACAAAGAATATGCATAGTAATTCCCTCATCTTTGAGGCATAATCTATATTCTGAAATAGCAGATAATTGTAGTTTATGAAGGTGGTATTTTAGACCATAATGTCCCGTAATGAAACCTGTTATCAACCTTTAATTACATTTTGAGAATTTATACATGTTTAAATATATAAATATATATAAAAATATATAAATGCTTATAAATATATGTAAATAAATATAAATACATACAAATATATATAAATTAATAAATATATGTATAAATATATATATGTATATATAAATATGTATAAGTATATAAAACTATATAAATTCGCATAAATATATATTAATATATATGTTAATAAAAGAATGTAATTAATTGTTATTATAATAAAAAATTAGTTGCAATACAAAGTCCAGGTGTACCTTACATAAAATTAATGTAATTAACGCGATCGAACATATTTTATTATTTTACGTATTGGTTTATGCTTTTTTTAGCAATAGCAAATTATAAATATTAATTTCAGACGCATTTGCTTCATACTTTACTTTTCTTTTTCATCTTAACCTTATATTTTTGCATTTGTTTCTTAAGTATGCTAACGGATACTTAATGAATTCTTTTGACCTTTCTTGAGAACTCTAAAATGTTGCTAAACTTGACAGGAAACCTATAAACTTTCTTAAGATATGTTCCATTGAATTAGTGTCTTTTCTAAAAGAATTTGAAACTATAGTTATTGAGGGGATTTTGGTTTCTAGCTGTTCAGCGTTCTAACGCAGAACCTCATTGCTGGTACAACGCTTTACGTCAATATATATAGCTTAGTTTTCGATTTATTCGGCTTCAAAATTAGAAATTTTGTTAGATAAAACTCACTAACTACAAGTAGAGATCGTCATTTAGGTATCTCAAAAGCTCATAGTCAAAATTTTTTAAGTTTGTGGTTAGTAATACAGTTTTCCACATTTTGGTAACTCCTCAGACCTCATAATATCGGAGAACATTATGAACACTTTAAAGCCATTATTTTGATTTTTTGATATATATTTTTTTATTTGTATTGTTAAATTGCAGTCTTTGCATATCACAATTACTTTCAGCAATATTTTGTATATAAAAAATTATATTAACTATAATAATTTTTCTGCAGTTTGTTATATTAGTATGTCTAAATAATTTTTAAAACTTAATGCATTTATTAACAAATTATAAATTTTTTTTTTATTTCAGAGACCTATGCGAAACAATTAGGTAAGATGAGAAAACAATCATAATATAATTAATTTTCTGTGGGTATATATACTTTCTTCTAACCGCAACTGTTTTGTATTATAATGCTTTTGTTAATTTTTGTATAACTTTATATTTTGATAGATAGATACTTTGTAATATTCAGCCTCTATTTATATTTTTGTGTAATGATTTGATGGCATCATAAAGCACATAAATTGAATACAGTAGTGCGAATAAAATTAAACAGTTTATGACTAGTTTGAAGTATTTAAAAGCAGACAAACTACTTCCTTGACTTACTCTCAAATAGCGCAGTTACATCAAATTTCTTATCTGAATTACAAATTCGTTAAATTTAGTTAGGTTTGCAAGTTATGAAATACTTTGCGATGCCCAGTATCTCTCTTACATCACTCTTCCCTCTTCACTCTTACTTTACACACACTCAGTTTGCACATTTTTGCAACATGAAAGAAAGTTAATTTTAATGAAATTCAAATTGCATGAGCATCTTTAAAAAATTCAACTTGAAGGATGCAAATAAAAAATTACTAAATCTATTATAAAATCACAATTTTATATTTATTAGTAAAAAAATTAAAAATTCGAACAACCCATAAAACTAACATCTTTTGAACTGCTTGAATTATAATGATTGCTTCGTCAAAAATAAAACTAACTAGTAAAAATAATTATTCAAATTAATTCTATCAAATGCTTTCTTAAGTTTAACTAATTAAGTAGTTACTTATATATTGTACTATAAAGCAATTAATAAATTTTTGAAATAAATATTATCGACTTAATATCTTCTATATAAAGTTTTTAAGTGAACAAATTACGTTTATAAAATTGAAGTTCCATAAATTTGATATTTTTATAATAATAATTTAATTAAAATTAATTTGTCCTCTGACAAGGCATGCATTTTCAATAGTCGAATAGAAGTAATAGGGAGAATATGTTTCCTTAATCAAGAGTGAATTTTCTGACTGACCAAAGATTTTTTAGGATGCTGTCAAATATCTGCCATCAAGGGTCTTCGGCAACATCTATAATCTTAATTGGCCGTAATTGATTACTTAATTAAATTAAATATATATTAAACATTATGACTCTAGCCAAAATGCACTAGAGTCAAGATAAACTAAACATTACCTTATACACATTTATATATGTAATATGTAAAATTTTTTAATCATAAATTGATTTGTTAAATGACTTCTATTAAAAATGCTAATACATTTTTTTGTTTTAATAATTAACTCAATAGTTTAATCTACGCCCACACATGCATATCTAAGTAATTTTTTATAAAAATAAATAGACAGTTGACTAGTTTGAAGATACTTGATCTATGTTTGCGGTTTTAATATATTCAAACTTAATGAATATTCAAATTAAATAAAAAGAAGAAGCACAATTTTATAGGCATATTTATTATCTGTTAGATGTATGTTATAATTATTGAAATAAAATATTAATTAATTAGTAACCAATATTTACTGTTAATTTATACAGGTTTTTTTAAAATCCTCCTACACTATTTTTACACAATATCAATCTTTGTTATGTATGTTACATGGGGGTTTAAATATTTTATTTTTGAATTTCGTAACTGTAGGAGGAATTCATTTAATTTTGTCATCGAAATTTTTATTTTCGTATTACACTATAAGTTCCTCTATACCGCTTTACATACTTTTTGCCTCCTTAACTTCTACTATACCACAGAGTTTCATATCGCTTTGAGTATGCTAAATTATTGCTTTGCTTTGTATATTAGGTACCGTCAAATATCTAACTGATATCTACCGTCAAATAAATATTTACTGATATGAAATTATACAGATGGCAGATGACAAAATTTTTTTTGTAATATAAGTCTGATTTACGGACTTAGGGTCTAGATCATAAAAAAATCGGTAAAATTTCCACTGATTTCAGGTAAAACCAGTTTAGTGTGTCTGTAGTCTTAGTACTTATTTTTTGATCTATTGTTTGATTCAGATGGGATCCAAACTTCAATAGGTGGTCTCATACCAGATTTGGATAAGCCGATAAATAGTCTACAAATTTTTGTATTGGAACGGGTTTTTGCAAATTCTTAAGTTATTTCGATTTCTTATATTTTTATACGTCTTATACTGATTCGCTGGTTCGGGCGATTAGTATTTGATAAAATCTAACTTTCGTTTATCTGACTTCTAATACGCTTAGATATACAGTAATGTATTTTTTTTGTGAAGATTAATCTTTCCTCTATTTCCTTGCTAAGACTGTTGTTCCATTTAATATTCGCTCTCAGATATATAAAACCCTTTGACACTTAAAGGCTCTACTCTTGTACATTTTGAGTTTATGTCCAGTATAATTTATAGATTAGGTTATGTTAGGTTGTTGTGACACTCGGTCAAGTCTACAGTCAGATCTACAGATTCATTGTATTACCGCTACTATTATGTTACCTCCACCAAAATTCTTTTACTTAAAGTATCATTTTCGAAACTGTAATAAAGCATAAAGTACGATAATGCAAACTAAGAAAATAATTGAATTAGAAATCTTTTTCACCTTGAGTGTTGCCTTGACTATGTTGTCTCTGGTGTGTTTTATTTTTAAGATCATTTACTAATATCAAACCATACTGTCATAACATCTTGTATGATATACATTGAATATGTTTATTAAATTTATTTCATAATAGTTTTTTTGTATATCTATATTCAAATATCCCTGCCAGCTACGGTCGGAGGTGGATGTATGACCACTTTTTGCGCCAGGCAAATAGTTAGTGGACCCTTGCCGCCTCAGCAGTCAAATCAAGGGCTACAGGGCCAATCTGTTCCAAATGTAGACCCTCTAACTTAATACACAGAAGCAAATCAATAGTATCTTGGTTAATATATGCTTTACTGAACGATAGGACTACATGGAGCTAGGCTTGACGTGTCCTGTAGTATCTCCTGCAATACGTGTTTACCGGCTTTCGAAGAAAGCACCCCAGAACACCTGAAATGTCTATGACTATGTTAAGCTTCTGAGGGCCCCTTCTTCAACACACTCGGCGACGTATTTAGCATAAGCATTGGCAAATTCTTTCCATTATAAATACCTCCGGTTGGTTTTAGCTTGAACTTCTCTCTACTACCAACTATTACGAGGATTTGTGGATTCAAAACGGCTTTTTTAGCTAATTGCGGAGGACTCGTTTCTCTCTCCCCCACAACTAACTAACTACATTCAAATAATTTTTTAATATATTATATTATCTTCATCAAATCTCTTGTATTCGTAGTAATTATATAAATGAAATTTTTCTCATATTGAGTCATTTCAGTTGTATAATTATTATAAAGTTGGATATCTCTTTAATAAGAATCTTGAAGTTGGGATGTAAAATACGAGTATAGGTCATGCCATTGACTTGCACATCAAATCGTACTGCTTTGTTGTAACCATCTAAAGTCTCGGTTACAATTAATTTAACTGAATTAATGCTATCAAATGTACATATCCTTTACCCAAAAGTACTATATCTTTTTGTGTGTTTAATACATTCAAAAAATATGAAGTAGTTTTATATTCATCACTACATAGATGACGTTAATTTTTTTGTCTACAAAATTAACTTTTCAGTTTTTCATGTTTGTGGTACTTTTGAAACTCCCATTTTTAATACTTCATTATTAAATATACTTTTAATTTAATGCTTGCACTTAAATAACACAAATTTGGTACTCCTTCCCTGCGATCTTAAACGAAGGTGCGCGATTCCAAATTGTAGCGTTTGCTAGAAATTTGATTAGCAAAATTCTGAAAGCCGTTCTGATGCTATTAAGGCTTGTCTTGACACTCATTTATCAGTCGTTAAAGCTTTATTCTTTTTTTGTAATAAATTTAAAGAAGTGGAAATATTAAGAATGCTTATGAGATTGCATTTGAAATTGCACAAAATTACACAGAAAACGAACCTATTTAAAGGTTAACATTTGCATCTATAACGGCAAAGGCAATTTGTATAATGAAATATCAGTTATTGAAAAATGAGATTCATAAATCAAAGTCATTTGATTTTTGTAATTTGGTATTTTAGTGAATTTAAGAAACAAGTTTATTTTAAATAAAATTACAAATTAAATATATTTCTAAATCGGAGTTCACATTTTGGCAAATAACATTTGCCGTTATTTTCAAATTATTTATTATTCATTGTTTTTAATTCATAATAAGAACTCGCTGGGGATTAAAAAAAATTGCATAAAATTTTATACAAATAAAATAGTCAATTTTTATGTATAAAATTTTGTATTTAATTAAAAGCGCATTGTTTGAGGATTAAAAAAATTAATAATTTTTTTTTCCTAAAATAAATTTAATCGCTTATTTACATATTAATGATTTTGTTTTTATTTTTTTTATTTTTATTTTTTTTTTCTTTTTTTTTTGATTTATAATTAAAGACAATGAAAAACACTAAACACTTTAAATTCTTATAAAATTTTTGAAATTTTATTACTTGAAGAACATCCGGAAAACTTACAAACCCCCTGGGGCGTTGATTTCATCTAATCGTAATTAATTACGCTACCAATTACCAGGCTAATTTTAATTAAAGAAAAAAGTTGAGATTTAAAGTAATTAAATACTACAGGCAGGCGTAATAAATAAAGCCGAAAAATTGGTTAAATTAAAAACTCAAAAAAAGATAAAAAACACAATCAAAAGTCAAACAATAATAAATAACCAAAGATATATAAAAAAAAATACCCAAACAAATTCAAGGCCATGAAATTAGGTAATCAAGCGAAGATAGCGGAGATATGTCAAAGTTGGTTAAACTTTGATTGCGGCTTCGCTTTCAGCCAAAGTGAAATGGAAACGAAAAGTTTTTGTCTTCGACCGCGGATCTTCAGCTTCAGCTTCAATTTTTTTTTTTTTGTTTTTAATGCGGTGGAGACAGAAAATTACTTCAAGCCATTGACTTACCCTATTAAATATGTAGTTATACATATTTATATAAGTAAATACGTATATTTACGTTTATGAGATATATATTTGCAATTTTTCGGCTGTTAGTGAGCAATAAACTTTATCACTGACACTAACACCGGCCACACCTTCTCTTTGGTCAAAAATTAATTTTTGATTATTTTTAAGACTAAGTTTAAAACGCGCAAGTAAAAAGATTTCAGGTCAAGAGCAGGAAAAAAGTATTACAAATCATCACAATGAAAATTACTCTAGTAATTATAATGTATATACTTGCTGAATAGACCATTCCCGCTAAGCAATTAAAAATATGCTGACTGATGACAATAAAAATAAAATATACTCGTATATTTATATTTTTATGATATTATTTTTACGCTATAACGATCTGATAAGAACAAAGCACTAAAAGCAGATTTATATATTTTAAAGAATTAAAATATTAATAATAAAATAGTTTATTAGATTTAACTAGAAAAAATTTTAAATTCGTGTCATATTACATGCTATTGATTCCGTCAATAATCAGATACTCTTCAATATAAGATATTCTGTTTTTAGTTAAGCAGATAGAGAATCATTTGTGTAACAAAAGCAATTAACACTTTTTAACAAGTTAAATAGTTCTAAAAAGACAACACGATCCATACTTAATACACAGAGCAAGTCTAAAACAAAACTAAATTATATATAGTTAACGGCACTAAGCCTTATCTTGTAATAGTGACCAGTGAACTTAACTGCAATCGTCCATCTATTGAACACCAAGAAATGAAGAAGTGTTTGACGTTAAATACAGTTAACTAATTAATCAATATCAATTCCCTCCACTGGATTGGCTTTTTATTGTATTGGGAATCTATTAGCTGTGCAGATCACTAATAGTCTATTCTACATATTTTCTTTTAACGTTTTTAAATAATAGTCTATACTAAATAATTTACTTTAAAGTTTTTAAGTAATAGTCTATACTAAATATTTTACTTTAAAGTTTCTTTTTTGCACTTACAGAATTTTATTTAATTATTTAAATTATTATTTTTAAATGATCAAATTATTTCCATTTTTACGTCTTCTTAATTCTTATATTATTTTTTTTTCTTATATTTTATTTTTTTTGTCAAGTATAATATTTTGAAATAAAAATGGTTTATGTTCGATAGTTATTGGAAACGTCTCGTCTGTTATTCTAATAAAACTTATATATGATTGTGTATCTGACAGATGGCGAAATTGCCATAGATTTAAGCTTTTTATATATAATTATACAAATTTATAAATTTCTTTGTAATACAAGAAATTCAAAAATGAAATAAAAAAGGTAGTAAAACTACTACTAAGAGTATAGAAGGGTTTAATTGGGTTAATAGCATATTTTGCCGTCTAAACAAAATACCATCAATAAAACATTTACTAAAGCCTGAGAGGAGAAGGCTTTAGTCATAGGAGAATGCCTGTGAGGGAAGACTATGAGAAGAGTCTTCAATCGTTTGACTTATTTTACAAAACAAATCTCTAGCTTATTTTAAGAAGTATATTATTAAAATATTGTAATTAGTGAGTCTTCATGGTAAATTTCTTATTTCAACTGCATTAAACATAAATTAAGAAGGCTTAAAATAATGATGTGGAGTCTTCAAAAAAGCAGATTTAATTTAACCATACCAGTGAAAAACCTTAAATCGATCAAAGTTACAGTCACCTGTGTATTTGGTCTTGAGGGATGCGGTGACAGCAAAACAAACTTTACTGCCAAATATTGATTTGTCAGCAATCAGAAATTTTGAATGCGAGTATAAATTTTTAACAAAATCATTGACTGATGAACCGATGCACTTAATATAATCCAAAAAGCTAATTCGTGTCAAAATCAAATATGCTGATAGGTTTTTAAGTCTAAATAGATTTGAACTCAGATAAATTAGTCGGTACTTACATTTTACAATTATCAATTGATGCTCAAAGATGAAAATTAAAGACTTTGACACCTGCAGAGTTGGTCTCCGTCTATTTTATTTATCTGTCTCTCTCTCTTTCTCTCTCTCTCTCTCTTTCTCTTTCTCTCTCTCTCTCTCTCTCTCTCTCTCTCTTTCTCTCTCTCTCTCTAAAAAGGGTTTAATACCTCTTTTTAGCTTTTCAGCGCTTTTTATTAAATCGAATAACATATGAAGCCTGGGGCAAAGGCTTCAAAGACTCCATATCACTTTTAGTAATACTAATTATTGTATATAATTGTTATAAAAACAAGTTATAGGATTTCAACAATTATTTATTTGAAAATGTCCCTTGATAGATAAATCTACTGTGGTAAAATTGGAAGTAATATACTTCAATCTTAACGAAAATCAGTGGAATACATTGATAAATACATTCAAACAATGTAAATCTAGATTTACAAATCAATATATTTTGTTTTTATTTAACGACAATTTCAAGCTCGAAGCTATTAGGATCTTGTGTATGACATCTACTTATTTTTTTGTTACATGTTTAGTAAATATAATTTTTTGGTGTCTAATTTAACCACATGTTATCTCATCACTTTTAAATTAAGTATTTTCAAATGTTTTAGCAGAGATGTAGGCGTCTTGTATCTTTTTATCACGTAGGCAATAATTGCGTTTATACGATATGTACGATTATGTCAAAACCAGTAAACACTTTAGTGTTTATCTGGTGAGCAAAATTTTTGTTGCGTTTCTTTTTTTAAATTATACAATTGCATATTTTGTGACACTAGATTGTGGTTATAGCATTTAAATAAATATTTTATAATTTTTTTTTAAACAATGAATTAATGTATTAAAATGAAATTTAAATGATTTTAAAATAAAATGTATTATGTAGGTTTATCCACTTCACAATTACAAGTCAGTATTACGCATACGATATATAATAGTATTGGAAAGGTTGAACATCTTAAGAGCACTAAAAACTCTACATTCTCCGCATAAACTCTGCGGAAAAAGGATTTTATTTTAACCTAATTGTGGCAAACTGGAATGATTCCGCCTGCAGCGACACTGCTGTGTCATTATCAGATCAGAGAACCATGCGGTGGGGTATAATTTGCAAATGTAGTAGATAAAGAGAGGGCCAAGAGAACCATTTTTAATTTACATTTTAACTTTTTTAAATATAAGATTGAACTAAATATTTTATATATATAGCCCAGTTATTAATGCTTAGCATGGTATGGTGACAGGCCCGCTATGCTCAACGGTTTTGGGGTAGGGCTTTTGTAACTACTTCCTACAACTGACAAAACAAAACAAAAAAAGTAGAAATATCGTGTCATTAACTATTCTTCTATTTAGATTGTTCCCTATCCCACCTAAACAAATTTCTGTACTGTCAGTCAGTTAGAGTTTGCCGTCGCTGTAAGTACCTATAAATCGTGATGTGACTGACTACCTATTTTTCATCACGACTTTCTATCATCCGAACTATTTCGTCCTATATCATCATCACATTTTTTCTATTGCATTCTATTACATCTTATTTATAATTTGGTATTGAGTTATTGTGAAAATTTTTTCTCATTGTTAATATTAAAAATCGGATGACATAGCACAGACCAATCTAAGTAATCAACTTAAAAAATGTTTTTAAAAATAAATTTACGTAATAATTTATATTTTAAAGTAATCTGTTTGTAATATTGTTTATTATACAAAGCAGTACACAGATGCCATTTTAGATACCATCATCCCAAAAACACATCTTTGTATTATTAATAAATAAGATTATTTAAAGAGAGAATACTTTATGCCAGTAATGCATGCGCTATGACTCTTTTCATGAAGATGCATATATTTTCATATTACTTTCAAATTAAAACCAATAGTGTCTGTCTAAAACAACTTTGACCTCCATAACTCATCTGATTCATTCAGTTAAGTGTGTATATATATATATATAATATATATATATATATATGTGTTTTTTTGAAAACCTTCTTACTTGAATACTTTTTCTATTATTTCTCATATAAAAAGTCACGCTTTTATTTTTCGTTGTATCCATGATGAGATCTTAAAAGTAATTACTGAATTTATTTCATTTGGCGTTGGATATGACTTATAACCCCGCTTCATATCAGTTAAAATCTTAATAACTAACAAAAAAATCTGCAAGCAATAAAATTTAAATATAAAAAACAAATATGCTATCAAAAAAACAAAAGATTGGCGTGACTTTAATATTGCATAATTTACCAATTTTTTGCATAACCTTCAGTCAAAACTTTTGACAAATTTGGGGCATTGATAACGCACGAGCTACTATTTTCCTGTCTTAAAGTATTTTGAATTGAGCTAAGTTAAATTAACATTAAAATGCATCCATAAAAAACAATTCAGAAAAAAGACGTCATTTCAGTTAAAAAGACAAACTTAGTAGTTCCTTGATTTAAAGTACCCGGCGGCATAACAGCGGTAGGGTATTGCCACACCAAGGCGGAACCAAAGTAAACACATTAATAACAGAATATAATTGCACGTTGCCACGACGAGAAGTGGCACCAGCGCCTCACACCAAAAACCGCTTTAAAATGTTCAAAAATAAATAAAAACGAAAATAAATAAATCATCTGCGTGAGTAACGCATATATGTGCCATGCAGCAGCGCTGAGGAGCCGCGCTCATAAGGGCACTGCAGCGGTATGATTGCTGCTGATCTGCTGATCGCTACTCTTGCTGGGTTCGCTTGGTAAACGCAATAGCGGATGCTGATTAAAAGCTGCGCATGCGTCTTCATAAACGGTTCGTACACAAAAAGAATCTTCGAAGAAAAAACCGAAACTTAAACTCAGCCATGAATGAGTTGCTGCCAGTTTCGACACAACACGTTAACGAACAATGTCCACGATAGATATGTGAAGATGTGCAGATGTGAAGATGTGAAGCACAGCTGCGAAGCCACACACCAAATAAAAAACCATCTTTGAAATACAAATAAATAAATATAAATACGGCAGAAGGTAGAGGAGCTGCGATATTGTGCATTAAAACACACACTTCACATTTTGCAATCTGACGTAATACGACGCCTCGAAAGGTTGCTGTAATATTCAATCAACCTGTTTCCCATCGCGACCGCAGCGCAACAATAAAGCTTTACTACAACAAATTGGACATTAGCCGAGATACAAATCGGACTACGACTTTTGTTGTTAATAGGTTTCTTTTCTTCAAAACATTTTAATTTCAAATTAAATTATTTTTTAATGGCAATAAACTTCAGAAAATAATTTCGCCCCAAAAAATGCTTTAAATAAAAATGTATTTTGTAACTTAATTTGTTAAGACCTGAAGACATGCATACAATTTCTGGTGTTTGTTTTAAAATAATCATTTTCATGTAGATTGTGTGATTATGCAGTGGGCATGAGATTTAAGACGATCTATCTCACAGATCGATACTAATTATGACGATTAGACAATGGCGCTACTGTCGGTGCAGCAAATTTGGAAGCAATAAAACGAGTTCTGCAAGAAGACACTAGACATGCAATAGTAATTAAATTTAAATTTTTCATTAAAAAAGTTATTTAAGTTTTATTTAAAAAATTTAAATTTGTATTAGATTCAGATACAAATCTCGCGTGTCAACTATCTAGCTTACGGCAAAAATTGCATCCATAAAAAATCCTAAACGGTTAAAAAATTAATTTATTGCATATTTATTTTATGTTCCAAATAAGATAGTGAGTCCTAGGAAGTAAAATTACTTTCATTTTATCTAATATCTTTAATAGTTTCAAAAATCCATAATCGCAACAACTTTGTAATATTTTTAAAATATAGCAAATGTATAATTTGTTCAAGTATTTCCCAATCGCAATAAGAAAAAAGCACCAGTTGAAGTGAATGCAATAGCATTCTCATTTAAGGAAGATTTTTAAATAATAGTTCAAATTTTATTCGAAAAAAATTAATTGAAAAAAAATTAATAATCAGAAGTGGTGGGTATTACATTATTTAATTAAGTCATCCTGAAACCCCACTTGTTGCCGACAATAAGTTAATATATTGCTTATCCTTTGTAATAGTAGAGAATTGTTTTTAGTTGATCGTTATGAATATTTTTACAGAGAGAAACATTTACCATATACTACTATGAAACAGAAACCATAAAATGAATTAAGCTCCCATTGCAACAAAGTACTGAAATCTTAAGATAATTGCAACATACCCGAATTGAAAGTATATAATTTCGTCTTTTGATGCCGCGTAAAGTCTAGAACTTAAGAGGCAAGACTTAAGAGTCTTGATTAGTTTGAACTTTACTTTAAATTCGAATCAAAGTAATAAAAGATGAAATCTATTATCCCTAAAATAATACTAGACTAAATATAAATATATAAATACAAATATTAGTTATTTTACTACTCACTATTATTTTTATTAAGTCAATAATCAAACAATAATATACATAACTATAAATAAAAAATATATATAAATATATTGTATTTTTAAAACTACCGTTTTTTACTGTTTATGGCAAAACTAAACGGCTGTCAAGAAAATGTAGCGTTCGAGAAGATTAATTGTTTTCGCACTGCGCTGTCATAAATTGATCAAAAGTGATTGAGCTTTGCTACTTCAAAGTAATTAACCTACTAAATTAATTGGCTCATGTGAACAAACAAATATTTAAATATGCAGAAAATATTTGAAGGACTAACAAGCACCTAATTATTCACAAGTCCAATAATTTCACACAATGTTTTCGACGAATTAATCAAAATACAGTCGAAATAATGTCTTAATGAAGTTATTTCTCATATTCAAAAAACGCTGAGTCATTTTGAAACATCATCAGTCATATTTTTTAAAAGAAACAATACTCAAATCTTTATTGTAGTTTCATTTTATTATATTTTTCTTTTTTTTTCGATTTTTATTATATTTAAAGTACAAGATATAGATTAAAATATATATTCGTACAATATAAAATTTAATAATGAAAATAATTTTTTTGTAAACTCTACTTTTTAGCTTCAAATCACTTTTACAATATTTTTTAAAAAAAAATTATTTTAAATAGTAATTTAATGTTTAAATTTTGCAGAAAAGAATCAGCAGAATTTTTTGCTAAACGCAATGTGAATAGTTCTTAATTTGATTTTAATAACTAGTGTATCTTTAACTTTACTAGTCGTAGTGTATTAGTCACCTATTTAGGTTAAGAAATATAGAAATAAAATATTTTATGATAAACTACACAATTACTAGAAGTTTATTATAGTTTATTGTCATTTAATGGGAACTGAAGACTGGTTCAGTAAACTCGCACATGCCTTGTAAGTGACAAGGTAATTCTGGCAACGATCTTTTAGTTCACCAAACTCAACTTATCCACCACATTTGTATTAAAATTCAATTGTTTACTTGCATGCGGCAGCGATTAGCACCTGTTTTCGATTTCACCACGAAAGAAATATAACAAACCAGCTTTTCACCACGAATTACAAATGACAAAACTTTATTTGGACGACTTTTGTGTCAGAATATCTAAAATCTTACAAACGGTCTTACGGTCAATCTTTACCCTATTAATATCTATTAAACACACTTCAACAATAGTAATACATTAGCATATAGTTAAGATTGTACTATTCATATCCAATAAAGAATGTTTTTTAAAAATAAATGTCACTTAATAATCAGCTTATTGATTACTTTCATTACGTTAAGAAGAGATGTATATACTTGAGATGTAATCAAATAAATAACAAATATAATAGAAAGTTTTATTGTCTTTTTCAAGTAAACTTCAAAGTCTACTTCAATAACGAACTTTAGGTTCATATCTATATGTTTATATAGCATAAATACGCATTTCTAAGAACTGCATTCTAAAATATTATTAAATTAAAAGCCGTTTGTAATAAAAAAAAATTATTATTTTTTAATGATTTTAACAATTTATCGATTTTTCACTTCTTTGTTAAACCTCATCCATGTTGTAGTAATAGTCAATCATAATAAAACTTAAATTATTATATTATGCATTTTTGTAACGCTTTTAAAGACTTTTATATAAATTCCACTTCTTAGGCGAACCTCCGCTAGCATTGCTTATTCTCTTCTTTGTTACTGTAATTTGATAATATTTCCACACATAAACGCAGGTTAAAAATGCATTATTAAAATGCAAATAAATGGCTGAGAACAGAATTCCGCATTAAAAATTTAACTCAAAACTGTGTTAAGGTGTTTTTCTTAATTTCCTAAAACTGCAGATTTCAAAATCAAAATAAATTTGAAAAATCGTTGTTTAATCGTTTTGAATTTTCAACTCATTATAACTGCCATTTCATTGAACTCCAGGTGAGGTGTTTATTTTACGAGATATGCTCGATGTTGCATTGAATGTTATTACAACATATCATAAAAATATGTTTTTAATTAAAGGGCCTTAATGATTGCTTTAACAGATTTACTTGATTTATTTAAAAAAATATATATAACTACTATATTACACATAGAAAATATTTTTGATAATATATTCAGATAAACTCAGCTGTGTATAGGTGAACACCTGAAATCAACACTAAGCATAAAGAAAAATTGCATACGAAAATTCTAGTTTAGACAAGTTGTGGTTGTAGAAGTTTAAATCATAAAGTTTAAATTAAACTGAGTTTCAACATCAAAACACATCATCGATGTACTTGAAATAAGTATCTATGCATATGCAGATACTTGAATTAAATAACTGCATATAAATAAATGCATTTTTGTCAATGCAAAACGTATAAAACACACATCTTATACATTTTCATTCATTCACTAATAACTCAAATAGCTTCATCTTACCATTAACCACAGACGCATTCGACTCTTGTCTCGATTCTTGAAGTCTTTCAGATCCGCTACAGACGTAAATGCTAAGCAGAAATTAAACATAATTTCTGTTGCGGCTGGAAAGGTTACTTGCTCCAGCAAAAATATTGTAATTGATTGGTCAATGTTTCTGCAAGCGGAGAAGAATAAGAGTATCGTGCATCAAAATTTGTCAGTGCAGACTGCAGATGGGGTTCGGTCAGATATATGAGCGCATATAATTTCCATTTAATTATGGTAATGACAGTCATCAAGTTGAACAATATAACAATAAACCAACAATAAACCGAACGTACGATTGGAAAATTAAATTATATCGCATAAATCAATCCGAAAGATATTGATTTGTTCACGTATCGCTGTTTGACTGGGGTACTTTATTTTATTGAAAATATGATTATTTGAACAAAAATGCAGCAAGAAGGCATGCTTTTGGTAATTTGAGAAAATTTTATTTTTGGGTAGTCGAAATACTGAGGTTAAATTGTGGTTTTTAGCCGGCATGGTCAACTAGTCGATCGCCAGTCATATTTGATCGAAGATCGTGTAATGATTTTGAATACTTTTTTTCGCTTTTTATTTTTTATAAATAATTTATGTAAGTTATTTATTCATAATGTGAAATTATTTATAAATTAGCTACGGTTATAGAATAGAAACTATTATTAGCTCTCGGCTAAGCAAATTTCATGTTCTTCTGGTTTCTTTCCGTTGATCATAACCTTTTTGATTAGATATGCTGAGAATTTTCAAAACACAATAAAATAAGATATTGTGAATAATTATAAACTAAATATTTCTATGAGAGAAAATAATTGATCGTTAAAAGAAGTGCAAGAATTTAAACTGAATTCAATAATTTAAATTACAAGACCATATGACATTTATAAGGGATATATAAAAGTCAGAAATAAGCTCATAATAAATATTTTAATAGACTTTATATATATGTTCGACAAAATTGTTTTCATTTAATCAAAACTATTAATTATTTAACATTAATTACTTAATGAACAGCAGTTCACAGTGTACAGTGTAAATAAAGGACCACATATGAAGTAGCCTCCATTAAAACTGGTATATATAAAGGATTGTAATTTATATCTTATTCATTATAAATCGCAGAACCTTTTCCTACATACACCTTTACAAAAAATTTATTAGCACTTATGTTTTATTTTATGAAGGTGAAAAAACAACTTCATTAACTCGGTATTACTTCATAAAAAAATGTACATAAACGCAGCTCAACTTTACGGTAATCAAGTCTTGGCACTTTATATATATTTTATTAATGCAATTACAGATTAAAGATGTTAAAATTCTTAATTTTGATCTGTCAAAACAGATAAATTAAAGACTTTAAATTATAAATCGCGAAGTGACCTTAATTTGTATATTTTTAAGTAGAATATAATATACACACATATGTGTAAAACTACATTGTACTAAAAATGTTTAAGTGCTACCAAGATTTATAAAAATCCATTTTTTTTTAAATTTCAATGTTAAATAAAATATTAATCATTAACGACAGGTCAGATATAAAAAATAAATGCAGATGGGAGATATAAAATTAATGATAATAAAAATGCAAAAAAAAATTATTAACAAACAAACCTAAGATGATTAAATGATGCAATATTACAAACACAAGTTGCTTAATTTGTCTTTGTAAATTTTATCAGCAATATTTATTCTTTGATATAGACGTAAGAATCAAATTATTATATATGAATCAATAAATGAATATGTTTACTGTAATTTTCAAGAGAAAGCCTTATCTATAAAATAGAAATTATACAGAAATAAAATAATAAATAAAGAAATAAAGAGCTCGGCATACTTTCATCCCGATTACATTTTATCCCTCTAACTCAATGTGTTCTAACCTACAAAGGCTACTAGATTTTTAAGGCGAAACAAATCTGAATTCAGATTATTCTCTGATTTCTTATTTATAATCAAAGGATGCGAGTATTTGCAGGTTCACAGAAATTTAAATAAAAATTTTATAAATCATATCTCTTAGTTTACTACTGTTGTCTGAAAATGTTTAAAGTAGTTCTGTCTTGATTTTATTGTATCGAATGAGGTGTAAAGTCTTTATTCAAAGGATGTTGTTAGGTTTCTTAATAGAATTAATTTGTGCAAGTTACGTTAGGATACTTTTTCAGGGTCATCAGAATATATTTCATATGAATGATGTACCATAGTCCTTTGTAATAATATATAGTTCCGATGCCACGTTATGAAAATATTTTTGGCTGGGGTCGGCCTTATTCATCAACATAATTTCCTCTAATAGTAATGCAATCATTCCATTGTTTCTTTAAAATTTTAAGAACCCTCTTATAAAAAGATTTATCTTTGACCTAAAAAGAGGCGATGACTTTTTCATTGAACAAACATCCTTTTCTATGTAGCAAATGTAGCAGTTGTTTATTAATAATAAATAAAATGTATATAACATCAGTTACTTCTGAGACATTCTATTTTTATCCCTTATATAGTCAAACCAATTTAGTTGATTTTAGGTAATTTTAAATATAAAATAAATTTCATGAATTTTGAATGGATGGAGAAGATTTAAACAAATGATACTAAAATAATTAAATCGAAACTGCTCACAATATATCAATAATAGATACTTTGATTTACTATTTTCATCAGGAAACTATTTTAAAAAAAAGTCAACCACAAAAATATATTATTATTCTCTTATTGCTTATTCTCTTATTATTTATTTTTTTTTTTTTACACCATGCCACAAATTGTTGATAAGTGACTGTGTCGTCAAAACAGTCAATAAAATTTTTTCAACACGTTGACCTTTATATTTACAAAATAAAAAAATTATTTGTTTATTTATGTAATTATTTTATTAAATTTTACTCATTATTTATTCAATTAACTAAAAAAACTTCTTCAAAAAATTCATTTTATTTTATTCTCAACTTGCAGATTATTATTCGATTTAATAAAAGTTTTAGCTATTTTGATAAATAAAGGCAAAATACTCCTTAAAAACCATGGCTATAAAATAATACAAATTTATATGTTTTTCTACTTGTTACGGATGTATGGACAACATCATTATGTACATAAATCTTTCAACTCTAACCCATTTGATTAACCTTGACTTTCAGACCTGTGAGAAAGTTCATTTACTATCTTGGTGCGGTGTGAACACTAAACAGTGCATGTATATATCATAAAAACTGTGGTAATCACTTTGGAAATTAAAAGAACAAATTAATTAAGCCACAGACACTCAAATAGCACGATTTTTCCCACCAGAAGAAACACAATGAGAAAATAATCGTTCATTTTTTCTATTTCAAAAGTGTGTTAGGTTTTATTGACATTCACAGTTTAACATAAAAAAGATTTTAAAATAACCTCACAAACGCTTGGATTTGTAAGCCGACAAGGTCGTATAATTGAATGTCTGTCCATACAAAATCCAATATTTTCTTTATCGATACATGCACTTGAAATTTTTAATTTAGTAATATAAGTAAAGATGCCTCTTCATGCAACAAAAATGTAAAAAGTAAAAAAAATTCGTTTAAATCTATATTTGAAATACTTTTAAGCCGGTTTTTACTTTATAAACAAATAAGTACAATGACCATTATTCCACACAATTCTGATTTAATATTTTATCTAAATTCGTTTTTAAAATCTTGTATTAATACCAGTTTTTCTGGTGCCTCAGCAGTGAATGAGAAAATAAATATTTTACAAACTTTATTTAAAGCTTATCCATTTCAAAATAATAAATTGCATTAAATTTTTAGAACCTAACCTGATACAAGGCTAAGTGCTTTTTAGTAATAAAATATTTTACAAACAAAAAAATTAAAACAATAATTTTTTTTTTTTAGAATTAAACGAACAATAAAGCTTGGACGAATTTGTAACAATCAACAGTTCATTAAGTGAACAATAAAAACATGTTCAGGCCTAGTCAGTGGCTGCTGACAGCTGTCCTATTGGTAATTAATTTTTCCATAGCTATCCATAAAAAAAATAATAATTCGGAATACTTTTGCAGATCATAGCTTTCAGTTCAGCCACTAGTAATGATTTGCTTGATAATGAGATATTCGCACAGGACCAAGAAGTTAGTAAGCGAGTTCTACGTCAAGGCCATAAAGGCAGCGAACACAGCAATATAGAGAAAATTGATGTGAAATGTGATGCTGGAAGTGGTATGCTTGTGAGCATAGACTTTGAAAACAACTTTAACGGCATTATATACAGTCAAGGGTACTATAATGATCCAAAATGTCGGTACGTACAGAGAAATCATTTTCCTGCATTTACTATATTATAAATGTACTTATTTCAGTTATGTCAATGTTGGTAAAAATGAACGTAGTTTTGTTTTTACTGTGCCTTTTGAAGGTTGCGGCAGTAAGCCATCTTGTACCATATGCGCTTCCGTTGATAACATTTTAATAATACAAGATGATGAAAATGTCCAGGAAGCGTGGGACACTGCCAGAAAAATTACTTGTAGTCGCAGTGATGAACAAGAAAAAACGGTTTTCTTCAAGCCATTCGTTGTTGAAATGTTGGAAGTTATTACGGTAGATACTTCAACAGGACCAGTAGAATGCTGGATGGAAATAGGCTTAGGTGTTCCCCCAAACCTAAAACAAATCACTTCGACATTAAAACTCGGTACAGATATAACATTTACAATAAACGTCAAGCACGAGACTCACAAATGGGACGTAAATATTCTTCAATGCTATGCATTTGACGATCCTGACTACAATGCTAGAACAACAAAGAAACTACAACTGTCCGACAAAAATGGATGTTCAATAAAACCAAAACTTTTTGGCGAATGGAAGAAAATAGAGAAATCCGCTTCGGGGTCGGACATCGTAACATCTGTTTATTACAACAGCTTAAAAGCCTTTAAATTTCCAGATCGTGCACAGGTGTACTTAAAGTGTGATATTGAGTTATGCAGTGGTACGTGCGAAAAGGGCGTCAGTTGCGAGGACCAAATCAATATAATTAAACCACCAAAGTGTTTCCCAGGATCAAGAGATCCAGCATGTCTACCCGAAATTACGACACTTGCACCAAGATGTTATCCAGGTTCTCAAAATCCATTATGCAATGAAATTTATAGAACCTCAACCGTGACAGCAACAACCAAAAAATTCGATTGTGTTCCCGGGTCTACTGATCCACGTTGTCAACCAGCCACTTACTTACCACCGACTACAACCATTAGAACCACAATCAAGCAAAAATGCTACCCAGGTTCACCTGATCCAAGTTGCCCAAAAATAGTAATCACAACACAGAAACCACGCTGCTATCCAGGCTCTACGGATCCTACGTGTTTTCCAACAACACCCAAATTAGAATGTTTTCCTGGTTCAAATGATCCTCGCTGTCCACAAACCACACCATCATCTACACCAAAACGATTATGTTATCCAGGTTCCCCCGATCCATCGTGCCCACAAACAACTACTAAGCAAAGCTGCTACCCAGGATCAACTGATCCACATTGTCCACAAATACCAACCACAATACCAACACCAAGATGTTATCCTGGATCAACAGACGCTTCCTGCCCTCAGCCACCCACTTACTTACCACCAACAACAACATCGAAACCGAAATGTTACCCTGGCTCCACCGATCCATCATGTCCACAAACTCCAAGGACAACTCCAAAACCAAGATGTTATCCAGGATCTACTGATCCCTCTTGTCCACAAACGCCGAAAACAACCTCTAAACCAAAATGTTATCCAGGTTCAACAGATCCACGTTGTCCACAAATACCTACAACAACAGTAGAACCAAAATGCTATCCAGGATCATCGGATCCCGAATGCCTTAATTGTTTCCCTGGATCTCCAGATCCAAGATGTCCAAAAGTTCCTACAACACCTAAGCGAGGCTGTTATTCCGGCTCTAGTGATCCAAACTGCCAACCTGCTACATATTTGCCACCAACAACACGAACTCCAAAACCGAGATGTTATCCAGGATCAACTGATCCATTATGTCCACAAGCACAGAAAACAACAGCAAAACCAAGATGTTATCCAGGTTCGACAGATCCTTCCTGTCCACAAACACCGAGAACAACGCCGAAACCCAAGTGTTATCCAGGTTCAACTGATCCCTCTTGTCCACAAACAACAACCAAACTAAGCTGTTATCCAGGTTCTACAGATCCACGTTGTCCACAAACACCAAGAACTACATCAAAGCCAAGATGTTATCCGGGATCTCCAGATCCTTCATGCCCACAAACAACAACAGCTCCTAGTTGTTATCCTGGATCAACAGATCCTCGTTGTCCACAAACGCCGCCAACAACACAAAAACCAAGATGTTATCCAGGTTCAACTGATCCTTCATGCCCTCAACCACCAACGTACTTACCACCCACAACTACTTCAAAACCAAGATGCTATCCAGGTTCGAGGGATCCTTCTTGTCCACAAACACCCAGAACAACACCAAAGCCGAGATGTTATCCTGGATCTACAGATCCATCTTGCCCACAAACAACTACTAAGCCAACTTGCTTCCCAGGATCCACAGATCCTCGTTGTCCACAAACGCCTCGAACAACTCAAAAACCAAGATGTTATCCAGGCTCAACTGATCCTTCTTGCCCTCAACCACCCACGTATTTACCACCAACAACAACTTCAAAACCAAGATGTTATCCAGGCTCTACCGATCCTTCATGCCCTCAACCACCAACGTACTTACCACCAACAACAACTTCGAAACCAAGATGTTATCCAGGCTCCACCGACCCATCATGCCCACAAACTCCAAGGACAACTGCAAAACCAAGATGTTATCCAGGATCTACTGATCCCTCTTGTCCACAAACGCCGAAAACAACCTCTAAACCAAAATGTTACCCAGGTTCAACAGATCCACGTTGTCCACAAATACCTACAACAACAGTAGAACCAAAATGCTATCCAGGATCATCGGATCCCGAATGCCTTAATTGTTTCCCTGGATCTCCAGATCCAAGATGTCCAAAAGTTCCTACAACACCTAAGCGAGGCTGTTATCCCGGCTCCAGTGATCCAAATTGCCAACCTGCTACATATTTGCCACCAACAACACGAACTCCAAAACCGAGATGTTATCCAGGATCAACTGATCCATTATGTCCACAAGCACAGAAAACAACAGCAAAACCAAGATGTTATCCAGGTTCGACAGATCCTTCCTGTCCACAAACACCGAGAACAACGCCGAAATCCAAGTGTTATCCAGGTTCAACTGATCCCTCTTGTCCACAAACAACAACCAAACTAAGCTGTTATCCAGGTTCTACAGATCCACGTTGTCCACAAACACCAAGAACTACATCAAAGCCAAGATGTTATCCGGAATCTCCAGATCCTTCATGCCCACAAACAACAACAGCTCCTAGTTGTTATCCTGGATCAACAGATCCCCGTTGTCCACAAACGCCGCCAACAACACAAAAACCAAGATGTTATCCAGGTTCAACTGATCCTTCATGCCCTCAACCACCAACGTACTTACCACCCACAACTACTTCAAAACCAAGATGCTATCCAGGTTCGAGGGATCCTTCTTGTCCACAAACACCGAGAACAACACCAAAGCCGAGATGTTATCCTGGTTCAACAGATCCATCTTGCCCACAAACAACTACTAAGCCAACTTGCTTCCCAGGATCCACAGATCCTCGTTGTCCACAAACGCCTCGAACAACTCAAAAACCAAGATGTTATCCTGGCTCTACCGATCCTTCATGCCCTCAACCACCAACGTACTTACCACCAACAACAACTTCGAAACCAAGATGTTATCCAGGCTCCACCGATCCATCATGTCCACAAACTCCAAGGACAACTCCAAAACCAAGATGTTATCCAGGATCTACTGATCCCTCTTGTCCACAAACGCCGAAAACAACCTCTAAACCAAAATGTTATCCAGGTTCCACAGATCCACGTTGTCCACAAATACTTACAACAACAGTAGAACCAAAATGCTATCCAGGATCATCGGATCCCGAATGCCTAAATTGTTTCCCTGGATCTCCAGATCCAAGATGTCCAAAAGTTCCTACAACACCTAAGCGAGGCTGTTATCCCGGCTCCAGTGATCCAAATTGCCAACCTGCTACATATTTGCCACCAACAACACGAACTCCAAAACCGAGATGTTATCCAGGATCAACTGATCCATTATGTCCACAAGCACAGAAAACAACAGCAAAACCAAGATGTTATCCAGGTTCGACAGATCCTTCCTGTCCACAAACACCAAGAACAACGCCGAAACCCAAGTGTTATCCAGGTTCAACTGATCCCTCTTGTCCACAAACAACAACCAAACTAAGCTGTTATCCAGGTTCTACAGATCCACGTTGTCCACAAACACCAAGAACTACATCAAAGCCAAAATGTTATCCGGGATCTCCAGATCCTTCATGCCCACAAACAACAACAGCTCCTAGTTGCTATCCTGGATCAACAGATCCTCGTTGTCCACAAACGTCGCCAACAACCCAAAAACCAAGATGTTATCCAGGCTCAACTGATCCTTCATGCCCTCAACCTCCAACGTACTTGCCACCCACAACTACTTCGAAACCAATATGCTATCCAGGTTCGAGGGATCCTTCTTGTCCACAAACACCCAGAACAACACCAAAGCCGAGATGTTATCCTGGTTCCACAGATCCATCTTGCCCACAAACAACTACTAAGCCAACTTGCTTCCCAGGATCCACAGATCCTCGTTGTCCACAAACGCCTCGAACAACTCAAAAACCAAGATGCTATCCAGGCTCAACTGATCCTTCTTGCCCTCAACCACCAACGTACTTACCACCAACAACAACATCGAAACCAAGATGTTATCCAGGCTCTACCGATCCTTCATGCCCTCAACCACCAACGTACTTACCACCAACAACAACTTCGAAACCAAAATGTTATCCAGGCTCCACCGATCCATCATGTCCACAAACTCCAAGGACAACTCCAAAACCAAGATGTTATCCAGGATCTACTGATCCCTCTTGTCCACAAACGCCGAAAACAACCTCTAAACCAAAATGTTATCCAGGTTCAACAGATCCTCGCTGTCCGCAGACACCGCGAACAACTCCAAAACCAACATGTTATCCAGGTTCAACAGATCCCTCTTGCCCTCAAACAACAACACAATTAAATTGCTACCCCGGTTCAACAGATCCTCGTTGTCCTCAAATTCCAAAGACGACGCCCACACCAAGCTGCTATCCAGGTTCAACAGATCCACGTTGCCCACAAATACCTACAACAACAGAAGAGCCAAAATGCTATCCAGGATCATCGGATCCCGAATGCCTAAATTGTTTCCCTGGATCTCCAGATCCAAGATGTCCAAAAGTTCCTACAACACCTAAGCGAGGCTGTTATCCCGGCTCCAGTGATCCAAATTGCCAACCTGCTACATATTTGCCACCAACAACACGAACTCCAAAACCGAGATGTTATCCAGGATCAACTGATCCATTATGTCCACAAGCACAGAAAACAACAGCAAAACCAAGATGTTATCCAGGTTCGACAGATCCTTCCTGTCCACAAACACCGAGAACAACGCCGAAACCCAAGTGTTATCCAGGTTCAACTGATCCCTCTTGTCCACAAACAACAACCAAACTAAGCTGTTATCCAGGTTCTACAGATCCACGTTGTCCACAAACACCAAGAACTACATCAAAGCCAAGATGTTATCCGGGATCTCCAGATCCTTCATGCCCACAAACAACAACAGCTCCTAGTTGTTATCCTGGATCAACAGATCCTCGTTGTCCACAAACGCCGCCAACAACACAAAAATCAAGATGTTATCCAGGCTCAACTGATCCTTCATGCCCTCAACCTCCAACGTACTTGCCACCCACAACTACTTCAAAACCAAGATGCTATCCAGGTTCGAGGGATCCTTCTTGTCCACAAACACCCAGAACAACACCAAAGCCGAGATGTTATCCTGGTTCCACAGATCCATCATGCCCACAAACAACTACTAAGCCAACTTGCTTCCCAGGATCCACAGATCCTCGTTGTCCACAAACGCCTCAAACAACTCAAAAACCAAGATGTTATCCAGGCTCAACTGATCCTTCTTGTCCTCAACCACCCACGTACTTACCACCAACAACAACTTCAAAACCAAGATGTTATCCAGGCTCTACCGATCCTTCATGCCCTCAACCACCAACGTACTTACCACCAACAACAACTTCGAAACCAAGTTGTTATCCGGGATCTCCTGATCCACGTTGCCCTCAAACAACAAAATTACCTACAACAACTACCAGATGTTATCCTGGATCACCAGACCCAGATTGCTTAAATTGCTTCCCTGGCTCTCCGGATCCAAGATGTCCAAAAGTTCCTACAACACCAAAGGCAGGATGCTATCCAGGTTCAAGTGATCCAAAATGCCAGCCAGCCACATATTTACCACCAACAACAAAGGCAAGGTGCTTTCCTGGCTCTAGTGATCCCGATTGTATACTCATAACAACAACAACACCAAAACCAACTTCTAAACCAAGGTGTTATCCTGGTTCCATTGACCCGTTATGTCCACAAACACCGAGAACCACAAAGACACCAATCTGTTATCCAGGTTCCACTGATCCTCAGTGTCCGCAAACGCCTAAGACAACACCTAAAACAGTATGTTATCCTGGCTCAACAGATCCTACGTGTCCACAAATAACGACAACACCAAGTTGCTACCCAGGTTCAACTGATCCCAGCTGTCCTCAAACGCCAGCTACAACACTTAAACCTAAATGCTATCCTGGCTCAACGGATCCTTCCTGTCCTCAGCCTCCTACATATTTACCTCCAACAACTATAACGAAACCAAAATGCTATCCAGGTTCAACTGATCCTCGCTGTCCGCAAATACCGAAAACAACGCTTAAACCGAGATGTTATCCCGGTTCAACTGATCCTACTTGTCCGCAATTAACTACTAAACCTAGCTGTTACCCTGGTTCAACTGATCCACAATGTTCTCAAACGCCAGAAACAACTCCTAAACTAAGATGTTATCCTGGTTCGACAGATCCTTCATGTCGTCTGCCTCCAACATATCTACCACCTACAACTACTGCGAAGCCGAAATGTTATCCCGGTTCAACTGATCCTTCTTGTCCACAAGTAATTACACAACCAAGCTGCTATCCAGGATCAACGGATCCACGTTGTCCACAAACTACTCGACAAACAACAGTTTCAAAACCGAGATGCTATCCAGGTTCACTTGACCCAGCTTGTCCAGGAATTCTGACAACTACCAAAAAGCCCGAATCTTTCATAACTACGACAACTTATCCAATCACTACACCTTCATATTGCTTCCCTGGCTCTATTGATCCAAGGTGTCCTGATAGTGGATATAAAGGTACAAGTAGAATACCCGCTACATATTTGCCGCCACTTAGTGAACCTGGATATGATAGGACTATACGCGATCTCAAGGCCTCATTTCTCAATGAAATAAACAAGTTGGCATTCAGTAATAACAACGTCTTTGAATTAGAAGACGATGGCGAACAAGAAGACGAAGTGGAAAGTAGACGGAAGAGAGACATTTCTTCGAACAACAGTTATGATGATGAGCTTGATTTGTATGCATTCAGCGAATCGAATGACGATATTCTTTCAAGAAAAGTTGTGAAACGTGAATATAACGAAAACCCGCCACAAAAAGAAATTATTTCTATTACGCTCGGTGTACGAACTCCATTTAGCGTGGCTTAGGAACTACATATTCAAATATCTCAAGATGTTGAATGATAGTACCTTTAAATCGTAAAGACAAGTCTTTTCAAATTCTGCAGTTCATGTTTATATTAATAAATTTCTTAATACTCTCTTGTACATACTTTTAAACTAAGGACAATTTTAATACTCATTGCTTAGGCCTTACGATATGTTTTTATATTTTAGTTTTTTTTTTTTAATTTAAATTGTTAATATTATTATTTTGGTTTTTATAAAAATTGTAATGGGGTTGTTTTATTATGTATGTTAGGTCTTTTCTACTTTTTTGTTAAGTTCCGAACACTATGACAGTTCAACAATGTAAGAAAACTTTTTCGAAGTGCACGATTTTGTTCGTATTAAAATGTATTAAAAACGAAATTATTATTTATGCTTTAGTATTGCGACATTTTATTTAAAAACTTGTATACTCGTAAGTTAATAAATCGAACAAATGTAAATTTAAACCATGTTTCTTTTATTTATCCATAGGAATCATATATCTAATTCATGTTTGTTACCCTCAAAGAGCAATACAATACAATCGTTTAAAAATGTGAACTCCTTCAGAGACTTTTCTTGTGTGGTCGTAATATAAACAAAACACATTCTTCGAAGTGGTATTTTCAATTTCGAGAATTAAAAAGGTAACAATGGGTCATGCCAAGTAAATATAATGTTTGATCGATGATTCGAAGGTGTAATTGTAAAATAGGTGATATAAATACGTTGGGTAGCAGATACTGAATAGTCACACAAAGTGAAGAACAAAATTATCGTATCGATGTATTTTTTTTTCAAATTTTAATTCCAATTTGTTAAAAATTTAAAAAATAACTAAAGCCAATTATTAAATTTCATATCTAAAACAATAAAAATAAAAACTGGAACAAAAAAAAAAACTGGAACAATAAAAATAAAAACTGACAATAAAAACCTGGAACTTGAGCATTGAAAGTTTGTGCAGCCTTGGCTTCTTGTGGATAAACACGATTAGTCATCGCTTCTAATTTGACAGGCACGAGTTCTAAGCATGGCACTTGCAGTCCAAACAAATTATATACGGACTTAAACTAATTAATAATAAAATTCGATTATTTCAAAAGACCACTGATGAAGAGTACTTGGCAATACTCGAAACAGCGTTGTATGGTCAGCCAAATTTCAATAAAATTAAAATAAATTTTTGTGTTTGTCCTTTAATTCTTTCTTTGTTATTCAAAACGCCTCTAAATTTTAATAAAGCTTCTTTGTCACTATACAAAGAAAGTCTAGCTTTACAGCAACACGAATACTTTATTTAAAAATAATAAACATATCCATTCACCATCTAAACTTTTTTGTATAAAAATCATGTGTCTTTATTCTTAAAAAATAGGGTTATACCCTCTGACTTTCAAAGCCATTGCAAGGTGCACGAACTGTAAAAATACTATATGAAAATTGCAAAAATGCAAGAACTACTCTGTTGCAGAATTGCAATATTAAAATGAAACAGCTGTTTTCGCAGTATGCCACATCCACATGAGAAGCAACAGATGTTAAAACAGCTGTTTTTTCCTCTAGTAACATTGCAAGCAATTACAAGAAATTTTGTGAGTGTATTTTGTTATTGTCCATTGCAAGCGCGCGTAATTTGTGCCCTTCATGCACCACGCAAAGGAGTTTGCAAGACAGAGTGAATACCCCTATTATGTTTGTATTTGGTTTTTGTAATAATGTGGTTTATAAATATTGTTTACAGTATGCAAATTATAATATTTGTATTGAAATTATAACAAAAAATTATAACTAATTTATTGAAGATAGCCAACAAATATAATCATTACTTTGAATACCCATTATTTTACTATACTAATGTATATATATTTACTAGTATTAGAAATATATTTGGTTAGCATTTTATAAAATTTATTCGATGTTGATAGATGGTTTTCTTTAGTGTAGATGTCATTTCATTTTTCAAGCAAACATTTAAAAATAAGATTGTTAACAAGTGTGCTTGTGTTGACACAAAGTATTCGTACATTAATTAAATTCCTTATTTAAATAAATCTGCTTGCTCATCAAACTCTTGCCAATTTCTATTTGGCAAGAGTTTTCCTAGTACCAAAAAATATAAATCTAACATCTTTCTGTGCCTAATATTGACAAATACAGCAGCAGATGAGTAGCAATGGCGTACCACATACTTAATTATCAATGCGCGTGTATTTAAGACTGAATTCTTTAATTAATTAAAATTAAGTTTGTCTGTGCAAAAACAGAAATTTGGTTTTCACTGGCATAGAAATTTGAAACTTTTGCCTTCCTAATAATCCCAAATAAGATGCAAACACCGAAGTCGAAGCAATACAGTATGCGTACCGCCTTTTCAAAGTTGTTTCATAAAAAATTTCCTTGCTAGTAAGGAACACATAAAACAAGGAATAAAGGAATACATAAAATTTTGCGCAAATTTTACGCATGTAGAACATGTCCTGATCCATAATTCATACACAGAAGTAATGCTTAGCTACGCTAAAAGTTCTGTACAGACTTTAAAAAAGAGAAAGGCAAAAAGTTTAGCACTTTTACTCTTAAATTAGAATGAATTGTTACTTTTGAGGAATTGATTAATACTTAAATTGTAAACATGAATTTGTGAATCCTTTTTTATCCTTATAAACTTTCTTGGTGATTTAGCGGAACATATACAAATAAGAATATTCCTTTATTTATAATACATAAAATGTATTACGTTTTTTAACGTTTATACGCATACGTTTACTCAAAGACAACAAATGTAAATACAAACAGAGATATTTTATTAAAATTATCTTAAAATTTTTATTTTTCCTTTCATTCACTTATCAAAAACATGACAACTTTGATACATCCCTTAATACGGTATCTATTTACATACACATACGTAACAACAAAAAGTCAAGATATAAAATAAGATCTGATTTCACTGAAGTTCAAATACTCCATTCACGTAGGTAATATTGAGTTGTACACCATATGTACCATATATGTATTTATTTACTTTTTTAGCTTCCTAACAAATTTATATTGTGACGTATAAACATATACACTCGGATTTATATTTTGGATTTATAAATATCTTTCCAAATTAATTATTTTGTATGAACTCTACATGAAACAGTTAAGCAATTTCCTGCATTTGTCATCTCAACATTCACAATGTACATATATTATTTCTTCCGATGAGCTCCATGACTGAAGTATACGATTAAACGTCGATTAAGCCTATTCTTTATAAGATATCATTTATCAAAAAAATATTTATTTAAAGAATGGCTTTAATCGTCTTTTTGAAAAATTATGAGTTTAATTGAATATATTCGGAAACAGATGTGGACAACCCTAAGTCAACAATGCAAATGACAACCCTACCAGCTGTGAAATGGTATACAGTGGAGCGGTATACAGTAGCAGTGATAGTGGTCAGCGTGCATTCGTTGAGGTTCATTAGAATTTCCAGAGCCCCAGATCATTTTTGTAAGGTTTGCAAACTGGTTGCTTCTGGTAGAAGAATAATTTGACGCAGAATATTCTCTTTATGGAAGATTCAATAAGAAAGATTAATGGAAATTATAAAATAGGCGTTTCAAGATACAGACGATAATACCTTTCATTGCTGACTGCTGGGATTTTGCTTTTTTTAAATATATTAAGGCTTATTTCCGATTTATTTTTGTAGTATAGTGATAAACCCCAATTTTGTCTATGATTACATATTGTATGAAAAAGTCGTTCTTATTTTCCTGAAATATGTTTAAGCATAGTTTCAAACCATTAATTTCGGCTTTATTCTGAAGCTTAATATAATATACAAACTGAAAACATTGTTTTAACAAAAGCGATTTCAAAAACTACAAAATCTGTTATGAATTCTTTTAAGACAGAGAGGCGTAGCCAGGAATTCAAAAAGATGGGAGGAGTGAAATTTTAGAAAATATATATTTTTGTAGTACATTTAATTAATTCTAACACGAGTTACCAACAGCATCATGAATATAGACTTCAATGTGTACCTATATAAATATGTGCAGGTGGAAAATAATATTCACATTGGTATTATTTTCAAAAGTTTTATTTAGTGGCATAGTCAGGGGGTAAAGAATAAATCCCCTCATTGACAATATAATCTTCAGATAATGCACTGTAAATTTACTACCAAAAAATATTTTCGATTATATTCTCTCTTGGTTAAACCCTGACACTCCATTGGTTTTATTTCAAAACATTCTCACCTGAAGAACTAAAACTATAGTTATACCTTTAGCTATTAATAAATATTGACAAATTTTTTCCAGAGTTATTTCTAACGAACTATGAAATTAAAAATTCGTAAATTATAATGCCAAGAGGAAGATTTATATTCTTAATTCTCCCACCAAACCCTCCATTTGATGTCATGAGATTTAAATCGATGAAAATATTTTATAAAATTAATGATTATATATCTTTAACACATCTTTAATAAAAGATGATGATTTCAATGCGTTTTGCATACATCTTCGATACATACGACACTCTTATAAAGTAGATATATGTAAATATACTTGAAATCTAAAAAAGGACAATATTGTATTAGATTTTCAAAACAATCTCATCGAAAACTCTAACAAAACATGTATATGAATATCAATTATGATATTATTTTATTCAACGATGTGCTTTTTTCTAAATCGAAGGAAGCAAATATATGATTACCAGATATATTGTAGATGAAATTATTAAGAGCTAATGTTTTAATTTTTTTCCATGTCAGTATACAAATAGTGTCAGTATTTCCGAGTGGAAGGGTAGAAATGTGTGTCATAATTTCTCACGTTTCTCATTTTCTGTTCCCATTTTGTTGAGTTCACGTTTTATATTCCGCACATATAAATTATCATGTGAAAGTCATGTATCTACATGACAAGGCATTATGCATGCGGGAAGAGCAAAAATATTTCAACTTTATTTCCGTGCCCGCCATAATTTAACACCGCAATGGGATGTATAATTTTCGCTGTTGTTGGTTTCTTCTTAAATAGCTCTTCATGTATTTAAACATAAGTAAGTTCTTTAAGAAGTGCTTTAAAGTAAACCAGTTTAATTTAATTAGAAAATGTAATTACTATCTTATAACTGAATATTATTATTAATTGTTTCAAAGTGCCAAATAATGTTAAATGCAGAAAATGACATGAAAAGTTTTGAAATGTTGCAGTATAGTACATTTTAAATATGTCTTAAGATATGTTATAATCAAATAATATCATAGTTATATATAATACATATGTATACTATTAATAATGGATGCCAAGCAAAAAGTGACAAAAATTTCTTATGCAGGATCAAATCATTTTAATATTTTTTTTTTTTTTCGCTTAAAACAATAATATCCGCCGCTTTTTAATTAGCGTTTAAGATGATACATTATAGCAATTTTTAAGTAAAACGTTCCTCATCCATCAATTTGATGTGATTTCCTACAAACATTTAAAACTACAAATAGTTTGTTAATGTGATACAATATGTTATATGGATTTTGCAGTTTTAAACCAATGATGGTCTATCTTTGCACCGTAGCTATAAAAAATAAGGTTATTAATGAGTGAAATGCAAGTGATAAAGCTTATAAAACAGAAATCGCTTCCTGGGATATGAATTTGAACAAAGGTTGTTAGTGTAATTCGCATTGCTTCGCACATTGCATGCGGTAGTTTCATTTGCTTTCCATATTTAAAAGAAAAAATCCGTATACGAAATGCAATAAAACAGAAAATTGTGTAAAATAATGTGGCGAAGAAAAATACAAAATTAAATATGCGAGCTTGGAATATCTGATTGAAATCAAATTTTTTCATTGCTATTATCACACATCACAGCATTACTGCCATAAGTATTTAGGTTACCTCATTTCTCATTTATATTTTGCAGTACTCTTAACGGGTTGACCTCTTAGGTAGAGCGGAGCATACATCCTTTGTTATCAATTTTAAACTGATTATGTTATTGGAGTAGATAATGATATCATTCCATAAATATTTTGCATATTTTTAATTCGTAAAGCAGTAATGCATTTATTGCTTCAAAGTCATCGTCTGATTTTATTAATTATTTTTTTTTTGTAAAGATGTTTTTTTCGAACAGTAGTGAACTACAACAACAAAAAATTATTTTATATTATTTTAAGTAATTTAATTTTTGGCTGACCATACAGCTGTTTCGAGTATTGCCAAATACCCATCATCAGTGGTCTTGGAATTAACATATTTCTTTCATTTAATTATTTGTAAATAATTTTTTGAGACTACAAGTACCAAGAATCGAACTCGTGTTCTGCCAAATTTGAAGCTCAGAGTCAGCGCACCTTAAACAACTGACCCAAAGTCGTACTTGACTTTTTATGTTCACTCATTTTTGTGGACTTTTGTTATTTTGCTATAAAAGTTTTATTAACAAATCTACTTGCTGTGTTTATATTAGAACGAAATCATAAACCAGCTGTATATTTGTCATAATTTAAAAGGAAGTTCTTTCATATTAAAGCACAATATAAAAAAATGATATATTTTAAACTCAATACCTCTGTTTATTAATTATCTAAAAAATTCAATTTTTATTACTCTTATTACAATTGAAATTCCTTATTCTCGTAATGGAAACTTTTTGCCCACTAAATTTTTACTACTATTTCAAAGCAAATAAAAAAATGATGGATTATGAAATGAAAAACTTTCTTTTCACTTAAGTTTTTTGTTGAATTGAACATTTTTTTTTATATTTAATAATTTTTAGAAATCAGTTTTAGTGATTCTTCTCAAAATATGTGGGGCGGTATTTTTCTCACTTACGTACTTTTTCGTCGCCGTAACCGATTGGTGCGGTTGAGATACATTTTTGCTTGCGTTTAAATGCAAATTTCAATTTTATGCAGTTTGGCTTCCTTAGAATTCCATTAGAGGAAAGGCGATTTACATTTTGATTTTTCCATGTACAAGAAAAAATGTGTTTAAATTGTGTGAAATGAAAGGAAAATGTGTGAAGCTATAAATTTGTTCCACTAAGTAAAATTGATTTTCAGATATGAGCTGGCGGAGGAACACAAACTGAAACGCTATAAAAACACTTTAAATTATTCATGGCTTAAGTTTATTTTGTTATTTATTGATTTGAATTGAATTAAATTTTTTATTAAAAAGGCAAGGACAGTTAAGTTACCGCAGATATGTAGTAGGGTTTTCTATGTATAAAATTAAAATGATTTATATTTTCATAGACTTTAAAAAAAAAATAATATAAATTTAAATAGGTGTCATTGTTGTATTTAAATAAATACATATTTTATATTCTGAAAAGAAAAATTGTATGGAAATATGCAAGTTAATATATATTAACTAACGATAAAAAAAAATGAAAGTCATAATTACAATCCAAGATGTTGTACATATCGCACGCTGCAGAGGAGCCTAAAAAGATTCGTCAAGGTGAAACCCAATAACGGATTGTTATGGCTAATTAAAAGAGAAAAATGTTAATGTTAAAAGAGAAAATGCAGTTCTATGTCAAAATAAGTGATGGGACGGTAAACAGCCTTAAAGGATGTCCACTAGAAAGGCAGAAGAGTTAATGTGAAACGACTTTAAAATTAAATGTTTCAAAGATATTGATGAAATTATTTTAAAAATCTAATTTAATACTCAAAATCAAAGAGTCTGAACATATAAAACTGTATTCATAGGGTAAAATTAATATTCTTTCTAGCGTATATTAGAGTATGAGCAAGAATAAAGATACGACATATTCCAGCTTTGCACTAGAACTGATTATACCATTTACTATGTGATAATACGCCTATAGTATATAATAATGTAAATAGAAGAGCTTCCACTTTTAGCAAAAACTGGTTTATAGTTAGATACTTTTATCAATATGAATGTTGTGTATATAAATAAATCTTTTTCGTGTAAATATCTTATAAATTATTTTCAGGTAAAGTCACAACTGTTTTATAGCTCAAGTAATAGTGCTGAAGATTATTCTAATTATTTTAACAAATTGTATGTTACTGATTATGTATTTCTATATTTTCTATATTTGAGTCAAATTTTCCCGAAGCATCTTTTTGATGTCTAAAAAAGTAAGTATTCACTGTAGGCCAGATCTGAAGTCGAAAGCATTGCGTGCACTCTCCAATTATTGTATTACCTTCTAATATCTTTAAGATGTCAGCAATATCACATAACTTTATAAATAAATATAATTCAATTCTATAAAAGAACTTAAGGAGCGCACAAATTTAGCTAATTTACCAGAGCTCTGTGACATGTATGTAAAAGACTGGTATGTGAATACCATTTCTTTTTAAATATATAATATATTATATATATTTTTTACTCATGATTTTGATATTCTTTTTATCTGTAATATTTCACAAGCTTGTTTAAAAGTCCATGAATATCCAAAACATTGTGATACACAGTTGCTTACTGTTTCTTATGTTAAATCTTAATAATTAAGTATTTAATAATAATAATGACTTACTCAGCATGACCGCATTAAGTTCTTAGATTAGGTTCTATACATTAGAAAGAATAATATAAAACATGCAACAAATAATACCTTTACAAACAGAATAATATTAAAATTTAACAATTAAAAATAAAAAATATAATTAATTAGTTTAACTATTCTATAGCTGGTTTATGAATTTATTCTAATACAAACAGAGCAAGTAATTTTGTTAATAAAAAAGCTTTCATAGCAAATTAACAAAATTCCAGAAAAATGTGCGAACATACAAGTCAAATACGGCTTTGGGTCAGTTGGTAAAGGAGCGCTGACTCTGAGCTTCATATTAATGCAGGGCAGGAGTTCAATCCCTGGTACTTGCAGTCTCAAAAAAATTGTTTATGAATAATTAAATGAAAGAAATATTTTAATTCCAAGACCACTGATGATGGGTAATTGACAATACTGGAAAGAGATATATTTTTAGCCACAAAATTCAATAAATTAAAATACTATAAATAAATTTTTGTTGTTGTAGTTCACTGCTGTTTGAAAAAACTCTTAATAATAATAACAGAATAATTTCAGTAAAACATATTAAAAATATGAAAAGTATATGATTTAATTGTTGTTGGTTTTACATTAATTAGTAAACTTTATGGAGCTAATAATTTATTTGTCTTTATATCTTAAAATAAAAACACAATCTCGATTTAATTTAAATCTTTGTTTAATTTCAATAGTACATGCATTAAATAAATAAATTATTTTCTTAAATTTATTCTTTTTTATAGAAATATTCTTAAATCAATTGTGTTCGAAAATCTTATTAAAGCATTTAAAATAACCCATCAAGAGAATTGAGTTTGCATTCTTAATTCGCATTGTGAACGAACCTTCTCCAGTTAAGTTCATAAATCAATTGTGTTCTGGTTTCTTACGTTTGAGCACATCAATCATTTGCTCTGCAACAGATACATGACGTTTCTCCATGTACTCCAACCGTTATTACAGCTTTTATTTACCTTCATTGAAGATTGAAGATACAAACGCATAAATGTAGATTCACATGAAATTCAGTCCCACGATTTGCATGCGTTTTTTATGCAGTCTTAAGATTGATTACCTGCAATAAGAAGAGATAAAGAAAACCGGCAGCAGACAAACTAACGCGATATTTCTTTCAGGAGTTTTGCTTTATAGTATTTGTGAGGAATTTTGTTGAAAGAAATTTAAGCTAATCGCTTTAGTAAAGATAGTTGAGAATAAAATGAAAATGATGTATTAGCAGCTAATAGCATTGCAATTAAGCTATTCTGATATCCTTAAATAGCCAAAAAATTAAGGATAACATTAACAAATGAGTTTTGCGATAATACTGGAAAACACAATTCATTTATAACGATTAAGGAAAGTAAAGTTTTTAGAGTAAATTGCTTAAAATATTTTACAAGAGAGATTTTATTTTTAAATGCGACAACTTTTTATCTAAATCAGGGGTGTCCAAAGAACGCGGCCCAAACATGCGGCTCGCGACATATTTCTAATCCACTACAATTAGGCAAATTTATCTTTGAAATATTTTAGTAATGTCAGACTATTTCATTTTTATGGTATCCCAAATAAATGAATTGGAATGTTTTTATTAATTTATTAAATTTCACATTAATTTACTTAATTGACAAAGACTTCTTTGTACAACTGGTTCGAAGAACTTGTATCCAGTGCCGCGAGTCATTATATTAAAAATGAAATATTTTTCATTATCATGATCGTTTGATATAATAAGGAAATGTCGATTAATTATCGTATATAGAATCGTATATAACCTTTAAGAATTTCGATTTGTATGTCGTAATATCACAGATATAGAGTCACTATTACACTGGAAAAAGGGTATCAAAACAGTTTCTATAAAATCTTGTATATGTAACCCTAATCATTTGAGAACAATTTTATCTTAGTTTGAACCCCTTAGCTCTGTTCAAATATTAACTGTCACTCATATGTCACCTGGCATTTTTATTCACAACTGGAAAAATCTTGTCCGATCATTAAATTTATTGATATATAGTTAAGTGAGTACATAGTGAATCTATTTTGGTATTAACATAGAATAAAATATTTTGTTTTATATTTTGCTAAGTTTAAAACTTCAAATAAAATTAAATAAAAAAAAATAAAATATTAAAATAAATTTATTTTATGTTTATAATTCATGTTTTCATTAAAAATAAATAAAAAAATAATAAGTAAACTTTCGTAAATCATCATGGCCTTAAATTTTATATTTAATCTCATTAAGACATATGGAGTCAGTAAAGTTCAAAGTGCGATCAAGGAAACAGATAAAGATGTTGGTGAATACCATGCCGAAACTGAAAAATACGAGCCCCCTATAGCAGGTAAATCTAAAACAAAAATAGGTTCTAAAAAACAAACTGAATGTAAGAAAAAGCACTCGGATCAGGACCGAAAAAAAGAAAATGAGATAACAATAAATCGAAATAGGTATTCCGATGCTTCAGTCCATATAGCATGTAAAAATTTATCTAAAAATGAAATTTGTTTTTGTAGCTGTGACGATTTCAAAACGGAAAGAAGAAAGCCTAAAAAAACTAGTGATCTAAAGCAGAATAAAAAATCTGGGAAAAAACGACGAAAGATGAAGAAAATTTCCAATCATCACAGTGGGTGTTCCGATACTTCAGTCCATACGATTTGTACAAAGTCGTCTAGCACTGGAATTCGTTTTTGTACATGTGACGAGTACAAAACAACAAAAAATCGGCCTAAAAAACAAACTCCTTTAAAACAGAAAAAAAAATCGGCTAAAGAACGACGGAAGATAAAGAAAATTTCCAATCTTCAAAGTTACGATACATCGGTCCATACGGCTTGTACAAGCTCGTCTGAAACTGAAACTAGTTTTTGTACATGTGACGAGTTTATAACGAAAAAAACTCGGTCTAACAAACGAACTCCTCTAAAACAGAAAAAAAAACCGGCTAAAGAACGACGGAAGATGAAGAAAATTTCCACAATTCTTAGTGAAAATTCTGATACCTCATTAAATGTGACATGTGGAAATTCGCCGGAAACTGATATCTGTACATGTGGCAAAGAGCAACGAGGTCCACCAACAACTACAAAAAGGAAACAAAAAAATTTGAACAAATATAGTAAACGCACCCCCATGCTTGCAACGTGGGATGGGTGTAAGCGATCGCGTAAGAAGAAGCGGGCAAGAAAGTGCCCCATGTGCCGCTTATCACATTAGAATAAATAGTAGTTTAAAGGTGCAGGAAAGAATTAAATAAAAGTAAGTCTGAATAAAGATTTGAAAATATTTCTTCTATATTACATTAATATACTTTCCGAAGATAGGTATGGTCTATTCCTGCTCCTGTTACCGCAACAACGTAACTACATACCAAGCCACCAACCAAGTATATGTGTCACTTTTTTTTATTAAAAATCATTTTTAAAATAGATTTGTATGGATATTACCAAGCAGTAGCATTCCATTGAAGATTTCAGAAAACTTTGTGGCATGTTCAAATACAATTTTTAAGATTAAACAATTAAAAATGGTAATAATAATATTTCTATATGTATTGGGAAACTGTTCAAAAAGTATGGTAATACAATAGATGTGCATTTGGAACACTTAAAAAAAAAATTTATATGTCGCAGTTTTTTATTATTGCACTTCTATTGTCTCTTCTATGCCTTGCTAACTTGTTTCTGGATCGTATTTAAAAAGACATGTCTTCAAGATTTATAATAATCCTTGAATGTTTTATCGACAGAGTTTATAAAAAATCTGTATATCTGTAATCAACATTAATTTACAAGTCAATCAAATAATATGCATATAATATTTATTAGGCAGTGGAAAAATTGTCGTGGCCTCCATAAATCATGCTACTATGAAAGTTCAATTGTTATTTTTAGATATTTTAAGAACATGTCCTCTAAAATATAAATTTCTAATAGTCGTACTTTTTGAACAGAACGTATGATAATAACAAATAATTGCAAGGTTTAATTATATCTAATTACTTGTGTTGTTTTATTTATTATGGTATTGTGTTCTCTTCTTCGTATAATTTCATTAGGTTTTATCTAATTACTTTTGGTAACGAAAATGATATGTGGATTACTCGAATCGGAAATAAGCTGTTGGTAGATAGCCAATGCCTTTGAGACTGCTTTAAAAATTCATTATCTTCTGTTTCCAACAAATATACTCTGAGTTACAGATGGTTACCCACAACTGTTTGCTACTCAGTTCAAAGACGTTTAAAAACTCAATAATACCGAGGTCTCTCTCAATTCCTTATGCATTTCTCAATTGTAAAAGAATCTGCAGGTCCATTGGAGCCTAGAATTTGACAAGTAAAGTATGAAAAATTACCAAATCGGCGTTGTACGGTGGTCACTCAATGAATCAAGATAAATATGACCGATTCCAACAACTTTTCTGTGATGACTTTGGAACTGAACTCTTTATTCGGTAGATGCTCCTAACTAAATTACCGTAAAATTTAAATTAAATTTAAAATAAAAACTCGCTGTGTCAGATCATGAACAAAATTAAATTAAAAATAAGTTTAAATCAAACATTAAAGAGGTAACATATAATCGCGATATCGCCTAACGAGCTCGCCAATAGTAATAGTACAAAGCGGTGTCACCATAATATTTGATAACCGAGCTTGTTACGCCAGATGCTGGATACCTCTACCATATATTTATATTCAACAAGTTTTAGGAATAAAATACAAGTTCACATTTTTTTAATTTTTTTCTTTAATATTAAATTAATATATATAACCACACATAAGATGGAAAAAATGTTCTTGATTGTGGTCTGTAACAAATGTTATTACGAATCTGTTACCACAATTCGAACTGTCGATGTTTTGCTTAAATGGATCTCAACCATATAGTGTGAGGTTAGATTCATTCAATGGATATTTGCGTAGTGTTTAAAACACTGATTTTGACTCAAATTTTGTTTTCAACTGAGTCACTTACAATCATAATAAGTAGTTATATGCTAGAGACGGATCTTCGACCAAGACTTGGCTGCATTGTCTTTTTAGGTTTCAGAACCGAAAAGTAGAATTGCTTTCATACTCGTGTTGACAATTTTGAATTTAATATTGTAATACATATATACTATTTATAAAATATGTCCTTTTGAAGATTTCAGTTTTTATCATACCTTTGTGTAGAAAGTAGTATTTCTAGTTGTAGCTAACGTTGTATCTTGGTAAGTACTATATTCAACCCTAAATGATTAAATAAACTATAAGCAATAAATCGACAGCATTAAATCATAATTGGTATAGAAATGGTTTCAAACATATTACCGGAGACCTCTAATTACAATTTCAAAATAACTACAACTATTCAGTCATATTGAAAAGGAAAATTACAACAACTAGTAAATCGAACTCTAATACTATACAGAAAACAAATCATTTTTAAACATTTAAATCTAACTATCTATGATATATTTAAAAAATTGTTTACAACAAAAAAAAAAAAAATTAACTGATTTTATTAATTTATTTAGTATATCTGTTTTGGAAAAAAGTGTAATGAGTTCCAGCCCATTTATAAATTTTTTTGCAATATTCAGATCTGAACATTTAGAATTAACAACAGCCGATGCAGTAAAAGCAGTAGCAGATGTGTGGTATGCTATGAGCCCCGAAGAAAAGGAACAATATCGTCTTCCTTCAAAAGTTGAGAAACCTGAGAAAAAATTCAAAGCTTTGAAGACAATACCTGATAATACCTTTAAGAATATCTTTAATCATATTTTAACTACGGAAACAGAACAAGAGAGCAAGAGTGCGGATAGTAGTGTATCTAGTATATCTTTCGATTCTTTTTAAAGGAAACAAGAAAGTCAACACTTTTCTTGCTCCAATTTAAAGAAGAGCATCAAAAAGGTATTGGTTTTATGGGCTAATAAGTTCTGTACTATATGTGCCGCAAAAAAATCTGATAAATTGAATCTATATATATTATTTTGGTAAGTAGAAAAAAAAATTTTATAAATATCATGCTATTTTCCATTTTTCTTTACTTATTAGATTTTTCTTATAAGAATAGATATAAATAGTCATGAGTTATTATTACGTTGAAACCGCTTTATGATAAGGCGTGGAATTATCTTTAGTAGTCAAACATGGGTGTAATTAGATCCGATTTACTACATTACCATATACGTTATGATAGCATAAAGTGAAACAAGTATTATTTAAGTCCTGTCCCTACCTGTGTACGCCCATGTAGTCAAATGAAAAAAAAATTGAATTATTTTGAGAGGTTAAAATATTTAGAATAGTGATGAATATTATCATTATTATTATTGAAAATTGGAAACTGTTTTTAATAAAATAAATTTTAACTAAACGCCTTTCAACTTGGTTAATATGATATGAATAATGTAAGAATTTTTTTTAATAATATATATTATTATATCACTGCATTAATATTTATATATTCATATAAATGAACTTTTCTTTTTACGTATAATTTAAAGAATGGCATTAAAAAAGTTATATTGTATTATGTCATTTTACTATAAAAAGTATAAAAAATCAATTTTGCAGAATTTTCCAATACTTTTTAAAGCAGAAATGCTTTCAAAATTTCCTTCGGAGAAATTGAATCTCACCAGCTGTGCTGCTTAAACTTGATTACGGAAAAATGCATGACAAGTTCTTCAGCTCAAAATGATTTCTCCCTTTTCAATGGATTTTTCAACTTAACGAGTTGCATGTTATGCAGATTTACACAATAAGGTCAACTTGGGTTTGCTTCCTTGCTACAGTTTTTCTTCCTTCAAATGACCTTTTGATGCCAACACCGAAGAATTTGATGTAATTTACGTATAACAACAGAAGGAGAACGTAAAAAATTTGATAAAACAAAGAAATGATGTCAAGATGTGTTTAACGATAATTTCTATGCACTCTTAATATGACTGCAAAAATATTAAAACTTTGACATTTCTATATGTTAGGGGCTGTTTACAATCCTTTATACAGTAAACCTTCAAATAATTGATTAAAGTTTCGAAAAATATCTAAAAATAGCTATCATTGAATGCTTAATTTTTTGAATAATTTTTTGTTGTAGCCAAAGTCAAAAACAATTTCGCCCCTATGTACATATCCTGCAATATTGAATTCTATGAGTTAATTCTATATTAGTATTAAATTAATATTAATTAATTTTATTTTAATTTAGTAATTTTCTCACATCTATAAGTTTTGATCGAATTTTTTTTAAGTCTGAAAAAGTTTAAATTATTATAGTTAAACTTCACATCAAACCTAAATGGATTTCCATCGAAGTGGAAATCAAAATATCTAGTTAAGTTTTTGTGGAAATTTTCACAGTCATATTGTGAGGAATATAGAGCACCAGTGATATTTTAAAAGTTGTGCACTCAAGTTATAGAGAAGTGTTTATAAAGATTTTGTTGCTTATTTTCCAACATTTAATCTGAATGTCTTTTTGCTAACGGTACTCTAACTTCTTCATTTTTTGAAAATATGCTTTTGATTAAAAGTTTTCAAAATACTCATATACGGTGAAAAACACCTTTTCATGATATTTTTGCTTTTTAATGCAGGGTCTTTGTAAAGCAAAAAGAACGTTCTAGGTACTTTGAATAGTGTTGTTATGCCACTCTTTTTAAGATTTTTAATAAGAAACATGTCCTAACACCATAATCTTTACCATTTTCTTCTTCGGAAAGCTTGTACCTTATTATTCCCATAATTTTATATATTCTTTGGTCTTCGAAGTGTATGCGGTGAACATATGATTTATCAACAGTCATGAATTTGAAACTTTCCTAATAGAGCCTTATAGCGACGCATTTTTGGTTCATTATCAAGAAAATCGACCCCTGCATGCGAAAAGCTTTCACATGTCAAAACTTCATAAAATATTTTCCAATGCAGTCGAGCGCAATGTTCATAACTCCAGCAAGCTGTCTAGTTTTTTTTGAACCATCATCCAATATGATTTGATAAAATTTTGAGAGATTTTCAACAGTGTGGTCGTTCAAATCTGGTTGAAGTCAGCTACCAACACTTTTATTGTTGCTTGTGATAGCGTTAAAACTCAGCAAAGTTTGTTCAGTTAGAATTAAATTTGCAACGTCTTATTATTAAATTGTAATATAAGAAAAATCATTTACGAGATTCTTGTTTCTGAATAATTCGAATATACTTGAAATCGGCCAATGAAAAAAATCAACAGTAAAATAGGGTAAAGCATTTAACGTTACATATAAGAAAAAGGGAAAAAATGGTATTGCCTTATATGACATCGTTGCCATAATATATAATCTTGGTGCATCGTTGTGAATGCGTTTGAAATGTTGGACTCTCCCTTATAATTCTTTGACAAAATTAAATATTGTGCTAGAAATAAAACAGTTGCTTTTCAACAAGGTATCAAAAAAGTGCTACCCATCATAGCATAGCATAGCCATTCACAATAGAGTCAAGAAAAATGAATGCATTCTCAAACGCAATAGACTGTCGGTATTGCAAGTGTACAGTTGTTTTTAATGCGTTTTCAATACTTTTTGCTTTTCTAACAGACATCAATTTCGCATTCGCAATGATGCACCAAGATACATTTATTTTTATAACTATTTTTCTAAAAATAGCTTCAAAATAATTGAATCACTTGGTTTGTTGAATATTAACCGGATAGTGATGACACTTAACGCCCAGACCGCGCAAATGATAGATTAATATATATATATAGAAATTTTAAAATATTTATTTAAATTAAATATTGTAAATTTAAGAATTTAAGAGCTTACAATATTAAAGAGCAAACATAATTAAATTTTCAACAAATTTTAATATCTCATTAGTAATTCTACACCTTTAGTTTATAATAAGTAGTGAACATATTAAAAGGTTAACAAATTCATATCCCTAAGTACATCATATGAATAATTTTTCAGCCGGTGGCTGAACATAATACCTTTGTGAATTAAATTTATATTTGCATATATATGCGAGTGCGTGTACCATATATGATACAATCTAATAATAATAATTTGCTTACTTATGACATTCACCCCAAGCGTCACTTAAACTTTTCAAATTTCTTTTCATAAAATTGTAATAACCTAAAGTCTCTATTACATTCACAGCATTAAAATAATTCCTTAAGTCCTTTTGAGCTTAGCAATGCTTTTTTTTGACTGTTCTTATTTGAATGCAATTCTATTTCAGTCAATTTAAAGTTATAAAACTTTATTTAAATTTCTTTAATACACACGTTCACATATCCTTCACACAAATATCCTAGCACAGCACACTTAGCAGCACACACTCGAGACTCGAACGTCTACGCAGAGAATCCCTTTAATCTCTGCTGTGAGCTGGCGCATGAAGTTGTGCTGTGCGTGTCCGTGACTTTTAGTCCCTAGATAATGTAATTATAAACTTAGTCGTATATCAATTAGGTTTGTTATCCGGAATTTTAATATTTCTCCATTAATTGCCCGTCGGGAATGTAATGTGAAAACTCATCACGAAAATAAAAATTGTACGAGTAAAAAGCACAAAGAACTTTGATGTGTTTTCATAAAATTAAAATGTGTGAAATTTACACTTTTTTCTATAAACTGAGTGTGAGCATTAAGGGAAAATATCTTTGTAAGTAATAGAAATATATTTAATCGATTTGAGCCACTTTGATCTTTCATGGTTGACAATTCCCTCGGTTGCCTTTAAGTGGCAACGCGAAAAATCTTCTGCAACGCTCCTTACTTCAAGGATACAACACTTCATGCTTCCTTTCTTTGATTCAAATCAATTTGCTGCAATTTGTAAATCACGGAGCAACTGCTATCCTTGCGGATTTATATAAATAAATATATTTTTATTTTAATATTAAGTTTTGAAATCAGAATATTTTAATTAAAAGTAAATAATCATAGCCTTGTGCTATTTTGCTTGCCTGATATTTTTCTGAGAAGTATAAAAAAGTGTCAGCAATTAAATATGTAGTTGTTTTAATACATACTCGTATTTCAATCTTTTTAAAATTATCAGGAATTTTTTAATAAAATAATAACAAAAATAATTTCTTTATAATCTGTGATTGTTCAAATTATTTTTTATGTCGATTCTTATTGAAATGAGTTATTGCAATTAAAATTTGTATATTGGATTTGAGTTCGCTAAAGCATATATTGGATTAAAATATTTCTTGAGATAAAATGGACGAATCTTGTTTATTTCTATTAAATATTATTGAGAAAGAAAGATAAAACTAGACACTTCTTAGTCTACTTATAAAAAGGAAACCTCTCATCTTTATGATTAGTTTATTTCTGTCACATATTTATAAACTACTTAAATGATTGAAATTTTTAGTCTGAATGGAAAAATTAATTTAAATTTGTAAATAACTTTTCAATCCTGTTTTGTTATTTCAAATTTATTTCATTGCATTCGAAATACTCCCTTTTCAAGACAACATCAACATTTTTTTAATTCTGAAATCAATTGTTAAAGTCGATTTCAAAAATAACCTCTAAAATGCACATCAATTCGATTTTTATTCCTTCAGTATCGAAACAGTGCCCGTGAAGCGATATCATGAGCTTAGTGAATAGCCAGACGTCGCACGGTGCTTAACCAGGCAAATACGTTGGATCTGATATGATATGAGTTAAAGTTTTGACGAAATGATATCAAAAAAATCAATGCAATGTGGGAGAGTTTATTTATCGTTTTGCAAAAATCGAGAATTGTCTGTTTTTATATATTCCTTAATATTATATTGTTAACAAGTTTTCTTGACGGAGGAGTTCGTAACTGGATTATATGTATAGAAGTCTGATTTCTGCTTATCACAACTTTCCTCTTAACCCGATAAATGAATAAAAAACAAGATTCCGCTCTTTTACGATAAAACACAGTATTCATAACGGTTTGTAATGATCCTAAAGACATTGTTGGAGATTGTTGGTCGCACAGCACGAATCTGCAGACCACCAAAGCACCAAACCAAGTTCGATAAATTTCAAATAATAATTTATTTGCACAACAAATAATTTAGTTCGATATTAATTCAACGTAATAATTTATTTATTGAATAATACAAGCAACTATGTATAACAAATACAAAGAGAAAAACAACCGCCACCGATTTGACATCTGATCATGCTGCGATCTTAAGCACAACTGCCACCAAAGCGAAATTGCAAAATGTACAAGAACGCATTAAGAGCGCGATGCGCTGTGTTGATTATCTTGATTTCCTACAACAGACATTATAGTAGTATTATAGGAGTATCGATAGATCCAAGTCTCATTTCTGCTTATCACAAATTTTCTCTTAACCTAATAAATGAATAAAAAACAAGATTGCGCTCTTTTCCAATAAAATACAGTATTCAAAACGGTTTATATTCATCCTAAAGACATTATTGGAGTATTATAGGAGTATCGATAGTCCCGGATCATTTTTGTTATTGAACCCTTTCTCTGGCTTCTATAAATTGTTTTTGTTCTTCGTAAATATTTTTTTGCAACATAGCCTGATCACCGACGGTTTTCTGAAAAGTTCTAAACATTTTTTCAACAAAAGTTTTATTATATTAAGGGTACATCTATTAATTAAAGGGTACAATATTCTAATATTTACTCTGTTATAAAATTTTTTTTGAAACTTATAGAACTGTGAGACAGGAAGCAAGGTTCATGTTTTTGTAAAAAACAAATTCACATTGTAAAGTAATATGCAACATTTAAGTACCCTAAAAAATCTGAAGATATGGAAGATATGGAAACGAGACACTCTGCAGTGAAAGCAGAAAATGTTCTATAGCAGAGACAGTTTCGAAACATTTGCATAAAATAAAAATTAATTTAAAGGCAACACAATTTTTACCATTCATGTTGTCTATTAACAGAGAGAAAATAGACAGATATTTAATTCAGTCTATGTATTATCAAGTATTAGGTATATTATACGTGTCTATTATTATATACAGATTTGTATTATCTACATGATAGATAGCAAAAGTGTGTACTAGTATTTTTGATTACTCATATGAGATATATATTGCTCTCTTATGTGTTTCAGAATTAGTATATTTTGTGAATTCTTCTTTAAAACGTTTGAGTTCAGATCTTTTGGGAAATGAGAAGTGCTGTTATCCAAAGTTGTCAGTTTTATGATTTAGGATTTTAAATTCTAGTTTACTTTTCTATTTGCTATATTCAATTAATCCTAAAAATCTTAAAATAACATCAACACTTCTTCATCAGTGATACTGATTTTAACTCGTTTGGCGTTTTTATTATTCGTATAAAGTCAAATATGATTTTCATTATGTATTTTCATTTTCCCAAGTGAGTGGTTCTTTTGCAAATAAGTCATACGCAGACAAACAGGTGCCATTGCAGAATTTATGCACGTAGAACACAAAAATCGTAAATCAGTTGATGGAGATGCATACGACAACTCTTACTGGTCAACATTCAGAATTTGGGTCAACCACATTTTTGTGAATTTTTTCTTACACAAATACTTCAACCAGATTCTAAATGCCAAGTTGTAAACCTACTCCTCTAACGAAGACATAAAAAAATGCTATGCATATCCTTGCAATGGCATAAGTTTAAAAAGTAGATTGCAAGGAATTTATTTTCATGGTGAAAGCATGCAAGAATTTTAAGTTGAAAATATCTTTAAGGATTAACAGTTGATATACAAAAGCGAAAATTCAAATGTGACAAACAGGAAACTTTTATGTGGCCACTTTATGGAAGCTTGAATCTAATACAAAGTCTGCACTACTGTTGGCAGGTGAAGAAATTTAACTCTTGAATGAGCTTAAAATTTCATAATTTTTTATGATTCTACCACATGATGCAGAAATTTAGATACAAAAGGCGTGCTGTTGCATTAATAAACTTGGCACTATTGAGCATTTTAGTTCTGCCAGTGGAATTAAGAAAAATATTCTCAACTATGAAATGCTTTCAACACAGATTGGATTAATGTTGATTTTATGCACAGAGCTAGTATTTTCCTTAATAAATTTTAATAATTTGAAGCATTTTGTGAATTTTACTACTGAAGCCATAAATTTGAAAGTGCTTCATATTAAAAACTTCTTTTCAATTTTAACAAATTTGAATACGAAATTTAATGAAAAAATAATCAAACCAGTCTCTTTGTTATGTATAATGTTTGTAATTATTCAAACTTTTAAAATTATTTAATTTTTTAATAGTTGAATGCGTACATATTGTTCTACTTTTGCAATGATATATTTTTTTTAATAAGGATATCAATGCAACAATAATAAAAAATTGTATTAATTTATTTTTCTTAAATTTTATTATTTAATCATTGAGTGGAAAATAATCAATGAAAATTACTGAAATTGTACGAGTATGAGTATTAAATGAATTCCATAAGCCCAAAACTGACACTTATCAATCAAATAATTAATTTATATTGTATGCGTATTTATTTCAATCTGTGGACTTCGTATGCTTATTTTTTATATCCACCATAATGAATATGAAACATTGTTATGTATTCCACACATTTGTCAATTTATCAAAAAGTCCTTGCTGTTGGACTTTTATCGCAAGCAAATAGCTTTCGATTTGGCTTCGGTTGGAGAGTATAATTTTTTATTTAATTAACTTGCATGCTATAATAAAAGCAAAAAAAATTACAATTTTATAAAATATCTGTTCAAAACAAAAAACTCATTCAGTTTAATTATATTTAAATGCATAAAAGATTGAAAAGATTATAGTGTACGACTCAAACCTTATTTATAATCAAAAGAGTACATAATACTTCATTCAATACATCACGTTCAGTCTTTCGTAAAGACTTAATATACTTTAAAATTCTTTAAGTACTGAAAATTTGCTATTTATAGCAAATACACCATATAATTAAAGTTGATACCAGCCAATATCTTGCATATTAATCTAAGACTAGAAAAAATTATTGTGAAATACCATATGTACATACATAGTTTTAATTGTACCATATTGGATGTTCCTACATCCAATATGTGGAGTGCATGCAGTATTTTCTTCATATTGTTCAATCTTTTGGAGCATTTATGTGATTGCATATTTCTTGAAGTTGCAATAATTATATCTATAATAACCGTTTACTATTATGCTTCGTCGACGATTCAACCTTTATTATTTTAGCTTTCTATCATCGTCTGTTGCAGTCACACAAATCGTAGTCTAGATAATTTATATTGGTCCCAATATCATACTTATTATACTGTTCATACAACCTATATGTTTCATGTACATAATTATTATTACTAAAAGAGCTAATAATACTCAGTGACCTACAATAACGACTGTGTTATTCTAGAAAAAAATCATTTAGGTAAACTTAGTTAAACTAAGTTAAACTTAGTCAAACTTATTTAAAGAGTCGTAAATTCCTTCAGCAGAAAGTCTTTAAGCTAAACCGTAAAAAACATAGTTTAAGATTCGAAACTTCCCTCAGTTCAAGAAAAGCCAGGTTGACATATTGGATAAGCTGGAAACTTTTTTATTCGCACTGTCATAAACCTTATAAATATCAATACCTTTTCATCTATCTGAGGAAGGTGGTTTACAGATATGTACACAGTTGATTAATCAGTAAATAATCGAGATTCAGATTTGTGTAGACAATAAAGTTGTTACTATCTTTATTGTTGAGTAATCTTTTGGCATTGGCTCATGGCTCCATATTTTAAGTACTGAAGCATATGAATCATATATCATATGATTATACCTTGCTTATTAAAAAAGTCTCGGAACTTACCTCGAGCTAAATTAGGCGTATTGATAAAACTTACTATATCCTTCGATTTAAAAGTTGATTAGAAATAAGTTGAGACTTCATTTGCTTCAAAGAAAGAGTAATAAATAAATTAAATGATATACGCAGCAGTTTCATTCACATATCACTTTTCCCATTTCAGTGTAGGTAGTTAACAAAATTATTAGAAAATTTAATGAAGATATGATTAAACTGAATTCACATCTATGTAGACCAAAAAACACAACTTGTTGGTTTAAAAAGCTGATTAGATTAATTTAATCTCTTAGTTTGACCCAAAGTCAGTCAAAAAACGTCAATCGAATCTAAGTATTAAAAGGAAGAATAGCACAACACATTCTATACTTTTATGATAGGCTTGCCAGACTCAGACTACGATACTTATCAACTGCCTATCCTCGTAAATGAAAATAGGCAACGTCTGTCCAAGGGACATAATGGCATTTTTAATTGCTACGCGCCTGTGGAACTAAAGTGGGTTTGTCAGAATAATCCTCAAAAGGTGCACTAACATGGTGACATAGCTCAAAATCTTTTTAAAATCTATCTAAAGATCTATATCTAATTCGACCCATAACTTCCTAAACGGACACAATTTAAGAAATATTTTTTCATAATATTTTTTCCTTTTTATTTTCATTAACTGTAGATTATATTGTCAACTGCATATCTCTTAATACCTCTTCTACTAAATTTTTGTTGTTGACTCGAAAAACTATTTAGATTGCTTTACTCAATTAGGTTGGACCACAAGTTTACAAACAATTTACACTTCTTATTCTAAGTATAAAGACAATCCAAAAAATGGTTATCCTGTGAATATACTTTATTAACATGGCAACTTGTTGAACTATATTTCTCTCAAAAAATTTTTTGTTTAATGAAATAAAAGATTATTATATAAATACAAAGTATATAAAGTAAAGTATAAAGTATAAATACATGTTATTAATTTTTATGTGTGTCGTATATTCAGAGTACAAAACTTTATTGATTATTGATTGACAAATTACGAATAATTACATATTACACTTCTATATGGTTGGGTAGCATTTAGCAAAGCTTCAAACACTACTATTCACCAGCTAGAAATTCCACAAAGCCAGGCTCTGAGAAGACTTTTCAAAGTACCATGATACATTAGGACTTCCTCAGGGATCTTAAGATTGATCCCATCAAAAAAAATAATAAAGGATAGAGCCCTGAAATTATTTGCGAAATCTGACAGACTTACCAATACCGCGTTATCAAATCTCCTAATGGTTACAAGTTCCTCGGGGAGATATGCAGATCTGAGGTCAATTATTGCTTAGTCTGATGAAGTGATAAACAATAATCTAGTCAAGGCGCAAAGAGGAGTTTTGAAGAAACCCCGCAGTTTATAGAGAGTAAAAGTGCTCAGGTGCACTGGCTCAAATAGAAATAAATAAATATACATATATTACGAAAAAATATCCTTTCCAGTCTTGAAACGGTTTTATAAAGTTACAAGAATATTTTATCAGAAGTTGTATGTCCATGTTAAAAAATATATTTCGAGTAAAAAAGGGAGATAATACTGTAAGACGACGAAATTTTAATTACCATTAAAAGAAACTTTGTGTTAGCCTTCATGATATTTTGAACACAAGATTACTAATTCAATAATTCCAAAAATACTATAATAAAACGGAATAAAATTTCAAACAAATAAAATCTTCATCCTTTGAATGAATAATCTCATATAATTTGAAACAATATAAATATTTTTAAGAGATTTATTAAAAACATAGTAGCTTATATTAACATTATAATGGAAAGTAGCAAGTAAATTAAAATCTAAAGCATTGAGAGATTTTTTTCGCAACGGTAGAACATGGAACAATACATCAAAAGCACTTCTATTATCTAGCTAAAATTGGAACCTCTGGTTATCCATCATAATGGATGTGTCATAATGGTCATAATGTTTTATGCCAATAGTGTTATGCTATTTAATTATTAATTATGTTTTTAATTGGGGAACTAATTAAAAACAATTAATTGATAAGTTAACACCATATCGAATATTGGTAACTATCCATTATCAGTTGTTGGAAATAATATTTATTTATTTTTTTATTGATATTTATTTTTTTTTGGCTAAAGTTAACAGGATTTTTAGTTTAAGAGTTTGTGAGTGAGTTGTAAAAAGTAATTCTTTGCCATCTTAATGTGTTCAAATAAAAATATAAATAAAAACATATTTATATATAGTTCGAATGTTTTCATATATTTTTCTTGTGGATTTGATAAAAATTTGAAGTAAACATTTATAGTGAAAGCTATTTTTTGTCAATTTATTCGGTGAAATTGTTGGACATGTCAAAATATTGCAAATAATAACAATATTTTTATTTATTCTTTACAGATTTTTTATATTATTATATATTTTAGACGTAGTTGCATAAAAATATTTTTGCTTAGATTTTTACACTTGTGCATGTTAACAAAACTCGCAATTTTTGTGTCAATTCATGCATTTATTTTGTAAACATTTATTTGGATTTATGATTTACTGCATTGCACGTGCATTACTGTCAACAGAAGAAATACGAGTAGAGGCTGACATAATTGCGATAAATGTTCACAACAATAGAAACAATCTGAGCTCGAACTGCTTGGCCATAAATCTGTTCACATTTGCGAAATCGAATCCTATTGCCTGGAAGTTACATTTTAAGCAGAAACCTCATATCCTGACTGTGCATCTTTTTACATATTTTGAAATTGACTTTCACAATTTATGAAGCTCGAAACTATTTTCACGCCATAATTTCACATTTGCTTGTACCCGTAACATAGATGTTGGGATCATTTACGTTTTCACGCTAAAATGCACTAGGGTGTAACTACCAATAACAATACACAGGATGCCACTTTCATTTGCAGGAAACATGATTATAGTAAATAACTGCAGACAGGAGAAAAAACTTAAAAGTAAAGAAAAAGCGAGGCCAGGCGAACAAGGAGTTGAGTTTCTAAACACAGAAGTAATCACTACACTACACCTAAAGGATATAACTTTTTGTTTCTTGAAAGTTTCGAACAACACTTGTTTTTCATTCTGTATTCTGTATTCCGTATTTATTTCAATAATTTTTACAAAGGTTCAACGTGAAGTTCATACTTGTTGCTCGGATGGAGAAGACACTGTGGCTGCCAATCACTCCTTTAACTGACTGTTTACCCACATACAAATGTGCACAAACGCTGACACTCCCAGGAAGTGGAGAAAAAGCTAATTTACTACATGGCAACTTTTTACCAAAAATAAAAAATAAGCAACTCTAAACAAAAAATTGATGTATTTCGTAAGTTTTATATCAAGTTAAGTATTGTTCTCGAAAAAAGTTACTTGCCGGCACTGAATTTTTAAAGATTTCTGCTTTTTTTTTGTTTTTTTCTATTCTTTGGAATGTACATTTTTGCTATACTTTTGAGACAAACAGTATTTTACGCCACGTTGGAATGCCTTTTTCCTTTTCAACTCAAGGAAGTGAGATAAAAAGTTCCTAAAACATAATTCTTATTGAAATATAAAGTGTCATTTACAGCCGCGAAAGTTACTTTTAAGGATATTAGCTACCATAGCCGAGCAACTCATGGTGTATTGGGATTCAAGTAAGCGGAAGCGTTCCTACCATGCATGTGTGATGACATATGAAGGGCGTGGTTCCTATTAATTTAAGGAATAAAACGCGGTTGTTTCAATTGCTTTAAAATGAAAATATATCCAGTTGATAGCATTAAGACCGAAAAAAATAACGTTGTATTCATTCTTTATAAATACTTGGTTTCTTGTTTAATTCATTTAAAATTTGCTAATGTTTAAAATGTTCTTAAAAATTTACTTTAACTGTTTTTGAGTTAGGAAACAATACAGGGAAGACTTTATTAAATCTAGTATTATTGCAAAAACAATAGTACTATGTTTATCAAATTACAAAATATGATAAACGCTATTACAATCAATATTATTCATTACAGTACAAGATTTATCAAAATAAAATTTTAACCAAGTGCTAGCCAAACATATAGTATTTAGTTCAAACCAGTCTTCCTTAATATACTAAATATATTTAATTTTAAAATATAATTTTTTCACAGATAACATTCTATAAGTAGCTACAATTACTAAAAATTATAAAAACTGTAAGCGTTTTATTTAGATTTTAATTTCATTTTATTTAAAATTTTCCATATTTAAAAAAAAAATTAAAAAATATTGTTACTCTCTCTATATAGCAGTGTTAGGGACTTAACCAAATTCATGGAATTATAAGATTAGTTTACCTTCACCTAATGGAGAACTCCTTGCCTTTTTCAGCGTTGGTCTTATACTGACTTTTTAGTCTATGCACGAACCCACACTTTTCCTATGGTACCACAACGGGCCATTATTTGAGCTCTTGGATACAAGGTGTCCACTCTAATCTAATCTAACCTATATAGCAGACTGAAAGAAAATTATATTTCAGTTACAAATATTATTACTTTTCTGCTGATGATGAGAACAAGCTCCAGATCCATATTTTTTGTGAATGGGCTCCAAATTTCTTTCTACAATCACTTATTTCTCATTGTTATCAGAATTATCCCAAACATTTCTCTATTCTTCGTCTAGCTCTGTATCAATCTATTTTTTGGTGGAATCACTTTTAATTGAATTATCCTATTATTTTTGGCCTCTCTTCTGCTTTGTTCTTGCCCAGCATATGCGCAGCGCCGCCTTACTAATCTGAGAGCCTCTTTTTTCATGATCTTGTTCAACTGCAAGATCCACCATTAGATAGCATTTTAAATTTTACCATACGTTCAAGGTGGTTTCAAACCTCTGAGCTTGTATATTACGGTAACACAATGGGCCAATAGGCCTAAGTGGATCGCTTTGGATTGTCACCACAATCTAACCTAACCGTGACCTATACCACTTTCTCATATACAAACTGTACCTCTCTGCACCGTACTCTTTCTCTCTTTCTCTTTCTCTATCTCTATCTTTCTTATTCCGTCTCATTTCACTTCTTAGTGGAATAAATTTTGACTATATTTTCTAGATATCAGTAGCACTTTGGTTTTAATCATCATTTTTAGTTAATAATAATTTTGAAAATTTTATACTTGATCAAAGTTTAAGCTTAATTGATAAAAGAAATATATTTTAAATAATTTTCTTGACTGTTTTAAGATAATGCAACCATAAGTTGCTATCACTATGCTTCAGATAGGATGAAAGTATAATTTCCACTTCAGCATTGTCTGTTTTATTTTCTGTATATCACAAGACTATAGGTTTATTAAACCCATTAAAACGTCTACTGTATATTGGATGTTAGTTTTTGCCATAGTATTATTGTCAGGTTGTTATATTGATTAAAAAATAATAAAGTAAAATAAACTCAAAAAAAAAAACATAATTCTTAGGTTCAAATCTTCAACAGATTGGTTTTGTTTCCTATCAGAAATTTATTGTTTTATCTAATATTATCTATTAAAATAGATAATTATTGACAATTATTGAGATGATTAAAATCTTCTTAACATTAAATAGATAATGTTTATCTATTTTAAAATAAAAATTTTTTTTTAGGAATAGGAAATTTATTTGATAAAATATAATTGTTGAGAAAATCTTCAAAAATTTTGCATTGAACTAAAACTACAAAGTTAAGGAATTATCTTGCAAAAAATTAATATAAAATTTAAGCGTTTATTTTCTCCTAAAAATAGGTCACTTAAAACTAATTATCATTTTTAAATGAAGATGGTTCTTTTTATGTGATTCTAAGTATAAACAATTTCCAATTTTTCTTAAAGGAAAGTAATAGGTCATCGCCTAGAAAACTATACAATTAGAATGAAAATATTTATGTGAAAAGTTTTCAAATGTCTCTTTTAGTATGGCAAAATATTACCTTTCTCTTGATACATACAATTTCTTAAGAAAACTTTCAATTTCTTTCAATTCAGCATCGATTCATGGTTTCAATAAAATTTATTAAAATTTTTAAAATCGCTGAACTTGCAAGTAAGTGACAACAAACTACTTGAAACTATGTTAGCAGAAAAGGAACTTTTTCACACACGATTGCTTCCCAAAAACTTTTACCAGATCATGAGTGGAAATAAATTAAAAAACTGCCAATCGTTGAGTTTAAAACTTTTATTTATTCAACCGAATGCGAACTATCATTGGCCATATAAGTAAGAAAAAATTTCGGACAGAAACTTGCAAGTTAAGTAAATGAAAATAGATCCGAAAGCCAAAAGGATACAAAACTTTCAACTACCACTGAGTTTTAAATGCTTTCCAACATATCACATATCAAGTTAGTAGGACGAGCACACATGTGTGAATTGAATAAAGTCTAATGAGAAATCAGGATGGGGAAGATCTAAAATAAACAGTGCTGTGCCAGCTTTCAACAGACGTTCATGTTAATTGAAAGGAATAATATTTTGATTTGTTTATATGATATACGTATATATTTTATAAATATGTAAATTTCTTTTTGTGTTTTAAGCTATAAAAGTTGATGTATATATACATGTTTGTCAGATAAATAGAGAAATCAATTCTATACATGAATTGCTGAAATAGTCAATAAGTACGTACATTTAAGAACACAATAGAAAAAAGAAAATAAAATGGCAAAGTATTGTTCAATAATTTCAAAATATTTATATTTATCAGGAGGGTGACTTATTTATTTCACTTTTCACTATTTATGTGTATATCATTTTATTTTATTTATTTTATTAATATTGAAACGTCTTACCTGGGTTGATTGGAATTATTATAATTAATTTGGAAAAAATCTGTCACACATCAAAATAATTTTCATTTTGAATAATAAATTCCTTAAAGATGTTAAGTAATACTAAATAACTGCTATCATTTTGTGAAAACTGCTTACATTTATTTTATTGAAAAAATATTACTAAACTCTGTAAACTTTTTTGTTGCGTATAAATAACTTTTTATAAAAAGTTAGCAATTCATGTATGTTATTCATGCTACCCCAGTTTCAAACAACTGCTCTTATTCGCAACTTATTTCTAATTTGAATAACCTTTCAATAACAATAATTTTTAATAAATTTTGGCGTTCATATAAACACATAAGATATCTATACATTCGCCAGAATGTGAGTTATGAACATTCCCTATCATGGGCATGACTTGCTAAAGGGGTAACGAATACACACTCCACTTATTGTCAGGATCAAATGATTGCTTTATTCAGCACTGTAGCCATCACTTTTCATCAGTTTATAATACCAAGTGAGGAATCAGCTGTTTCAAAGAACCATTCATTGAAAGTTGTACATTTAGGTAATCCAACATTGAGCTCCTGTAAATATGACTTTTTTTGCTATATAAATAATTACATATATGAACAATTATTATAATTTCTAAACAAAGTTATATTGATTAAAAACAAAAAGGAATAAAAATCAGAATTGATTAAATACTATTAAAACGTTATTTTAAATATAATTAATTAATTTAGTACTTAGTAGTATAAGTACTATTAGTACTAAATTAAGTTGTTGGTTAAGCTGGTTTTTGTTTTTACTAATAGTAAATAATAATAGTCGTCAAGTACTAGTAGTACTCATACTAAAAATTTCAGTACTATTAATAGTACTACTACACTTTAGTTGTAGGTATTAGTTTAGTAGTTATACCTTTCTCTGAAACGAAGTTAATATTTATCATATATTATTTCGTAACTTCCCCAACTTTTCATTAATAAAAATAATAATTTGTGTCATTTAAAATAATTTTCTTTTGACGCATTCCAACGATTTACACCGTTTGAAAGCATACCATATGAAATCTTTTGCATTATGAAGTAAAGGTTACAAAATGCAAATTACCTTAGGTCAATATGTTATTCTTGATTAATCTACTCAAGACCCTTTTTACTAGTATGCTACTTATGAGCTCTGCTACCAGATATACCATAAACTTGATTCACTAATAAAAAAGTATTGATTAGTTTTACTTGCATTAAAATAAAACTGAATATTTGCTCCTTACTAACACCTCATTTTTGTACTAATAACATAAATATGCTACTGCCTTCATGCTTGACAGTATGTTACTGAAGAATCTATGTATTTTATCAACGGGTTATATCGTCAATAGATGGCCCTAATAAAAATAATAAATAAAAATAATATAATACTTTTAAAAAAAAATATAAAAAAAATAAAATAAAATAATGAATAAATATTTTTAAAGAGTCCTGTTTACTTACGAAACTTCTTTATAATTTAATTTAACATTAATTAAATTATATTTTTCATTCATTTAATTAAAAAGAAAGTATAGTGCCTAGATATAAATGCAACACAATTGTAGCAGTAGTTAACTATTCCAAATAATTATACAATTATTATAATTATTTATAATTATTTAGAAATTAATTAATTTATTTCAAGTTATTATCGAAAACTATATATTATTATACCATATATTATAAGAGGGTACTAACTATTTTGATATTTCACATTCTTGAAATACAAAAGAAACTTCAACTGGAAAAAAACTCTTAGTCTTAAACATAAATTATAGCTTACAAATATTAATTATAAATTATATTATATTACTATAAGTATAAGAATAAAGTTCTAATTAAATTAGAAATATATGATAATCTGAAGTACTTGTTGTCAAAAAAAACTTGATCTTGGAAAAGCTTTTATGTATGTGTAATAATGAGAAACACGTTTAATATAAATTCTCATAATTTCTCAAGCTCTAATAAGTTAGAAATAATTGATATATATCATTTTTTTTAATAATAATTTTGTTTTTTAACGGGCTAATTTTTTTTGCAAATTATCTATTTTTATGACCAAAGAATTTGATTTATTTTAATTACCAAAAACTGATTATTTTGTTTTCATGTCCAAATCTTCAGCTATCTACTAACTGGAGTTTTGTGGATTATTTATTTTATTCAAAATAAACGTCGGTTTTATTTAATCATAAATGTTATTCAAACTTGATTTTAAATGTAATTAAATTGATTAAATAGAATCAATGCGTTTCGTTGTAAATGAAAATAAAATTACGATATTGTTCCTATAAGGAACAAAAAAAAAGATATATGTTTTTAATTATTTTAAAAGCTTTTATTATTTCAAATAGTATTTTTACTATAAGTAAACAGACATTTTTAACCTATCGTCAAGGTAAAGAAGACAGTGACATTTTTATTTTTTAACATATCTCACATACGTAACTATTTTTTATCAGCAATGACAAATCTAACTTGTTTATTTAGAGTCTAGACACTTGCAACCTTTCTAAAAGAAACCTTGAAATACCGAGACTGAAAGTATAGTAATCTTCCAATAACATAAATAGAATTGGTTTTGGAAAGGGTCAAATTTAATTTAAATAAATTTAAAATTTAATTAAATTGAAAACAAATTTAAACGCAAACCCTAGGCTTTAAGTGAAGCGCTGGAATAAAAATAACAGGAAAGACAATGCGAAAATACCCACACTGAAGGATAACTATAAACACGTTGGTTGTGTAATGCAGACAAACAAATTAAAAATGGCGTCAAAAAAATACTTAAAGTTAATATCCTTGAACTGACTAAGTGACAAATACAAAAAATGATGGCATTAAATGTCAGGAACAAACTCTGTTTTTCCTTTCAAGTTGTAATTTATCATTGCGTTTGTTGTACACTAGGTCCTTTCTTATTTGGGAAACATAGTATATTTGCTGACAGGATTAAAAACATTAAATAACAATAAAACAAAAATATAAATGGCAATGTAATTGTGAGATAAAATTTAAGTACAGGCGCTTTCTACGTTTACTTTGATGCCAAGCGTTTTGAGGACATACATGTTTACTCAAGCATGGACCCGCTTAACATACTTTGTCTTGTGATCTACAGCGAAGCAACTGATTTCAATTTTAATGCTGCAGCAGTAGCAATATTTTAAATGTTCACTTAACATGAGCGCTGTTAAATTTCGACTTCTGTAAAAGCTACTGTTAACTTATTGCGCTTGACTGTTCCCAGTCAGTTTTCAACAACTCTCAACTCTCAGCTCAATTTGCATTGAAAGTTGAGCGGAAATTGTTAGGAAAAAAGGCACCAGCCATCTAAAGTCTCACACATGTGCGTATGGCATGCAACAGGTGTTCCACTTTTCATTGTAGTCGATGTAGTCATAATAAGTGTGCTTTAGCAAGGAGTTTGTTTTTATTAACACAATCGAGTAATTAAATTAATTGCAAAAACACAACAGCTCATGCAGTACACCTAACCACTTCCCCTCACAATTCCGCACAGAGTGAAATTTAGAATGCTTTTAAGTTTTATATATGATTTTGTTTCGGTGAAGTTTTCCGAGTGAGTGGCAAGAAGGAGTTCACTAAAGTAGGTTTGTGGAAAATTTTGTGCAGTATTTGTTTTTGTTCGGCACCGACACTTTTACTTTCGCAACTGGTAAACACTAAAATTTCATTAGATTAGCGTCAAGCGCTTGTTGGAAGGTTAACAACTACAGACCTCAAAGTGCTTTACTCAACCATTTATTTACTAACTTTTCAAAACCAAACAAATTAACAAATTAAATATTTTTAACCAATGAAATGAATTCTAGCATTTTTTTATTTAAATTACATTCAATTCCTGAAATTTATTTGCTATCGCATTGATAATAAGAAATTTTCATTAATTTTGAAATAAAAATAGGTACTTTTACTATTACTATAGATACTTTTATATGATTACACTCGCAATAGCCTTGATCAAAATCTTATCAATTCTTTGAGTTTTATATATAGAGATATAGAGTTTCAGAAATGTATTATGCAGGACATAATCCGGCATAGCAGTTGACGACGAAAGACGTAGTCATTTAACGACCAAATGCATTTATTATTTTACTAATATATTTAAATGTATTATTATTTTCCTATTTACAAATTAATATCATGATTTATTTGAAGAATGTTAATTTTTTATTGTTCATTCAAAGAATGTCTGTTAATCAATATAATTTTAAAATTAAAACATCTTTAATAAATTTTCAATATATCAATTATGAAATACTCTGCGTCTATTTCTAGAAAAATAAACTGATACACTTGTCACATCTACACATCTACTTATCGCTTTCAAAGCCATATATACAGCCATATAGACCAACGTTTATAAGCATTTATAGCTCCATTAGAATTGGGAAACATTAAAATTGGGTTCGCTATCAACCGCGATTACGTTCGTTACCAAACGAGATTTCTTTTAACAGCAAACGAGATTTCGATCGATACTAAACGAGATGATACTTTGTCGTGTGATTCCTTTAATCGAATATTGAAAACGATAATCTAAGCAGTAGATTAGAACCGTACTGCTACACTATATAAAAGAGTGCAAAGCTACTTGAGTATGCCAATGATAATGATACTATTGGCTTCAACAGCACCATCGTCGATGCAAAATTTTTTCATTTAGAAAATCAAGTGGAGCAAGTAGGTCTGCGATACTAAGCAAGATGACTCTTTCTCGTGTGATTCCTTTAATCGAATGTTAAAAACAATAATCTGAGCAGTAAAATTAATATTTATAATCAATACCACTGATTTGGTCATGTCGTATAAATGCGTGCTCCTGCTAAAAAGATGTTTGATTCGGTACTCCCTGGTAGAAAAAGTCATAGAGGAATTATTTGAATATCGTCGCCACTTAGTGTATAACACAACACTATGAAAATATTTTTCATATTGCCTTTAAGTTAATTATCGGTGACTTGTCGACAAATGCCTGATTATAGCACGGCTATAAATTAATGGTTGTTCGTCAAATTCCTTACAAGTTTAAAAACTGTCCTTTGCGTTATCATGATAAAAAACTCTAATGGTTACAAATTGCATTATCTTAGTAGGCAAATAACGTTGCTAAAATGAATCACAAACCATTAAAAAAATCTGTTAAAACCACATATGTTTGACATCATATCAACAATTCCAAATTAAAAAAATTGTATGTGGCTGTTGCGATTAGAAATAAATGTTTGTGGCACAAATTTTTAATTTTCAAAAAAGTCCAAACATATCACACCTGCAGACTAAATGTCACACAATATAGTAACTTTTTGTGATTGTAAAGTTGATTACAGATTTTCTCTGCCACATACTGACTGATTAATTGCTAATCTTTTAGGTCCGTGGTATATGAAATTCCACACAGAAACTGTGCTTTCTGTTTAAAATTAGTTGTAGAAGTTACGGAAGTTTGGACGAAGAAAAAACTACCACACACTCTGTGACTACACAGCGAAGAAAAAGAAAAATATGTTTGATGAAACATATTTTTTAGGTAGTACTCGTAATTTCTTCACAGTCTATCTGACTGCTCATCTTTGAAAAGAAAAATTTGTTAAACTACATAAAGTCAATTAGAAGAATATAGTTTGTTTTTGAAAGTTCCTTTCGAGGAGTAAATACCTAGTAATTATGTGAGATGTAAAGGAATCTGCAGTTCAGCAGATACCCAATGACGGTTCTGTTTAACAGTGCTGCTAAATTATACTACAAAATTGTTCATCCTATATATTGCATATATATTGAATATGCTATTAGAATATTAAAACTGTTCAGTTAATAACGAATAACCGAAGAGTAGGAACTTAAATTTAAAACACATCCATATTTTAAACTTCAAATATCTCGCATCATAATTTCTTTAATATCACGTGAAATCAATATTTATCAGCCTGACAGTTACTAAAGCTACTGAGTGCATTCAACCAGTCAATATCAATAATGTCAATTTTTGGTATATAAAAATACCTACAAAATGTTCAATATTTTTTTCTAATATTGTCGCAGTTCATGACAACTGATACTTTGATATCGAAATGACGAGTTCAATGTCCTGAAGTGAATTTAGAATTAATGTCAAAAGCTGTAAAATTCATTTCAATGAAATCATAAAGTTCATTGCTGTGAAATTCAAAAAATTTTCTTTGACTGCTTGCTGTGCACGATTTTGGAATTTCAAAAATTAATTTAGTTTGCATATCCAAAATACTCAGAAAATTGCATCCTGTAAATGTTATGTTCATCAAATTTAGTACCTTCGCTTTGAACATCACCAGATGAACTCATTGAAATGCAAGGCTCGTTGCAACAGTTTGCACACATCAAACGACTAATGTAAATGTCATGGACAGGACATGCGTCAAAATGTCGAATAAGTTTATGCGGAAAACAAAAAACGCCTATTTTTTTAGATTCAACTTGCTTTAATCTACAAAATTTTGAAATGGCATAAAAGTGGAAACTAATGGAAACAAGAAAATTGTATTTAACAAAAAAAACATTTCTTTAATATGATTTCAGTGTAGACATTTCCATACTTAAACAGTATATTACCATAAAAACATTCACTGTCTATAAGAGTTTTGTCAGCTTTTAGATTGAATGCATTTTTCTAGTATCTTACGCACGGTATATTTCAATTTAAAATGAATTTTGTGTCTTTATTATACAGACTTAACAATTAACTGAGTTCTCTTATTCTCTTATCTGAGTTTCTAGACATAGAAGTGAATAAAAAGCGAATAGTTAATCCTACATTGATGCTTTAATGGATAATTATTTTAGGGATAATAATTTACGTTTCCCTTGTAAATAAAGAGAGATGCACCTATCTATACTTTTTTCATCTAACAAAAAGTGTACATTACTTACAACATGTCTAACATCCTGGTGGACCTGGATTTTATAAAGTTAGTTCAGGTAGTGAAAATTCCTTAAGACCGCGCCAACATAATTAGGATAATTGAGTTCATTCAAACTTGTGTTTTTGTTGTTATTGTGGTTTGAGTTAGTGCTATTGCGCACTTTTACTCTTTTATGGTTGGGGGGGATTATCCCTGCCCCACATTAAGCTTTAACTATTCTAAAATTATTATCATTTATTTATCTTTTAACTGATGACGAACCGTAGATCAGCATATCTTCCTGTGCGTCCTGAGGTGGACTTAAGGTTTGTTAGGGCGAGGTTGGGCAACGTATCGACTTTTGTGAATAATTTAAGGGCTCTGTTCTTGACATATTTTTTCACTGAGTCGATCCTTAGGTCTCTATGCATATCTGTTGTTCTAATATACCAAGGAATCTTAATTAGTCTTCTTAAAGCCAGATTTTGTGCTATCTGTAATTGCTTTATAACAGTATTTGAGGCTTTGCTGTATGTTACACATCCGTACAGTAATGCTGGCCTAATTATTTGAGTATTAACAACTTTCTATTTTTGAAGTTGAATCGATTTTTATTAAACAGCGGCTTTAGGAGATGTAGATGTTAAGAACAACCATTCCGTTCGAATTTCTTATGTTTATACCAATCAAGCCATTTGTCAAAAGTGACCCCCAGATATTTTATGCTTTCGTCCCACCATATCTCCGTGCCACCGATGCTCACTTTTGGAGGATGCTGCCTTCTCTTTCGTGTTATGAATACAGCCTTGTGTAGAATCAGTCTATTTGCATTGCCATTGTGTTCTTTACGTTATGATTATATTTTTTAAAAATATATGTTTGTCTTGACTTTTGTGTCAAAAAATAAACTTTATTGAGGAAAATTCAATTTTAAATTGAATTCATATTTTTTTTTCTGTTGATGTGAAAGTTTCAAATTCTGGGTTATAACATCGATTTATTATATATCAGATTTGGAGACTTTTACGAAGCTTTTTGGGTAATATCTGGAGAATAACTGTGAGTACTTATTATGTTCTAACAAAAATATATAGATGTCACTTATATGTTGTATATATTTCAATATATTTAGTGTGCTCTAAGCAAAAGTCAATTACTTGAAAAAATTACAGCATATAACATATTTATGTTACATATCTATTAAAGAAGTTATTATTTATAAAATTTGTTAGAAGTGCGAATTAAATAACGTCGTAGACCACAGATTGATCTATTGTGCCTCATGTAAATCTTATTAGCTATTTTATTCAAATCGTGGACCGGCATTTTTGTTTAAGTTAATTGAAAGCCTTGACTAGATTGATTGACCGTTGTATAATACTACAACTGATGGGCCTATTTTGCCTTTTGTGAAATATATCAATTATTATTTTATCGAAAAAAGGAATTAGTTTTGATTAGAAAAAAATTGATATCTTTTTTAAATACTTAAATACAAATTAACATTTATTTTTATTAATAAATATATAATAATGCTAAACAAACGAATCTATAGTGCACACATAAAAAAAATTTATTGTATTTTTTAAATACCAATAAAATAATTAATTAATTTTTGCATTTTTTGTAAACTTTTATTTAAAAAGATATAGTAAAGAAATTGTAATTTTACAAAAAATATTTTAACACTATTGATTCCATGAAATTTCAGGTAGTATCAGAGTTAGTGAACTAAGCAAAATTTCAAAACAGAGCAAAATTATCCGAGGAGAACAGGTGTGTATAATTATTAATTATTATTATTATAAATATCTTTTTAATCATTTATTTAGTAAATGAGTTGTTTTTGATTATCCGCTAGTTGTAAATATTGTAGCAAAAGTTTTAAAATTTCATTCATGTTATTAAATCATAATAAATTATTATTTTTTACAAATAGTTTAATAGAACAATTTGAGTGGAATTGGTTTGCATCCAAATTTTCAAATATCAAAACATAGAAGCTTTTCATTGTGCTTTGAAGGTGAAATATGTTTTCTATGACCCTAGGTAAATCCCAGGATATCTTAGAACACATTTGGCATATTTGAGTTAATAATTAATAATTGTGCTTCTTGTATAAAATAATTATTTTTATAAAAGAGTTTAAATCGAATATTTAAGATATTTAGAAAATTCCTGAAGTATTAAAAAACAACATTTAGAGTAGTCACTATATACAATGTTTCTACAACATTTATTCAGGGTAATATAAAAATTGTAATAGTAATAGCTGCTGTATATTAGAACAGGGTCTTCTTTTATTTTTCCTCACTATTTTTATATAAAAGTAGATAATTCCTTTAAAAGTTATAGTCATAACTTTTTTAGTAATGCTTTAAAAAACTCACCTTGCAAAGACTTACGTCTAGCAATATTTTAAAATAAAGCTACGTATCCAAAATTAACATGTATCGAAGGCTATAAGATATATTGGACCATTTGTGGTAAAAACGTGGCAAAAATATATGAATCATTTTCTGTCAATATATCCAGAAAAATGCACTGTTAATGAATCGTCAAGGGCACCAGATTAGAGCCATGAGCAATAATTTAGCTTTTTATGGCTTTATCAGGACTTTATCAATTAGTTATTAAGACACCATTTGTTTTCTGCATTCTGTACAGAAATGCAACTGTAGACAGAGTTTTTTTTTGGAAGTTATTTGCTTTTAATCTATAAAGAAAAGTTGCCGTTTGTAGAATAAACTTGGAAGTAAATTAATCATAAGTATAATATGCTGTTAAATATTCAAAAAATTAAAGATCAATGATGTTTCTATAACGGCTAATTGACAGAATATATCGAAAGTGATAAAGCCAGCTATTTAAAAAACACATTCACATTTTCATAGAACATTTTTAATTATTTTTTTTTAAAAATCATTTAAAAAAAATTTGTCAAATAAATTTTCTTTTGTTAACTACAGATCAAAATTCCTTCGCAATTAGCTTACAAAATTATCAAATAAAATTCTAAAATTCATCGGACAAGACTATGCCGACCAACAACTTTTTCAATTTTTTAGCAAAATTTCGGAAGATGAATACTGGTTTAACTTGTGTCGAAGTCGCAAAGGCAGCTGGATCTGTTTGGCGGAAAATGTCATGTGAAGAAAAGGAAGAATATTCACCGGAAGGGGGAGCGTCACAAATTTCCGAAAAAATCAAAGAAGTTCCGAAAAGGCGAAGTAAAATAAAATATAAAAAGAAAGCACCCATTACAATGGAAGCGGAAGATGATGAATCTACTCTTTACTTGATTTGTGATAGATGTAAAAGACCAATGCGACCAAGTAAAGCAGGTAAAAGTAAGGCAAAAGGCAAACCATGTAAGTCCAAGAGAAAGCCACCCGCAAAGAAGTGTGCAAAAAAAGCTCCAAAAAAGAAGCGTAAAAAATGCAAGAAGTGAAAATCTTTCTCAACACTTAAGTAAGTAAAAGGTCATGGGAATATTATATATATATATTCACTTACTATTTGCTGAAAGGTATATCGAGTTTAATATATTATATATCAAAACTATATCAATTGTCATAAATACATATTATATAAAACTTTTTTTATTATAAACATATTTGAAGTATGTTTAAAAATAAAAAGATATGTAGTTTAAGAAAAAACTCATTCTTAAAGATTTTATGTTTATTGGAATATTTTTTTTACAATGCCATGCCGTGTTTGTGTATTAATATACATGATAATAAAATTATTAATATTCTTAATGTATTTTCAGTATTTTTCTTTTCTGAATTTGTCCCTGAAATACTTAAACTGAGACCACTGCCAAGACCCCAGCTATTCGATACTAAGGCACCAGCTATTCATCCAGACATATCCAGTAATAATGATGTTTTGTCAAACGTAAAAAATTAATATTTTGTATTAAATCTTTTACTTGATATTTTTTCTTTAATTTCAGCTCCCATTTTTCGTATCATAAAAGTCTATCTTATGGACCCAAGAAACCAAGACCATTAAGACAATATTAATTGTAATGTTAAAGTTATTTAAAGAAACGAATCAACATAATGTTATCAAATTATATATTTGATAAAAAAAAATTATATGGTGTAACATAAGGAAACTCTTTCATATCATAAAAGCCTGTCTTATGGACTCAAGAAACCAAGACCATTAAGACAATATTAATTGTAATGTCAAAGTTATTTAAAGGAAGCAATCAACATAATGTTATCAAATTATATATTTTGTAAAAAAAAATTATATGGTGTAACACAAGGAAACTCTTTCATATCATAAAAGCCTGTCTTATGGACCCAAGAAACCAAGACCATTAAGACAATACTAATTGTAATGTCAAAGTTATTTAAAGGAAGCAATCAACATAATGTTATCAAATTATATATTTTGTAAAAAAAAAAATTATGTGGAGTAATACAAAGAATACTAATTAATTAATTAGTTAATTAATTAATTAAAAATAAATAAACATAAAAACCATATGTTCTTTAAATATCTTCGCAACTATTTTAGAAATTTTAATAATAGTAACATAATAACAAAAATAATATAATAGTTTAATAAGACAATTATTGTATTATAATATAGTATTAACTTTAAAAAATACCTTGTTGAATTTTTTTTTGTTTTTTGTGATCTTTAAGTCTTTTTTTTTATACCAAGATTTAGCTGCACAAAAAATTTAACCATGAAAAAATTCTATAATTTGGCATGCCTTCATTAAAATTTCGCTACCTCTGTAAAAAGTAGTTTCAGAAGCTCACGAAGCGTCATCTATTCGTAAACAGTAGAAACCATTCATCATTCATGAAAATAACTATATTCTTATTCTTATTTTGAATTCTAAACTTATAGATCATATAGATCATATCATATTTATTGTTTACAACCTATTTCAAATTGACATGTGTATTTTTGAAATTCATGCTATTATTAAATATTGTAAGAAGACTTTTAAAGGAAGAAATATAAGAATTTATATTAAAATGGTAAATATATTAAGTAAATATGCTTCATTAAAAATTATGGCTTGGCTGTCCTCTGTTTTGTTTAAAAATGGTCGCACAATCCTTGAAGACAATCCACGTATAAGACATCCAAAAACTAAATCGAAATATGACATGACTTTAGAAGATCGTCGATTGACTGAGAAAATTGTAGCAGCAACCAGTTTATTTTTCTTCTACCATATCTATTGTTGACTTCATACTCCTCTTACACTGTAAAATTCTGTAAACCGGAAAATGAGATTCAAACGAAGTGTCATAGTAAGTACCACAGAGAGTTGTTTAGTAAACTTCTAGAAAACTACTGCAGAGATAGAAACACAAATCGAATGAGTTAGGATTTCCATTCCGAACTCATTGAACAAACTAGTGTTGTGGTGAACTGCAAACTGAAAGTTATAAGTATATTTTTGATAATGAATAAAAGTTACTCCAATAATGACACCTACATTATTTTAAAAGAGTCGTAAATTAAAAGCTGAGCCGAGAGCTGTCATATATAACCTATTTAGCCCTCAGTTAGATTATTGTAGCTAAGAGATTTTGCCTGAATTGTGTTCTTCAGTTTAAAAAAGTTTCATTTGTCAAAGTTTGTCAAAGCCATTCAAAAGCTAAATTGAAAGAAAAAGTATTGAAATTTCAGTTTAAAAACCACAAAACTTTGATCGAAACATACAATGTTTAGTTTATTAAAAAAAAGTATACGTGCCGGCAACAAATTTCAGACTTTCATGAATTTTTATGAGACAAAAAGCACATGAAAGGCAATCAAATAAAATAAAGAATTTAAACTGCAAAACAAAGGTAAAATGTAGAAAAACGTGTGGAAAAAAGTTTAAAAAATAAAATTTACTAGATGACAGTACAATATCGTCCTTTTTATTGAAAAACTATGCCAGACTAGGCATGTACATATGGCAAAAGTTCGTAGTTTCTGATGAGAAAGAACAAACGAGCATTGCCTTTTTATACGTATTCAAATATGGATTTCGAATCCTTTTGTTAGTGAAGGCAATCCTAGAACTAAAAATGTATAAAAAGGAAAATTGATATTTGATGTTTCAAGTGTCACAACAAAAGCAAACAAAGAAACTCAGATACAGATAGACACATAGGCACACAAATAGATAGATACATTCCATAAGCAAAATGCGAAGGAAAATTGGCAATTATTGGCTTTCGACTTTTACTTTAATTGGTATTTTACGAATAAAATACGAGTAAAAATAGGAAATTTTATAAATGCAACATAAAATCCTAAAAATTCTATTGAAATATTTTATGAAAGAGAACATTTATCTAACTTAACTGCATTTTTACTAACTGACAATAAATAGTTTTGTCAGCAAGTCGAATCCTTTCCATAATCGTTTGTGAAATTGCATACATAAAAGATTTTATCGCAAATAATTTAGAACGTCACAAAAGGATTCAATTTGGATTTATTGTAAATAAAATTAAAAATTCTTTAATTCTCATTGCTGAGTGTAAACGAAGTGTAAAATGCACTTAAGTTCAGCAATTGTTGAATATTTAAGCACACTTCCGAGCCATAAATTTTGAATTATGAATAGTTAAATATAGAAAATGATTGGTCTATGCCAAAGGGACTTGTTATCAGCAGTTGGCAGCAATGAAAAGGATATGACCTCCGTTCGAAGGAAATGAATTGTGTTTTAATGAAATATGCTAATTTTAGCTTCTTTGAGTAAAAATTCGATGAGATTGAATTATACATCAAAGAAAAACATACAAAAAAGGGAAATCAATAGCAAATTTTGCATTGTTAAAATTAATTTTCAAATAGTCAAAGGCTTTTAAAATGACAATTCATTTTTTTTTGAAAAAATGTGTTCAATTTTATATAGAAACTAAATGAGGTTACTTTAGACCTCAAATTACACAACTTAGTCAAATGATCGCTAAATAATAAACCTATCACTTACATACATAAGGATTTTAAAATCCATCTAGAAATCCAAAAACATCAACAATTACAATTACAAGCATTTAGTATCTAGGACTGACAAACAAAAGTATTCGGAGGATTTCATTTTAAGCATTCTTGAACTGTGGAATTTAACCATGCATACGATTTTGAGTTTGTTCAGTAAAATCCTATAAGGCACTTAATCAAATCGCTTCTCTAATAAAGATATATTTTAATCATTTAAGAAAAAAAAATTACTTCGGATTATTGCTTCTCTGATAAAGATATATTTTAGTCATTTGAGAAAAATTAAAAAAATTATTTCAATTAACTGCTTTTCTGATAAAGATAAAATAAATCTTCATTTGAAATCATTTGAAAAAAAATAAAAAATATTGCTAAAGACATATTTTGATCATATTTTAAAAATAAAAAAATTGCTTAGCAGTATACATCAGACAAAAATACACACTCTTCCCGTAAGAAAATAAAGGCAGACATCCCCAGAGGCATTGAGAGGGGTTATATTCTTTACACATGATTCCCTTAATGCCGAACACTACTTCAAAGAAATAATTGTAACCGACACAGCCATTTTAGTTGTCCAAAAATTGGCTTATCCGGGTATGTAAACTGCTTCATCCACTTACAATAAAACACTAATTAAAATTGCACCAAAATTGAGAAGATTCAGACATTCTAAAACAACGTTCTGAAATGTGATGGTGATGCAGGTTTGTGAAACTGATTTCAATACGATTTCGTCCAAGGCTAACGAAATCAAAATATCATTAGCAATTCTTTAAAAGGGTGATAGAAATGTCCATTGCTATAACAAATCCATCGCCCACGACTACGATATTCACATTTTATAGCAAACTCTACAGGTGAGGTAAAAATTGACATTTCCATTTCCTTCGCAGCTACGAAATTCATATTTCGTAGCAAATCTTTTAATGCAATAAAAAATGTACATTTCTCTGAACGAAAGTCAGCTAAACAGTTCCAGACAAATAAATTTATTATGGAGCTGGACCTGGGATCCGGACCAGCTAAACCTTGGCGAAAAAGGTTCGTTACAGTTTACTTGAAAAAATTTGATAACCATGAGAATAGATAGAATTAGCCCTTATCCAATCGAATGGAAGCAAAGATTTATCCTTAAATGCTAATAGTCTCGCTATTTCATAGAATAACCAATTTCTCCGCAAGTATTGTGTAGGGCGGCAATAATATTAAATGTAGTATTAAAAATTCAATGCAAATTGTTCGTCAGCAAAAAAAATTAAAATTATGTGTATATAAAAAGACATTCTATATATAAACTCTAATATTGTTATAGATATAATTAATTTATAAATAATTTTTTTATACTTAGCGAATATGTTGATATATTTTAATTTTTATTTTCCTTTTTTGTCTTCAAATATTTCTATTATCAACATTATGTATTGTTATTAACTTGTAATATTTTAATGCTGAAATACATCACTCAACTATTAATTATAAAATAACAATAGAACTGTAATCGTTTGAAAAATTGGTAAAATAAAGTATCAAATAAATAAATCGAGTATTATTTATTACTAATACTTATTCTAAGGCATATCGTAGTCATTCCTAATAACAATAATTTTTTCATGGAAGAAAAACTAGGAAAGAAAAAATAAATGTTCCATTTAGGCCATGTGCGAGTTCGAGTAAATTGAGGTAAAGTAAATTGAAATTTCCTAGAGATTTTTTGTACTTCACTTATGTAAATATTTATTTATTGCACTTATTTATTATTTCTGGTTAAAAGTTTTTCAATTTATTTATTTATTTATTCAACATCTTACAAAATTTTCACACCTATTGATAACACCTAGTTTACCTAATTTTTATCTAATTTACCCCACTCGAAATTCTGGTAAATACCAACATACGCTGTCATACCGACATAGTCTATTATTTCCCTTAATTTACCATCTATTTACTCGCACTCACACACAGCCTTTAAAATTTTGGAGAATATAAAACATTTTGTAAATATTTTCAATGTTAAAATAAAAATATTAATATAATTTAAAATAATAATAAAAATTAATTTCCATTACATGTTTTTTATACTAAATGTTTTGGGCTCTAAAATATTTATTTATATTATTTATATGTGATTTACTACTTATTTAATTTTTCATTTATAATCGCAGATATTGAAATAAAATTAAAGAAAATTATATTTTCAAAAAAAACTTACCCTTACGTCTTGCACAATTTTATTGGCCACAAACATTCATTTATTAAAATTCACAAAAAGTCAATTTTATCAAATAATATTTAAAATTTATTTTTATCACATTTTATTACACATTCTTTGTATACATAACATGCAATTTTAATAAATATTTGCAATGGAATTAGTTTTGGTCATTTTTTATTAAATTACTTACTTGAAACACTGATTTTAATAACACAAAAGGAAATTTCAAATTTATTTTACACTAACATATCTCAGCTTTCCATAGCCGTGATTCTAACAACTGCGCTGCTTGCGCTCTCACAACTGCGAAATGTTGTTTTTGTATTTAACGTATATTACACTCATTTTCTGCGAGATGTTGTTTTTGTATTTAATGTATATTACACTCGGTCATTTTCTTACTATGCAATTTATATTCTAATTTAAATAATTAATTTCACATTGATGATCTAGTAATTATAATGTATTTAATTTAATATAATAAATATAAATCAAGAAATATGTATATGACTTTTAAAATATGTACTATTATTATTTTAAATTATCATTTATTATGCACACATTTTCTCAACTAATCGAAAATGTGATGGAGTTCACTTTCAAATTAGAATTATTATTATTTATATGTAAAAGATTTAATTTTTAAAGAATTTATTATCTTAAAAAACAGATGATTTATTTAGTTAAATACTTCAAATCTTTTTAGTTTTGAATAAATTATCACTCCACACCGAACCCAATAAAGCAAAAGGAAAGCAGAACACGCAACGATCAAATCGACATCATAACCCGAACTACTCACTCCTAATCTGTTTTAATTATATTTTATGAGTATATTCGTTTAACGATTTATTTTTATTCGTTATGAATGTGTCTGTATGCACCGGTATTTAACACGTCATTTTTTTCGATATGTTGTGTACGTGGGAAGGACTTTAAAACATTAAAAAAATTTTTTTCCGATTTAAAAATTTTTTTTGAAAAAAATATTTTGAATTTATTTAAATTTATTTTTTAGAATATTTGTACGAATTTAACCCAACTTTATACATACGTACAATATGTATTAATCAATACATCAACATTTGAATCACTTTTTTTTCTTTAATTGATTATACATGCATTAACATATTAGTACATATTATTCCAATAAAATACTGATACAAAATTAAATACTCATAACTTTTTCAAGAAATAATTATTAAATAAATTATATAACGACTTCGTGCTTTCCTTGAATTATTTTTTAAAGATAACTCATTTATTTTTTTAAAATTATTTTTATAAAATTTTAATTAAACGAACATTTGTAACTACTATATATAAATATATTGTTTATAATGGATGTAGAAAATATTAAAAAAATAATTTATCTGTCGAAGAGGGTTAATACAAATATGAATATACAATAAAACAAGTAATTCATATATTGAAAGATACAACTTACGCATAGTGCTGGATTTTTTATTGACATATATTCTACATAAATATGATACAACAAATAAATAAATTATTTTTGATTATTTTTCCATGAGAGTTTTTTAACGAAGTAATGTTTATTCCACTATTCTGTAGTCCTTCCCACGTACACGACATATCAAAAAAATGACGAATTAAATACCTCTGCATAGAGAATAATAATCATGTGGAATAAAAAGGAACCGCTAAACCAATAATGATTAAATACAATTAAAACACATAAGGAGTGAGTAGTTCGGGTTATGATGTCTCTTTGATCGTTGTGATTTCTGCTTTCGTTTGCTTTATTGTGTTCAGTGTGCAGTGTCAATTTATTCGAAACTAACTAAAAAACGTTAAAGACTTAATTAAATAAATAAACTTTTATTAAAATATAATAAATTCTTAATGAATAAAGTACAACAACAAACTTACATGTTTAGAATAATATTTTTAATTAAAAAGTGAACTGCAATCACACTTTCGTTGAATAGAGGAAATGTCTTTATAAATTAATGAGAATTCAAAGTTACAAGTATACGATTAGGACGAAATAAAATTTTTAAAATACATATTTCCTATTAATATATTACATTATAAATATTAAATTAAATACGTTATAAATATTAGTTATATCAATGTAAAATTATTATATAAATTAATATTTAAATAGTATTTAAACATAAAAAAAAAACAGAATTGATGTACCTTCAAAAAAAATGAAAATGTAATATACGTTAAATACAAATACAACAAATACCAAGTAACATTTTGCAGTTGTTGGAACGCAAGCAGAGCAGTTGTTAGAGCCGTGACTATGCTGAGATGCGATAGCAATGCTTTTGAAACGGTCAAGAACAAGAAGAAGAGTGTGAAATAAATTTGAAATTTTCTTTTGTGTTATTAAAATCAGTGTTTCAAGTAATTATTTTAATAAATAATCCTGACGACTTACATTGCAAATACGTAGTGAAATTGCGTTTTGTATATACAAAAAAATTTTAATGTAGTGAAATATAATTGAAATAAATTTTATTTATTAGCTGAAGCAAATTGACATTTTGTGAATTTTAATATGTGAACAATACATGAAGGTAAGTTCATTTTGAATTTATATTTTACTTTTTGTTTGATTTCATTTACGCCGTCATAAATTAAAAAAGTTACAATAACCATAAATTGGATAAATAAATATTTTAATAACAAAATTGTTTTATATATAAAATCCATATTCATATAATAAATCCAATATTTATTTTTTTATATTATTATTTTAATTCATATCAACATATATATGTTAGCTCTGAAAGTATATTATCTACATAAAATTTTATACTTTCTTATACCCCAAAAATTTTAAATGGAACATTTATTTTTCGTTTTTTCTTCCGCTTATTCATTATTTTTCTGTGAATATATTTTCACTATTGTTACTAACATAAATGATCTTGTGGTTTTTAAGAACGATATGCCCAAAAACAAACATTTGTGAATATATAAAAAAAATACTATATGTAAAATTTTTGCCTACAACTAGAATTATATTAAATATGTAAAATGTGGTAATAATAAAAAAATAACAAATTTCTTAATTAAATTATTTTATTAAAAGAATAAAAGAGCTAAATTGTTAGTTCAAGAAGTGATTAAATATAATTAAATGATTAAGTTTATTGAGTTTATTAAAACAATTTTAAGCCCTAAATTTACCAAACTTAGTAATTTTTTTAAAAAATATATTGTTTTTTATTTAACTTCAATTCTTTTTCAATTTTTAAAGTAAGATGATCTAAATTGTACTCAATTTTACTATCAACATTTTAAATATTTCAAAGAAGATTAAGAAATCAGTTCAAGAAAAGTTGCATCTAGTTTTAAACAGTACAAATTTTTAGAATTTCATGTTCTGAGCACCCGGTTATTCACCTCAATATATTATATTACATTTTGATTCAAGTTATATTAAACACAATTATTCATATTGAAATCAACTACATATTTAGATATGTACTCCTTATATAGTGATTTCAATTATTAGTGCATCATTAAAGCACTTTTGTTAAATTTTGCACCACAATCAGTTTGTACAAGTTAATATGTGAAACTCAAGCCTATTGTTAGTGTAAAGCGGTTTAGCTTATAGACTTAAAATAAAAGTAAGTCCCAAAACACTAAACAATATGCTGCACTTGGCTTATTTACTTTTGTACAATATAACTTCGAATAAAATTTTTCCACTTCTTGAAATATTTTGTTGTGACTGGTAGTTATATTTTGATACCGTTTTTAATTTATCGTTTGTAATATTAGTTAGTCATAATGTTCTAAATAATGTTGCAGTCGAATTTTAAAATTAATAAATCGGTAAGGATTTATAAATTTTATTATTTATGATTTATCTATTATTCCATTCAAAAATATTACCAAATATATAAATATTTAATTAATCAATATTTATATATCAAACAATTATTATATTAACCCTATTAAATAATTTATATATAAATTCCACCTTTATATATTTATATATATAGAATATTTAAAAAATATGTAATATTTAATATTTTAAATTATGCAAATTATAATTACAATATATAAATTATCTATTTATATAAATATAATAATTTAATATATAGTTATATATATAGCAAAAAATTAATTATCTATAAATAATTATATAATATATTAATATAATTAAAAACTAAATATTTTATTATTATAATAATATTTATTAACTATAAAAAAATATATTTTTTAAAATTACATATAAAATTTCAAATTTATATTAAATTTGTATTCAAAAATATTTAATAAATTTTTTTTTATAAATAAAATTATTTTTTAATAATTTAAATTAATTATATATTTAATAAAATTAACAAAATATTATTAAATATAATTTTTAATTATTTATTTATCATATTTAAAAAAAAGTTTTTATAAAATTATATGAAATTTTTCAAATGAATTGCCTGATTAAAGGGTTACATTGATAGAGTAAATTATTTGGTTTACCATATTCATTAATTTATTTATATTAAATAGAATTAAACTTTTCCTAAAAAAATCAAAATCTTTTGTGCTTCTTACACTAAAAAATATTTAATAAAACTAATAAAAAAATAAGCTAATTAAGCTAATGGGTTCGTACCCCATTTATAAAGGTTCCAATCCTTTTTCTTTTCATTTTTATCAATTCATCTAAAATTTTATTTTTTTTTAATCGTAATTATAGGAACAATAATTAGTATATCTTTAAATTCATGATTAATAGCATGAATATGTTTAGAAATTAATCTACTATTGTGGTACCTGTGGATAATATTATTTGCTACTGGAAATTATCTCTAGATTACCAATGTTGACTGTAAGTCCATAAAAGTATCTATTGCCAGATGTCGACTAATTTATCCTGTAGTGCGACATTTTTTTAAATTTTTTAAAATTTTTTCCTTTTTATATTATATTAAGATAATTAAGATAAGTAAGACAATTAGAAATATTCATTGATTACAATTACCAATAAAAGCCCATTAAATGCATTTAATATAGGAGTATTTAAAAATGTACCTATTATTTCAAATTGTTGAATAATAGATTTTTATGCCAATTGTATAATAAATAGATGGAAATCTCAACATTTTAATGTGATTGAATAGATTACTTAAGTAAAAAGTTGTAATTAATTTACACTTGTAATTTTTTATTAAGACTCATAATTTTTAGATTCGTATAAGTTTGTGTAAAATATATTTAAGCAAAGTTTTTAGTTAGGATATTAACAATCAATTTTTCCAGTTATTAGTCTGAAAGTAAAAAAAATTATATTATATCAAAGCACTATATTTAAAAATAGAAAGATTATACAGCTTACCTATATTTTGAACACATTTTCTTGGTATCTTGTAGTTTATTTAAATAAAATGATAGGTTCAAGTATTAATAAAACAACTGCTAAGCACACCACATGCTAAAAAAAACAAATTTTATTAATTATTGAAATTGAACTAAAAGTACAAAGTACTAACTTATGTAGTTATGTTTACAAAGAGGACACAGTAAAGATCCAATCCAACATATACTCAAGACACAATTAGAATACAATCAAGACATAGTCAGTATAGAGGCATGACACAATCAGAATATATCCAGTATACAGTCAGGGTATGATTAAATCTAAATATAGTTATTTAAAGGTGCTATTGATGTTAAAGGTTCTAATACTTGGAATTTTTTTATAAAATAAAAATAACTATTTGTTTAAATAAATTAAAAAATAAATATTATTTATAATTTATAAATGATATAATATATTCGTATTAATACATTATATTATTTGCTAATAATAATATATTTTATTATATTTTTATTATATTTTGTTAAAAATTGAACTATGAAGCTACTTACTTTCACTCATAGTTTTAATTTTCCCTTGCAATGTATCTGAGAAGTAGAAGAGCACATCCGATTTTAATTGCATAGCAATGCTCTTCGAAGCATACATAATCTTGAATTATATTATAATTAATATTTTGTAATAATGAAGTTAACTTGTTTTAAAATAATAATGAAAACATAATCTATTTACCAGAACTTTCATTTTTTACGCGCATTACGCTTCGGTTTCTTCCCACACTTTTTCTTCCCCTTAGCACCTTTCTTATTAACGCCCTTTTTTTTATTCCGTTTAACTTTTTTCTTTAGATCCATTTCGGATATGACTATAATTTTATTTAAATCCCAATACATGCCGCCACGATCATAACGAACTTTTTCGTCAGGACTCAATGCACGCCATTCCGCCCAACCAGCTTTTTCAATTTCTTCTGGCTTTAATTTAGGATTCTTCAAAGCTAAAATTTCAAGAAATTTTGAAAAACGTCTCTCATCAACATAGGCATTCCAACGTTCCTCATTATCATTTATTATTTTCTCCGTTGCAATCTTTTTCTGCTTAATGAGTTCTTTCTCATATTTCGATGCTAAGGGTTTTTGACGTCTTTTATGCTTACCAACTGAAGGATATACCCGTTTTTTAGGTGTAGGCTCTTGATTGCTCCAAAAAAAGTTTTTAATTTTTGTCAATATTCCCATTTTATTTCCGAAAGCAGATTATATTTAAAAATTAAAATAAACAAAAAAATAAAATATATGATAGAAAAAAATTAAGATTTAATATTATTTGTTTAATCGGAATGAAAACTTGATCTTAAAAAAAAATACGAGAGGATTACTAGTGGAAAAGTTATTAAAAATATTCAAAACTAAATTTTAATTCATTATGAATACAAATAATTTTCGAATTAAAATGAAACCAATCCATTAATATTTTAATGGTGTTATTTGCATTTATTATATACTATGTTCATATATATATTATTTTATGACCAAACGATTTCAATAAAATGGTACATATATTATACCACTGTGTATAATATACTTTTACCTTTATATAAAGGTTTAAATATGTATTATTTATAATTATTTAAAATTGCTGAAATAATGAGTTTAATGAAATTTAATTTAAAAAAAAAATATGCTTCGATTTTTTCAGTTTATATATGATGATTCTCAAATTCTTGTTGGTAGTCCTCAATCCCTCGACGTTAAGTTGTGGCGAGCTATTACCAGCTATGTACCCACAAGTCAACGAAAATTACCTCCTAATAATGCATGCATATGAAATGTTCCGTAGAGTAGTTTATAACACTAAGAAGTAGTTTCAATGCTAAGACCCATAAGAGCGACTTTGTGACCATTTAAATTTCATGTTTGAAGACGTGTTCACAAAATCTAATTGAATTTATTGCTGTGGATGTATTTAGATAAAAAAACTGCAATGATACGCATTCTGACTCTTTTTTTCTTTTATTCAACTCCACCTGATTCATACATACAGCTGACAGCACCTATAATATTTATAATGTAATCTTTTCATATGGTACTCATAAGCATCGACACTTGACACAAAAATAATGTAAGTGATTTATGAATCATTCACGAGTATTATGTTATAGTCAACTAAATTTTGCCTGTATTCTTTTCTGTCCATAACAAATTTTTTGCTTAGCAAACAACAGCGCTCACACAAAATTTCTACTAATGCCAAAACTGGTCAAATCGATAATCATTCATTTTCGATGAGTACATTCATTGATTCATATGACGCGAGTATATATTATGACTCATGAGTCATCTGCAATGTATGCTACTGTACTTAGAAAATTATACGGACTCTTGTGACGCTAATTCATAAACATCCAGACTCGTTAACGAAAACCCTTTTAAATAATTTCTATAGCGATCAGTCAGTGTACTCTGACTGTTAAAATACTCCTTCTCGTTGCAATTCTCTGATGTAGTTATATCGCTATATATCTCATATAAAGAAACAGTCAAAGCAATTTATTGCTTTGAACTGCACCAGTTCTAGAAAAGGCGAGGATATTTATACTCTTAATTCTTATAGAGCAAGTTACTTTTTTTTTACAAGCACAACTCCGATATCGTTGAAAGTGGGACTATATTTTTAGCATATTGATCTCATTAAATGTTTCCGTGCATGTGTTCTCACGTCCTTTCATGTTTTATTATTTATTATTGTAATTTCATTTTTCTTTTTAATTTAAAAATATAAAATCCATTTATTTTTATTTGGTTTAAGTCCCATTAAAATTTAATTTGCATGAATAATTTTAAAGTTCAAGTGTTGAACCAAATATGACAACAAACTTAAAATGGAAAACTTTCAATCTCCAATCTCCTACTTAGAAGTTAGCTGAGCTATACTTTAGGAAGAAAAAATCTGAAAAGTTGTGAAACAAACATTTAAGAATTTATTGCTTTTCATTTTGTGCATAATCAAGTGCCAACTTTGCTTGAGCAACAACAGTTGTTAACAACGAAACTATTGCAATTTGCAGCAATAATCTGTGTGCTTATGGTGAAGTAGTTGCATTTCACTTGAGCCAATACCGCCCGCCTACAAGAGGCACATGAATGATTTGCAAACTGATGCCTTATATGCACCTACGAGCATTTGGAGCCTAGGTTAGATGGCACATCCGACCACAGTCACATCTGCTACAATATTTGAAACTGCATCAGCATTTGTCTCAAACTACAGAATCTTATTCGGTGGAACTTTTGTTTTTGGGCTCAAATTCTTCTGCAGATGATTTCATTTAACACTTCGCTTCAAATCAAACATTTCAACTGCATACGCCTGTGAGCACAAGGGCAATTTGCATAACAAAACTGGCAATTTACACTCTCAGCATCTCATCTCAGCCAGTTATTGAACAAATGCAATATGCCTATTTGTTAAGTTGTAGATACAAGATACTTAAACTCGTAGTTAGTAGGACCAAAATGTTGGATTTCGTGTCCAAATAAATGACAACAACACAGACAAAATATCTTTGCCAAAGTTTTTGATCATCATACATTCATCAGATGGCATTGAGGCATGTATTTGGTTTCTATTTTGAATTTATTTTCATTTTATGCGACAACGCTTCATGTAAAATCTAAAATTTCAAATGTAATTGCAATCAATAAGTTCGAAATTTATTTATTCAAAAATAATGAATTGCTCTTTTGAAAGATAACATTTCATCTAAAATATTCAGAATTCATTTGCTACACTGAGTGATTCGTTATAAAACAATTACAACAACTTTAAATGGTACGCCTACGTATGTGGATGAATTACAATATAAATTTTGGTATTTCGATTCTTTAAATACGGATATCCTGTGAAAATAAAAATTTATTATTTTTATTCTATTGACACTTCTTAGTTTTTATAAATGAATTAAAAGGCTTGAGATACTATATTCATTAAAGTTATTTAGAAAATATTTCACCATCTTAAGTTCAATGTGATATAACGCAGATGTGACCACTTCGATTGAAGTAGAGCACATGCAATAAATTACTAGTATTTGATGTTATAAAATCAAATGAATACATTTTTATTTATTTTATTGGTAAATTATTTTGAAACTAGTACTCACATAAATATTATATTTGCTGTATTTAGTTTTCCTACTCAACTGTCTTAATATTGCCATACAGTATTGTCATTATTGTTATCCACAGCGTCTTTAAATTACTTTTCAATAGTAGTCGAAAAAAACATCATTTATTTACTCAGTTAAATAGTAAAGACAATTAAAAAAAAATGGGATGAACAATCATCACCAGCATATTTTAATCTGATTGCTTCGTAATATATATAAGATATTCATATACTTCTTCAATGAATGAAATAGTATATGTCCAAATTTTACTTGCAAAAACATCATTCTCACAAGTAGCTAGCTACTCATTTTCTGTGTTTCTTACTAAAACTCAGTTCTAATACATCTTCCAACAACTTTGTAAGATAACTAATAAAACAAACATTTTCTAGAAAAATTGCTCAAAAAAGCTTTTAAATATCTTTTTTTTAATGGTGTCTTCAGATCTTCTTCAAAGTCGGACAGTCGTAAAATGTGACTGACAGTTTCATCTCTTTCAAGATGAAACGATATTCTTTCACATTCCATATTGTTGCGACGGTAACACGAGTTAAGATGATCCTTTTCGTTATCTTAGCTTTACCCCGCTAAGAAATAAATTAATCTAATTTAAAAAAGAATTTTAAACAAGACTCTAAGACTCTAATCCCTAAACGAGACTATAATCTTCGGCACTTAAATAGATCTTAGAGGTTATAAAAACAAGACTACATTTTGCAAAAGGTGTAACTTCTCTTGCTTATATCTGATTTGGTGACAATTTTTCACACTTATTTCATATCTTATTTTCAATATTACAATTAAATATGTGTACTATAAACACATATTTTTCTTTAAACTCAGAAAAAACAAACGAGTATTTATTAATTTGAAAGATGGTGTTTTAGGTATGGGTATAGTTGCTATCATCTGTCAATATTGAGTGAACTGACCAATTGGCTTCGGCTACTTGAATAAACCATTATTTTATTTTATTTATTTTTAATAACTTGTATTCAAATAACAGTGTAGATTTCACACTGAAAAAATAACAAAAATTGCTGTTAAAATATTCCTGACACCAAAATTGCTTTTATACAACAATTCTCAGAACCATGTTAACTTATGGAACAGTAGCCTGGGGGAATTACACAGAACAAGAAACAGTGATTAACATTGTCCACACCAAAATAAACTAACATTGCTTTTAGAGTGTCTCGAAAAGCTGATTTTTTGACCAACACAATCAGATAGAGATTCTACAGATTTCTAGTCAAGCTGAAATTTCCGGCAACAAAATAACCAAAGTTTCCTAGAAAGCTTTGCTACTTATAGATCCGGAACCATTCTGGGGTTTGGGAGTAGGTAATTTATTTTCATCCAAAAAACAAAAACAAAGAAAGCTGTACTGAGATAGACTACCGGGGCTATCAGAAACAAGCGGACTATAAAACCAAAACGAATTAAGGAATGCAAGCAACTAAGGAGAAATAATTTCAAAATCACTGCAAGAACTCTAACAGGTCACAGTTAAAAGGTGATAGGTTAAACTATAGGTTTTTTAAAGAAAGAAATAGAACCTCAAATTAAATTTTGGGGGCTTATCCGGAACTAATTCATAAACATAGGAAGTACTTAGATGAACATCTCTAAGTCCGTGAAGGGGTTACAATATTTATCTAGATCGTAATGCGTAATGTTTTGTTATTACAAAACATCCTGAATATCTATTCGCAGTCATTGTATATTGTATAGTTAATAAATCAAACATAATTTTGCTACTAAAAATAAACTTCCAAGAAATAAAATATCATTTCTAACAAATTACATCCAGATGTACGTGTGTATTAGACCCAATACCTGGCAGTGTACTGTTTACAGCTCTGCTATAAATCTTTCCAAGTTATTAATAATTTTTATGAACTCAATGCTTATTTATATACATTTTTTTACTTATTTTTTTATCAATAAAAACACTAAAATCACAACTCATAATTTCTGCATTGGATATCTGCAATGCTTCGGTCTGCTGAACTTTGATGTCTGTTCTTCGAAACATTTTAACGTGTCATTGAGTCCACATTTTATTTCTGTGCTCTGCTTTAGTTCATAAAATAAACGTCAAATCGTAAAGATTACAAATGCTTCGTCGGACAAGTTACCGTCCCGTTACTGTGTGTGATGTCACACTGCAAGGGGAAAGTCGGAAAGTGTTAAAGTGTGAAAGTGCGTTAGGAGTACGCATGGCCGACCTCAAATGTGTAACGAATTTTTAATTTGAAAATGACAAACCCAAACTAAAATGTGTTAATGTAGGTCAGAAATAACGGCAAAAATGTAAGGCAGTAAGCAGAAACCTTACTTGGTTAAAGTATTCGCTGTTCAAAAAATGTTGGAAAATTAAATAATAGATGGCGCAAGCAAACCAATAATGGAGATAACTGAGATAAATCCATCACTGCGCTAATGAACAAAACTGTTATATAAGTATAACAGTTTAATAAGAGAAGCATACACAAAGGCTTTGTTCAAATTTATATAATAAAAAAAATTAAATATGATATTAATTTAAAATAATAATTATAATAGTTAGTTTTAATATTAAATTATATTTAATTAAATTTATTTGATTAAATTATAATCTGTATAATAAGAAAAAATCCATTAATATATATTTGCAAGAAATAAAAGGCTTATTTACCATAGTTAGAATGATCCAATTTAGTTCAAATTCGCACCATTTCGTTCGATAACTTGTTGCCATTTTGAAGGCATTACGCTTCTCTCATAGAAATCCTCGTGTCTATTGGCAAAAAATTGAGACAGTTGATTTTCACAATTCGCTCTTGAAGCGAATTTTTCATCAGAAAAATTATTCATCGTTCGCCGTGGATATGAACAGATGGTAATCACTTGGTGTCAGATCAGGACTAAAAATTGAAAGCATAAAAACTTCGCAACCAAGCGCCCTAAGCTTTTGGCGAGTCATTTTTGATATGTGTGGGCTAGATTTGCCCTGATGGAACACAATTCTTCTCCTATTGCCCAATGCTGGCCGTTTCTGGGCGATTGCTTCCCTCAGACGATCCACTTGTTAACAGTGCAGTTCTAAGCCGTAGTTGACAGATTTACCGCAGAGAAGCAGCTCATAGTAGATAATTTCCAGCCAATGCCCCCAAATATACGGCATGACCTCCCTGCGCGTCAATCCTAGCTTGGCACCATTTTAACTATCTCATCACGATTCGATCACGACTTTTCATCACCAATCACCAACCGCTTCACAAATAGGCCGATTTTATTGCGATTTAGCAGCGATTATAAAATGGATATTCGGTCTATGAGGTTTTTATCGTTAACTCAGTAGCACCCATGTATCCAGCTTCTTTTTGTATTCAGTCTTATGGTCTTATGTTCAGTCTAATAGTCCCAATCGGTATTTTGTACAATCTTTAATTTTTGGGGAATCAAAACAGTGCTTGACTGTAACATTACAGTCAGATTCGACAAATTTCATAATTTTATAGATATTTTCAACAATTTTATGATATTTCCAGTGCATGATGCATCTTTGACATCGATATTAACGGTACAGAATGAATGAACCAAAATTGCGCATGTTTAGGGTATTACAATATCAAGACCATAAACACTATTCACATTTCCTGCCGCCTGGCCTGCGTTTTTATCTTTATAAAAAAAAACTTGTAAAATATGGCATATTTTCTCCTTGCTAACGCCCATTTTTGATGCGCGCTCAAGTAAAACTAAGGCAACCAAACTTGCAAAAGTTTTTTAGTACGAAATCTCATATTTCTAACGCCATCTAGCTTACCTCGACAACTCACTAAAGCCATCTATTGGGTAAATAATGGATTTCTTTTTAGTATACCTAATATATGTAATTAAAGTTATTAATTATTAAATTTTTAATTTTAAGGGCCATTTTATTGTGGTGTTACTAACCATAACCTGCTGACTGCTTACGTAGTACAAGAATGTTATATCAACTTATCATCAACTTATCGGAAGAAGTATTGCTTATTTTACATATGTTTATCTATCAACCCTTTTTTAATCTAAAAATTAGATTTTATATAATTTGTTTTTATCACATTTCGAAAGCCCACAAGAAAACTAAGCAATTGCATTTTTATTGCTAAATTATATAGACAGTTATATGACGAGTGGTAACGGCAATTTGACGCTCTTTTCTGTCATAATGAAAAGGCATTGTTATACGTAAAGTCATATCACAATTGTTAATCACCTACTTTTAATACAATTTTTGTGTCTTTATTTAAAAGATACTTATGTGTAAACATATTCACACAAAATAAACATATTTATTCCTAATGGCCCATGTCATACTTAAGTGAAATTGTCAATTAAAATTGGGTTTTATAACAGATTTCACACAGTTTACTGCAGTCAGTGCATTGAAATTATATTCATGCTTTGGTGCTGTTGAAAAGATGATGAAACCAATACAAGCTCAATGATATTTTTCTTATAATTTTTTTGATATAGTCTATTTTACATTTATACGGATATTTTATTCTTAATGCCAGAACGGAACATGAAACAGCTAAAGTAAGAACTTTATAAGGAATTTGTTAAAACCAAAAATAATGTTAAATTATTTTTCAAAATATTTCTTGTGCTTTTCTATACACATGCAACCATTCAGAGTTTATGTATACGAATTTTTAATCTACATAATTCATCAAATGTAGCAAGCACCAAATTAATGCATAAAAATTACTCATGTATTGCAAATTCCAATATTTATTATTAAAGAAAACTGTTTTGACCAACATGACAAGACACATAAAAGTCTTGTGAAAATTGTAGAAATAGTGTTACTAACTTTTAACGCATATATCGTCTTATGTAGAGATATACATACTTTACATATATTTTATACAGCCTTGTTTAGAAATATATGTTTAAGTTGATTTTAAACTTAATGATTGGCACACGGATAAAGTTTTTTATTTAAATTTTTTTTATTTTTAATTTTTTAAAACTATTAAATTAAAATAAATAATTAATATTTATTTGATTTGTTCGCATAAATAAATAAATAATTAACCTAAAATCGAAAAATAATTATTTTACGTGTCTAATTTAAATGGAAATCCAGTCAAAAGTATCTTAGCCAACATTTTGCACAAACGACATCAACATCGGATTAAACTTCATTACATTCGAGATAAAGTTGATTGCAGTCGAAACCTGAACGCCCTCTGCGTCCGGCTTCATAGATGTGCTCGAACTGTGCGTCACTGGTGCGGTCCAGTAGAAAACTGGTAGCATAACTGTAACAGCAAATAAAATTATTTTTAACATATTTATTCCGAGTAGCTGTGCGCGGCAAAGTGATTTCAATTATAACTTACGATCCCAATTGGCAGAAGATGCTGCTGCCACCAATCTCGCGTAAGCACTCCGTATTCGCTTCGCACATATAACGTTGCATGCATTTCTCATCCGCATTACGGTAGGTGCGCACATAACCTTTAAGCATCGAAATACCTGCAACGGTGGCATCGCTTACTGAATCACGTTTGCCCAGCGAGCGCGCAGTCAACGAACGATGCGAGAATGAAGTCTTCAGTGCATCCAATAGATTCATCACAATTTGTATGAACTGCAGTTGATGAAGAGAATAAAATTCAATTAAAGGCAAAGTGGTAATTGGTGCTTTTAAAAATTTTACAACTTTTAAGTGTAAAGCAAACGAAACGTGTGTGTAAATTAAGAAAATTAAAAATGAAAATTATTTATAAAATGTAATGAAAAAGTTAATCATGAACGAATTATTAATTATAATTAATATTGCTATTAACGATACGATTTACTTAATTTATAGTGTTTTACCTCTCCAGCTTGTTTGGCCATTGAATTTACTTGATCTGGATCTTTGGTGCCAAGAACCGAAGACAGCACTGCTGCTAAGATGCCCTGTTGCAAGCGAGAAACCATAAAACCAAACACCAAATCAATTATAATTTGCAAATAGGGAAATATACAAAAAAAATTATTTTATTATTTATACAAATTTATTAAAGTGGAGAAAAAAAATTTTTTTTAACTGATTCTAAGCCAAAGAAGATGGTATTGAATGAAGAATGAATCTATGACAACTTCAAGTCAGTAAAGGAAAGAGCCAAGAAAGATTTAATATATGAACTATAATTTTTTGATTTTATTATTTTTTTGTACCTACTAAATCGTTAAAAATAACTCTGGATTTTTTTATAACTGCAAAACAATAAATTTCTTTCTTTAGGTTAGGTTGGGTTCAACCGATTGTTACCAAGACCCTATATATAATAGTTAAGGACACGGTAGGTGGACTTGTAGTGCTATTGAGCGTTGCCTATGCGCCCTGCTTACAGATATCAATAAACAATTCAGTAACAATATTTTTTAAAAGACTTGAACCAAAAGAATCACATAAATGGAGACGTTTCTTAACCACTAGATGGAACTGACAATCTTTCACTGTCAAACTTATGATAGTAACCCAAGTTATCGTAGCAATATTTCTATTTAAACCTAATTTGAAAGACATTCAAGTTCCATAAGTGGAACAAAAATTTTTGGCACTGAAATCGAGTTCAAAGATAAAAAAACTTTATGGTGGGTTTAGATTAACTTTAGTTTCTAATGGTAATGCTTGATTTAGTACCGGTTCTTCAAACTTAATATATTTTAACATTAACTTATAACAACAATAAACAATTTAAAAAGATTTGAATTAAGAGAATCACTTTTAAAAATTCTTTCATATACTTGACACAGTCGTAATCTTTCTTTCTTATATTAGTAAGCATTAACAGAGATTTAGCTTAAGGTTTTTGCAGAGATTATAATAAACATAACTAATATCCAACTAGATAACTTAGTTCATTGTTATCTTTCAAAGTACCAGATCGTTTTCTACTGTCAAAGCTAAATTTTACAAATCATCTGATGTACTTTATTCTCTAATAGGAATTACCGCAAAAATTAGTGATCTTGTTAAGGCAAACGAAAGTGGCAGATCGGAGATCGTAAAAACCTCTCATCTCGAATCGAAGACAAAATAAAATATAGAAAACTTTTAAACGTATCCTGTTTCCAGATTTAGGTAAAAACAAAGCTAAATAAAGCATAATCTATAGGATAAAAGTATTTCATTGTACAACAAAGAAGTATTTTCATATAAAAGAAGGTCGAAAAATTCAACATTAATAAGATTAATAATAGTTTCGTACTTTTTTGCATAAAGAACTTCTATATTTCTTAAATATTTTCTTAATTTTGCCTATGGTACTAATTTTGTTGACATTATTTCTTAAAAAACATAGACTAGATCAGATCATTCGTTTTTTGTCTATATGAGTAATTAGTGAACCCAATATAGAATGCAATTTATTTACTTTCTATTGGATTTTTTATTGATCCAATAGATCAACTTATTTTTTTATTCAACTAAATGACTAGAGATTTGGACTGTTGAAAAGTGGAAAATATCAAGACTGTTTTAAAAACCATATCTCTAGTCTCCAATCCAATAAACCAATGAAGAACATTTGCTACAATTTATTTAATATCATCAAAACAAAAGAAATGTGTATCAGTGAAAGATCGGAAGAAACTATTTAAACTGTCTGATTAACCAATTGGACGATTCAGAAAGTTTTAATATGAAGGATGCATTCTAGCGTAGACACAAGGACAGATATAGGTTATAAAAAATATTCCTGCAGCTTTCATGGTAAAAAATATATCTACTATATTTTAAATTAAGTAAATGTAAGTAATATTGTGCCATATAACAATAACTGAAATAATAATCTGAACCGTTGAGTTAATAATTGCTGTTAAATTGTAACTCAAAAATTAATTTGGTGGGTGGGAAAAGCGATTAAAAGCTTAGCAATTAGTATAAATACTAGTTGAAATCGTAATTTATAAAAACGAAATAATATTTACAGTGTAAAAGTACTAAATAAGCGTGAAAAAGTGCAACTAAACTATTTTTAATAAAATGCAATGAAACTCACCTGCATCGGTGAACCGCCATTGTCGACTTTATCAATGCCATCGCTTGGTGCACCTCCGCCCAATAGTGTATTTATGATTTTCAAGCCTAAGGGTGAATACAAAGGAATTAAATAAAATTTGTAAATATATAATTAATTACACGAAAGAGAAACCTTTCTCAAAGCAATAAGTTCCACTCACCCATTGAAATAACATTCGCCCACGGAGAACCACCAAAACCGATTGTATTGTCAACATCATCCGATTTTGTGGGCGCATTGTTGGCATTACCATTGAAGAACATCGTTAAGACTGTGGACAACATGTTCGACCAGGAGAATGCATTACTGGTGGACTCTTGTATTTGATTGCTTTCTATGTCATCCTCGATGTCGTCTAATGCCACTTTCTTTGAGGCATTTGGTTTAACTGCAAACTTGCGACCGCTATTTACGCTTGTTTCGGGATAGTAGACAGGTGAGAGTTGCTGTTGTTGTTGTTGTTGTTGTTGCAGCTGCTGCTGCGGGGAACTGCTTTGAATTCGTCGCTGGTAGGCCTCATTTTGTGGGTAGGCGTAAGTGAGCAAAACGCAGTTTGTGGTCACAATGGCGAGTAATAAATAAGCATTAATTTTCCTTTGATTGAACATGCTGCAAGAAAAAAATAGAATAATAATTATTAAATATAGCTATAGTTGATAGTAATAGATTAAATATGTACTTTCACAATGTATTAATTAATTTAAAAACGCATATCTTTAAATTAAATTAAATGCTGGATTGCCGTAATTATAATAGTTTTAATTGGATTTTAAAGATAATTAAGTAAAAATATATAACACTCAACCAAACAAGACTTAAGATATAAATTGCCAGCGGTACTATCTATCTACTTTACGTTCGAAAGTTGGGTTTTAAAAATTTTTTAGTACTTTTCAATTAAAAAACTTAACAGTTTTATTTTAATGACACTTAACTTAAGTCAATTGCTCAATTAAAATAAATAAAATTTTATTTTTTTATCAAGAATTCAACAGTTTGCCAAAGAGAAATTTTTTTTTGCAGATCCTCTGGCAATTTGAAAAACGTTTGTAATTATTCTGTGGTTTTTCTATAAAACTTATCAGATATTTAAATGTTTGTAAACTGCTTAACTGTATAACACATTCTCAAAAACCATAATTGAATTTTTCTAAATTACGAATATTTACAGCCGCTTAACATAAACTTAAATCATAAAAAAACCATAAAATCAATTCATCAAACATTTAAGAATCTAGTCTCATTCAGTCGATCTTAATCTTTGCATATCGAAGGTAGTATGTTGCAATTACTAGAGCTTGTCTTTTTTTCTACTCGTGGTCATCTATTGTACAAACATCAGCAGTTAACTTTTCTTTTTATCTTTTGATTTCGAGCAGTTAATGAATGAAAGAAACGCTACGAACTTACAACTTACAAACTTTAAGTAGGAAATACTAGTAAAAAATTACATAAACATTTTTTGTTCTTCAACTCATAAAACAAATTCTTCACTGCCTCAGCTTAGAAGTCAGCATTTACTTCTGGAATGAGTTCAGAGTACAATGTACGCTCCACATTGCCGCTCTTCACACATCCCAAATGCATTGAAAACAAATTCACAGCTGCACGATAAATGCACGAATGCAGCTGAAGCTCCTATGAAAGACTATGCTGCGCCATCTAGCATATTACCGTTAAATTAATATCAGAACAACAATAACCTGTGCATTTCCATCAATAATCGATAGCAATCAAGTCGTTGAAACTGTTATTCCACTAGTCTGATTTGAGCAACGCAGCATTTGTGCCTACCAGTCGGACAGACCAACTGCTAAATCGGCCAGTGGCCATAAGAAATTGTTTTGATTAAATGTGAAGGCAAGCGCTGCATGCGACGAAGAAAGTATCTGCAAGAGAACATATGTAGTATCTGCTGTCAGCCATTTACTGCTCAGCTTAGAAGCTAATAAAAACGTTTAATGTTTTTGGTTAGCGGTTTTCTTTCACACGTACTGACCTGACTTGTTTTTGTGTGACACAATTTTGTGCTGCATAAATTAGCGCGCCTCGGAGTGGCTTCGTCGTAATTATCGAAGACATGTAAATTTAGAAAGCAACGCGGACTGTTAAGAAATTTCATGCTCAAACTGGAGTTTGAGTTTATTTTTATCAAGAAATTAAACTTCAATTAAAAAAGATATATTTTATAGTTTAGCATAAGTGTGCTCTCGTGTGAAGATATTTCGTAGTAGAATTTTTATTTCAATTTCCGAAGAAGTGTGACTTCATTACTAGATCCAAGTTTCAAATTTTTAATTTGAAAAATAAGTCATTTGGAAATTATATGTGGATTTGAAAAATTGTGACTTTAAGATAAACATTAGTGGAAGTTGAGTTAGGTTAGTTTATATTGGCTACTAACATATATATAAAGCATCTATATATATCTTAGAAAATCAATTTTTACATATAAACTATATACAAATAGTTTCCATTTTTTCTATTATTGATTTCATTAATTTACAGTAAATCGAATAATTTAATATTGAACGACTGTGAAGCAATAAATAAAATATGATAATATAAAAATATATACTAAAATGATTTCGTTCTAATATAAACACAGCACGTAAAGTAGTTAATAAACTTTCACAGTAAATTATTAAAATCCAAGTACGGCTTTAAGTCAGTTGGCTCATGAACACTCACTCTGAGCTTCATATTTGACAGGGCACGAGTTGCAGTCTAAAAAAATTATTTACGCATAATTAAATCTAATAATTTCAAGACCACTGATGATGGGTACACTACTGTTTTTTGATACATTTTTACACATAATTTTTTTTTATTTAAAATTAATTTTTAATCAAATATATATTAGCCATTATTATTCATGACTTTTTGCCATTTTTCGGGCAGCTTCATAATTCCATCGCTGTAAAACGTTTGTGGTGAATGGATGAAGACTTGCTCAAATGATATTCAACGACTTCTCGGTTGTTACAAATGGCAATTAAACGGTGCATAGTTCGAGCTATACAGTAGATGCGTCAAAGCTTCCTAACCAAGTTTCATCAGTTTCTTCAGAGTCAGAGGAGTTGAAGCAATATAGCTTCTTCTCTGTTGGACAATTATGGTCGCTTTTTCTTAATTATTTCATTCAAGCGATCGTGTTGTGTGTAAAGGAGTAGCAAGTGAACATCCTTTGCACAAGGATGAAGCCTTATTTTTCTAATACAGGGATGAACATCAGAACTAATAGTAAGCAGCATTTTAAATTTAGTATAAGTTTTAACTTAAAGGTTGCGATAATGCATGCGATAATGGCACCCGTTTACATTGATGATGAGCAAAATCATCATCAAAATAACTGCGTATCCACTTATAACGGAATTAGGCAATATCTCTCTAAAGGGCATAATGGAGTTCTTAATTGATACTCATCTATGAAACTAAAGTGGGTGTGTCACAATAACCCTCAAAGGATGCAGTGACGTGGTGACAAGGTCCCGATCCGTTTAAAATCTGATCTAATCTAATCAAAGATCAGCCAAAGTACATCTTAGAATTCATGCCACTTGATATGAGCATCTCAAAAATGTCGTTATGTGCGTTTATCTTAAAAACGATTTTTATAAAATTTTTATGGGCTTATAAAAATGTTCATTAAATTAAGTAATAAAAGGAATTATGGTATATAACTTCTAAATATATTTTATGCTGAATTGTGTTTCCTTCTGTTATTCTTTATAAGATATAAAAATTTATTACTACTACGATTTTATCTACTTTAAAATTTATTAATGCAATGAAAAACTTAAATATTTAAAAACAAAAGTCATATTAAAAAAATTACAAAATAATGAAATGTAAACCTCAATTAGTCTTTTGACAAGACTTCGTTAATTTATTGTCTCCTCATTTTTGTTTCAATTTTGTTAACTAGAAAAAATGAAGTTTGCGACTAAAGTCTTTTGTTCCACGCTCAACTTCAAGTTGAAGTCATGCATCAAAATTTTTGGAAAATCACGTCGTAAAAGTTGCAAAGCATACACTTCCACACCCAATGAGCGTGACTCCAGCACAAAGAATCACTTTCAGAGCCATAAAAAATCATTATTGTGCCACTAAGTAATTTTGTAGATTTATTAAATTTTTTCGTTGTCTAAATATCTCAGAGTTTTCTTTAACTCATGCAATTTTATAATTAATTAAGCTGTAATTGAGTACATCACTTTATTTATTTTATATTATATTATTTTAGTTTTTTTTCTTTTTTTTCTTTAGAAAATAAAGTCATAATAATAAATATCAAAAAGGCATTTGTTATAAATTGTATTAAAAATAGAAAGTCCACAAATGCCAATAGCGTGAGCCGCTCGCCGGGCTTTAATTGAGTTACTCGGAAAAAGATTGAAAATTGCCGTAAAACTCAAACGACAATAAGTAGACACTGGCGATTTTCTCTCAGTGAAACGATTTCTTATTTCAATTTTTTTCTTCTTGCTATTATTTTTTAATAATGAATATTCATGGTTCAACTAATTTCACTTTAACAAAATGCAAAGAATCCAGAGATTTTCGACTTTTTATTATTTCATTTATTTTGTTTGTTTATTACACTTTTTTTTAAAACTGAGAGTGAAATTAAAATGATTCATTCTTTAGCATCTTTCGTTCATTTTATTTAGATACTTTTTTATATATTTTTTATTTTTAAAAAAGTACTAATGCTGTTAAGGTTGAGTGAATCGCTTTACTTTCCCTTTTCTTAAAGCCGAAAATACCCGCAATATATTGACCACAAAAATATATTTTGAGCTACGAAGTATTGCATAAAACAGTTTTAATTAATTACTTAGATTATCTTCAAAGAAGTGAAACCAAAAGTAATTGGAATTAAAATTACAAAAGACTTATGAAACAAAATAGATAATTGGACAGATAATTTAATTTATAAGGCAATGATTTTATATTAGTAAAAAAATTTAATTACTTGGGAATGTCATTAAAATTTTATTAATGTTTGCACTTCTAATGAAATTTTTTTTTATACTATATAAACTAATTTTTTAGTCTAACATGATATACAGTAGACTATTTTATAAATAGTTTTATACTGATTCATAGCAAATATCCCTAGTATAATCTGTTTATTATTAGTAAACAAGTCTAAGCCTAACTTCAATTTTAGATTGTTGGATAGAGAAACGCAACTTAACTTAAAAATCCACACAGTATTTTATAAAAGAAATAATTCGATATTTTCATATACCCCTTAATATAAACACAGGAATCAGACCCATAGCCAGATATACACTCCTCGAAAGGCTGGCAGTTTAAAAACGAAACACTCATGGATTGAATTAAATCCTAGATTTTTGTTAAATATATATAGCAGCGAACTGAAACTTTAGTGTGTGCTTTTAGTTTTTGTGATGATATTTTTATAAGATTCATGGTATAAAATAATCTTTCAACTTTCGTTCAACGCCTTGAACTCTTCAAGCAATATCATATTGTTTCGTTAGCCATGTTCCGTCGTGTCACTTTTAAGTATTGGGAAGAGAAAAAAGCCACAGGGGTCCAAACCCGGAGAATACTGTGGTTAATTATTATTAAAAGCTTAACTAAACTCTACCTGTATGCTTAATTACTAAAATAAAGTTTTTTATTGTTTTATATGATTTTAATTAACAAGGCTATGTGTCTGTCTTATTATTATAAAATAATTGATTAAATCAGTAAAATAAATTAAAAATTATTTTATTCATTTTGATAAAAGTTGGCACTACAACATTCACTTACTTCCTTCTAATTATTTATATTTTTATGTCTAAAAACGCTACCTTCATACATAATATAATGTATAAAACTCAAATGATGTCTATAAACGAGTTGGCAAACCATAATATAAGATATCCTATCGTTGAAGAAATTCCACCTAAATTGTTTAAATTTTATTTGAAAATAAATTTTTGTATCAAAATATTAAAATATAAGTTGACCTCTCCTAAGTAAGAATAAATCCAACAATCTCGTTGAGATACCTCACACCTGTCACTGTAGCAAACTTACTACAGGATTAAATATTCCCTTCAATGATAAGGAATATATATATTGTTATATATACAATATATATATATTATTGCATATATTTCTTGTCAGTAAAGTAAACATGCAAGGCACTAAGTTTCCATGGAGGTTCCTTGGAACTTTCAAAAATATCGCATAATATTAAAGCTTTAACACCCTATGCTCTACTAGGTGGGAAGGACAGCAGTAACTAAGTATTAAAGTTTCTCCATAATTCCAAACCAAGAGATATTTAAATTGGAATACAATAAGACGACAGAATTGAATGGATCCCTAATATCGATGTAATAACTTCTTATAATAGAAGCAGCTGTAATAACAAAATAAAAAAAGTGAATAGAAAGTAATAAAAACAATAAAAAATCTAAAAAATAAGATATATTTTACAACTTGCCCTTGTTTTATAATTTCCGCACTTTCTATAAGAAATTTTTTACAAGAAGAAATTATATTTTTTTGAAACACAAGTCTTTAATTATTTCTTGGTTTTAATAAAAACCTCGACAAGAGAGATTTTGTGAAACTAAACTGAATATGTCCCCAACATAAACATGGATTGGTATTATGAAGTAATTCATAGGTAATGAGTAATGAGTAATGAGTGAAATGCTTTTCTCCATATAGAGTGAAGTGTCTTGATGGATAATAATGATAAGTAATATGTGTTTATTTGATTTAAATATTTTATAAGAATATATTCATGAAACTATAAATTCTGCATGTCGATAGAGGAAAAATAAATGTGAAAAGCGATGAATAGAAACCCTTAAGTCATTAAATTAAAAATATCTCTGAAAGAATTTATTGCGATGTGAATATTAAGGATCGATGTGAACTACAGTGAAACGAGACACGATCGTTTAGAGATCTCTCTCGGATAACCAATTTTCAAAAAACTCTTGAGCAAATATAATTTGGCTAACCATGAATGTCTTTCTAAACGAATTTGTACTGTATCTTAATATATTTAGTCCCTTTTATCCGGATTAATTCTTTTTTAATCTTACAATTATACAATTAAAAGTTCGAATATAAAATAAATTATTAGTGAAAAAAATTGAATATTGAGAAAAATTGTTGTATCTGTTCAACCAACCCAAGTGAAAAATTCAGTTCAGTAACCTCTTTACCAATTATTTAGTATGCAAGTGCGAAATATCATGTAAAAGTTTGATTTTTTATAATTTTTTTTCCTGATTGACACATTGGGCATTTTATGGTAATTTTGTATGTCGCCTAAAAAAGCACGTATTTTTCTTTTTATGCAATAGAAATGCTCGGTATATATTAATTAAAATTTTGTTAAATGCAACTTACAAACAAATGAAAATAAATGAATAAAACTAAAATATAAAGCGTAATCGATTTATATGCACTCAAAATACTTCAACTCTGAATGATGTAATATTTCCGAATATTAGCTGTGAAATTTGATAGAAAGTTACTTGATAAATGCCAAATACTGAACTCATGTTTAGAGTAAATATGTTAAACTATTGCGTATTTGATCGAATTTTATGATTTTTCGATAAAAACTTATTTGAAACTAAATATAAAATTATTTAAAAGCAATTAAGAGTCATTTGGTAAATAATTTCCGACCTATATTTTATTAGTTTATACACAAAATATTCAAAAAAAAGGTAACAGAAAAGTTATAACAAATTTTAAATGAAAACAAAACAGGACAATCTCTTAAATTATTTCATAGTTCTAACTAAGTGGGACATAGGGGGTGGTGTTCCTATTATTTTTAATAAATAGACATAATAATAGATCAAGCATAATATCATTGCTTATGATTATTTCAATTGAATAAAGTTTTACCATTTTATGCTCATCAGTTTGTCTCACCCTCTCTGACTCCCATCCACGCAAAACACGTGCTTAATTTTTTTCGTTAATTGTTAAGAATGTTCTCATAATAAAGTGGGCTCACTTATAGATTATTTTATGTTTCAATGAAATACAATTTAAAAAAATACTTCTGCTATTAAATTGACTTATAAGTCGATAAAGTTTTGCCAGTACAGGAGAGCAATGTTAAAGCCAACTAAGATTTAAGCGGTAACAACTTAAGTCTAAGGTTTTGATCTGATCTGGGGTAAATATTTAATTTTTGATTCTATTTTTGCTTTTAATTTCTTTTAAATACACAAAAAAATCATCATTATATGAAGAAGAGAACTAAAATACCCTTTAAAATACGGTTGTTAATAAAAAGAAAAAAATTGACACAGTATTTTAAGAGATTACGGTGAGAGACTTATACTACGGTTATAAATTACAAGTATAAACAAATGTAGACTTAGAATAAAATTAATAGTTTAGAAGTATTTTTGATATTATTATTCCTTCATTTTTTTTTCACTTTTTAATGCTGTTACCTGGCTCTTAAATGTACTTTTATGCATATTTTCTAACTAAATTGGGCACTGAGTACTTGCGCGGGGTGTTATAAAGAGTTTCACTTTAAATAGAATATGAATTTAATTTAATAACTTAATTCATATGAATTGAAATATTGTCATTAATACTTAATAATGTTGAGAATTTATCAAATTAATTTTTTATATCCATATATACAATAAAGTCAATAATAGATCTTTTCTTTTAGATGAACAAATTTTTTTTACAAATTCAAAAAAAATATACATTATTAAATGAATTATAAAATATTATTATAATATTTATGTATTTATGTGTACATACATGTATAAAAAACTAATGGTACATTTATATAGTAATAATAGTTATAGTTATACTAAAACAAAATTTTATCTATCGACAATTGATAAGGTACTTATAAAATAGATACATTTTGAATTAAAATCAGAAACATTTGTATATTTTAAACATTACTGTCAATTTATAAAAATTATATATTTTTAGAAGTAATATTTGGGAAAAAAAAACAGTTTTTAAAATTTATTAAAATAAAAGTAAGCTTCATATCCTTCCTCATATCGACTATATAAATTCATACTTCTATATTTTTAAAATTCGATTCAATATTATTATTTTATTATATTAATTTTTTTAAAATTTTATATTTTTGTAGTTTTAAAATTATTAAAACTGATAAAAGAAAATTGAATATCAAAATTTTAACTTCAATTTAAAATATGGATTGAATTTCGGCACCTATCAAAACAAAAATTTTTTACTCACTCTCGAAATATTAAAATCTTAACAACAGAACATATCAAAACAACAAAAAAATCTGAATAAGCAAATATTTTCATGTTTACTCATATACGAGTATAACAAAACTAATAACATATGCATATATACATACATAATAACTCATATGCGAATACTTGAATACTCATATTCATAAATACTCGCAACTAAACCTTTAAGCATCAAACAGTTCACAAAGCAATAAAAAGATTATAGAAAAATACATACATATATATGTATATGTATGTATGTTTTTTGAATAAAACTTTCTCCTCACAGTGAACTCGTGCTGCAAGAGCAACGACAGCTGCGAAGCCGCGGCTAAAATTCCATTGCATGAATGAAAGTTTATATTTTATCCAAACGAAATTGTTTCAACACAGCAAATACAAAAAAAATCCAAAATACGGCATAAAAAAATGCAAGTTACTAACCACGTTAAAGTAGCGGCCAACACACACCAAAAATGAAATACCTTTTAACAGTTTTTTTTTTAAGTGTACGAGTATTGAAGTGTTAATTGATATGCACGCAGCGTCAATTAAAATTGTTTAGGTTTTGCACCGCGCACCGCGCAAATAGAACATAGCCAAAAACAAGAACGGTGCGAGAGCAACGAAAATGAAATTCTTTTCTGTTTTTTTTTTTTGATTTTTTTTTTGGCAGTTTCTCCACAACACGAAAAATTCGAGGTGCTAAACATAAGCGCAGTGCTCAGAATGGGGTTAGTGGGTATGCGCCTAATATTTTCTGCTTCGTTTGTGCCTTGCAAATGCTGCTGCATTTTTTATTGAATGGAGTATGTTGCGTGCCGCTCGTTGCAATGTATAATGGAGTTTTGTTGTTGTTTGTAGCTGACTCCACTTAACTAACACGCAATATTCAGTGCAGTGAATTCAGAGTCAAATGCGTGATCTTGGCTTTAACTGTACTCAATGCCTCATGCTTCTGTAAAGTGTCTCGCAGTGTTGTTGTTCTTGTTGTGTTTGTTGTGTTGTTGCTGTTATTGTTGTTGTTGTTTTGCCTTTTAAATGCTTCATACGTAGCGTTGTGCCTTGAGGTGGCCTACATTTTTGTATGACAGTTTTGACTTCAATTTGTGTGGCTGGCGTATTTGTGACGCTTTTTTCCGTGTTTTTTTTTGTTGTTTTTTTTTCACTTTACTGTATAGCATCGCCTATAAACAAATTACAGTGGACGTCCAATATAACGAATTTTATGTTGCACCCCTTGTTCGTTATATCGAAAAATTCGTAATATCGAAAAATTCGTAATATCGAATGTTATACATTTACCTACCAATATGGTTATTTTTAGGAAATTTCATATATTTGAGTTCATAAATTAACTTATAAACACGTACGAGTATATATTTATTTAAAAGTATTTTTTATTCGGTTGTTACAAAAATTATTTATAAGAAAGGACGCATTCAATCATAGTGTAGAGTAAAAAATTATATCATTAATTTTTGTTTGTTTTTTACTACACTCAAGACTTTTCTGAACAGTTTTTTCTTGTAGTTCTCTTAGTACAGCTAATTTTGTCAAAATTAATTTTTAAATGATATTTTCAAACAAATACATATTAAATATAAACACCTTAATATGTACATATGTATGTCTGGATAGTATTTCGTATATGATAAACTGAATTTGTGAACAACAGATCAGTGGCGCCTGCATATATGCATTTTGCCATATATAGGCATTTTTCTCAGAAAAAAAAAAACGGACAATTACATGCATATTCTAAGCTGAATAATGCTAGTTTTATAGTAAAATTATATTCAAAAGCATAATTTGTATAAAACAAAAACGAATAAGAAACAAAAAATTTTTTGTTCGTAATATGGAGCAGAATTTTTTTTTTCGTTCGTTATATAGAACAATCAATGTAAATATTTTGGGTGTTCGTTATATCGAAAATTCGTAATATCGAGCGTTCGTTATACTGGACGACCACTGTATTTATGAATGTTTTGTTAATAAATGCAAATAAATAACTTTCTATTTTTCTGTGCTTTCTGAAATATTTCAACTTCCCGAATTATTCTTTTGATTTTATGGATTTGAAGCAAATAAGCAGACAAATTGTTTGCTTAGAACGAATATCAAATTATGACTTATTAACAAGTATCGAGAGAAAGTTGAGACTACAATAATTAATTTCATTTAAAATGAAATTGATTACATTGGGAATGATTGGTATGCTTTAGTAGACTAATGTTATTTGCATAATAAACTAATAACTCACGTTTTACACTTATTTTTATATACATACAATATATGTATGTATTTATAATTTTTTTTAATAAAAACATTGATACGTCACACCTCCTAGAAGAATTAAATTAATAATTAAAAGCAAAGAATAGAAATAGAGTTGAAATAGAATTTTGACATTTGTGTTATAATATTTTAACACTAGTTATTATATATTTTTTTTTTTTGTTTATATACAATGAGATGAGATGGAAATCAAAATGCAATATGGATCACAAAATAAAGAAACGCGATACTGGTTATATTTTTCAATAAACTTATGTAGACAGGATTGACGACTTACGCTCCTTCTTAGGTACTACAATATGATTGATTTAGTCTATATAGCCCATTCAGCATTAGTTCAATAGTAATATTTTACCTAGTGATGGGCAATTATAAATATCCAAATAATAAATTTGGATTTTCAAATGAGAATTCATTTTAAAATTTATTTTTTTGATAAATTTATGTATTATAGGCTTCATGAAAATCTTTGCAAATAAAATTTTATACCTAGTTTTGCAATATTTTAATTAAATAATAGCTATAATAATGATTAACAAATATTTTTATTGATTTAAACATAAATTTTATAAAATATCTTTGCATGACGGACGTATAAAATATATTTAGGAACATTCATTATAAAAAATTTTTTTAGTTTTTTATCAATGATCTTCATTTATATCTTATTTTTTGCTAAGCCATATATAAATAAATAATATACCAAGCAAGGATCGCATACAAACAGATGTTTCAGCAACACCTCAAATTATTGTATATGAAAATTTTTTTAAATTGAATAGATCTTGATCAGATTGGGTTCATAATTATGCAATAAAAGAATTCGCCAACAAAATTGAGGGAATATCAAGATTTCAGCGATAAAAGTTAGCAAATAAGTTTAAATTGTATCATGAATAATGTTTTTATTATTAATGATTCTTATTATTTTTCATTTTTACAGTTATTTTTCTTGTTAATATTAAAACAAAAAATGTTATTTTTTTAAATGCAACAAAACATTATAAATGTAGTAATAAACTACATTACAACAAGTAAAACAAATACCCAACACATTCGTAAAAACAACCATAAATTATTGATTGAATACAAAAATAACAAACACCAATTCATTTCCATTCACTTCACTCAGGCATGTAGTCAATGCTCAAATATAGACAATTATAATGAGAACAATAATAACAGCATCAGAGACGAAAAACGGTTGTACAATGAATACAATAAGTGAAGCAACAACAATAGTCTGCATATTCTGAATGATCACAATATATTGGGGATTTATTTAAAAAAAACTAGTATATATTTAATTGATTTGTACATAATTATGAAGTTAATGTCCTCAACTTCAGTCGTATCTCCAATGCAAATTTAACAATTTTAAAAAGAGATAATAAAATTATTTAAGAAATAATAATAATAACAGTAACAAAGTGCTAACACTTATAGAGTATATATATACTCTATATATATAACAAAAAATAAAAAAAAAATTTCATAATACAAAAATATTAATATATTCATAATATATTCATAATTAAAATTATGAATACTTCTAGAATACCCTGTGATACTAAAAAAAAATGTCGTTAGAACTGTGAACTTCCTCTGTAAAAAATCTAGGTAAGTACGTTTTCGATGGTAAACTGTTTGTAGCTAACACAGAAGATATTAATGTCAAAAATAGTTTATCTAATAACAGATACACTAGTTATCTAAACAAATATTATAATTCTATCCAATCTATAAATTCCATCAATATGATTTTTAAAGCTAAATAGATTAAAAAATGGATTTGCCTTTTTAACCTGTGTGGTTAATATAAGTTGTCAATTTATTGTTCATGACTTTAAAATACAGTCGAAAAATATCCGTTACTTTAGTCATAATATATAATTAGTCATAATATATGCACATATTATAGAGCTCAAATATTTCAAAAACAGTTTTTTCAAAAATTAGTCATTAATAATAGAGAAATCAAGTTTTTCTTGTAATCTGTTAAGAGAAATTACAATTTTTTAATCAAACTAACAAATACTTTTGAGAAATATAAATATTCAAATTTATAAAATAAATTAAATTTTTCATTTAGATACTTTCCCTAAATTCTCCGAAATATATATAATATAGTCTAAACACAATCTATATATCAAAACAATATGTGTTATATATATTGCGATATATAATATGTCCGTTTCATTTTATTTTGAAACCAATAACACACTCAAATAATTAAATTGAAATTCAATTTTAAATTATTTTCATTTGAATATATAAAACCATTCGACCATTCTATAACAATATTTATTTCAAATTTATTTTAATGCTTTCTTCCATTTATAAAATTCAAAATAATTAGAGTACAAACAATTTTCTTTTTTTTTTTTGACTATCACACTTTGATATGATACCGATTTTTTTTTTTGTAATCATCCCTCTAACTAATATCTATTGTTATTTAAAGTTAACGAAGAAATATCTTTTGCCGAAAATTTGTTTCTAATTGAAGCCTCTACACAGACTTGTTATTGTATAGGACTTTTTAAATCACTTAACTAGTATCTATTATTATTATTAAAAGTTAACAAAACCTGTTTCTAATAGAAGACAATACAAAGACGATCTTTGTATTATGTCAACGATCTTTCGAGATGAAAGATCATTGACATCACACTCAAAAATCGTTGGAAGGATAGTTTGAAAGATATTTCGTTTTCTGACAGTGGTTTTTTGAAAGACTGATAGCTCTTTTTTGTCTTTTAAAAAGCCTAATTAACAAACTTCTAATGAACAGATTTTTCAAGTAACAGCTAAGAATTAGTTTATTAAATTAATTCATATTAAAATATTTAGTTAATAGAAATCAATTGTAACTAATATGAAATGGTCCAAACTCCTCATCCATCTCCATCTCCTGAGAGATGGAGATGGAGATCTTCTTCTTGTGTACGCCACATATTTTTACCGAGTAAATAATAATTACACCGCGGACTATAAGCTATATGAAATAACCCAAAACAGATTTAAAAGTTAACAATTATGATATATTCGAAATATTAATTCAATATTGTCCTAAGATTACCAACAGTTAAGTAATATACAGGTTGCTATAAAAGTTTTGGAAGTAAAAATAAAAAAGTGTGCATTTTTATTCAAAATAGTCTCCCGGAACTTTAATACATTTATTTAAACGATCCTTCTAACAATTTTATGCTATCACTGTAATGATTTTTCGGTAGCTGTACAAAAGACAGAGAAAGCTTTAAATCCTTTGATAACAATCAAAATATGAGCATATTAACAGAAATATTACAGAAATTTCGAATAAAATTAAAAAAATGATGATATCAAAGGATCAAAATATATAGAAAAAAGATGAAAATATAAACTTTATAGGTATGCTGCGTTATTAAGTGAGAAAAAAGAAAGCTCACTACTTTAGAGAGGATAAAAGTTCTGGTGAGACCTGCTACGTATATAAAAGTAACAACACCACATATATTGTTTATATCTTATATTCTAAAATATAACAAAGTATTTAAGAATCTCAATATTTCAGTCTCACAAATTATGTTTAATTTAGCTTATATTCAAAAAACAATATATATCACTCTTAGTCATTGTATCTAAATGGTTATTATATTAAAAATAATATATTATTAAATTAACCTACTCTCAATTTAAGGTCATTGAGTTCACATTCTAACAAATATCTATACAAATACTTATTACATATTTTAGATTGAATTTTTACAACTTATTGTTAGGTTCTTAACAATAGATTCAGTATATAGAAAAGAACCAAAAACGAATATATGTTAAGATTTCGTGTTTAATTATCATAATTTATTCTATGGTAGTTTGTCTCTATTTCTATTACTGCAAAATTATTTTATATATTTGCCAAATATATTAAACTTTTATCTTCATATTGATCATTTTTATTGTTATTTATGTTTCACATTTAAATCAAAGTGCATGAAAATTATTTACGCTTTTATAATGTTAACTGTTTTCAAAATTTTTTGAAGCATTCAAAAACTTTCTCTTTGTATCTTCACACAATTAAAAGCGCGTTCATGTGTTATTTTAATTACTCCAGCATAGTTAAAAACTTACCTGATATTGTTATTGTATCTTATATCTTCAACTGGTTAAATTAAAAAAGTTCAATAGCACAATGGGTTTTGTTCCAGTGGTCTGAAATTGGTTGTGTGTTTTTGTTTCAACTTTGGTATTTGAACTTAATTGAATTTTATTTATGAAGTATAAACCAATTTATTTGCACTACTGATGTGTTTTCACAGCACTTATTTTGGGCACTTAAAGTGCCACTGTTTCAAATATAAAAAATATTTTTCGTTTTCGAATTCAATTAAAATTTTGCTTTAAATTTCTCTTTTAGATACAATTGAAGACACAAACACCAAAACTTTTTCAAATATTTCACTACTGAGTTCAGATTTATTTTCAATTTGATTTACTTTGCTTACTCGCACAAGATTGTCTAGTCTTGAATTTGTCGTTGGCTGTAGTTGTGTTGCTAGTGACAGCGATTTCTTTCGTCTGAAACAGTGATCGCCTTGAACTTGGCTTTATATAGTCTGACCCATTTTACTGCAACAAAATAGCAACACACAAAGAAAACCGAGAAATGTTGCTAAACACTTGATTGCGGTTGAAAGAAATGCAGAAAACTCCATTCGCAGCTTGGCAGCTACGCTGAAGTGTTGTTGTTGCTGTTACTTTGGTTTGTTTAAGCCAAGTTTATGGTTTGAAGAGTTGTACAACATGTTTGAGTAGAAATGCGAAAGAAATTTTACTACCATTAAGAAAAGAAGTAAATAAAATACAACAACAAAATATAAAAATGTTGCAGGTGATTTGAGTGGAGAGAGTAAAGCTTGGCAGATACATAACTGCAAACATATTTCACGTTTAATTACATATCAGCAAAACAAATCAGAATTTATTGTTACACCCATAGGTATCTAGATCCTCACATTAGTCAGCACTATTATCCGAAGCGTAGAGCGTACAACATAAAGAGCTGAGAGTGCGTGTATAGCTATATTGCCCGTGCAAATTACCTGCGCAATGCTTCCAGCGATCTTGATTATTGTATCTTTTGTATCTTTTCTGTCTTCTGTATCTTTTATGAGTTTTGTGCATTTTTCTTAATTGCTGCTAATGTTTTTATTTGTTTTTCTTCTTCGACTAATTTACTACTTCTACAAATTACTTGTAATTTTTTACTTAATTAATTTTTAATTTGTCTTTGAATGTGATTTACCATAGTTTCTTCTTACACATATCATTTCACTAGTTGCTCTTTTTCCAGAGTTTTCATTGCGGTTCACAGTTATTTTGTGTTGTTTCTTGTGTCGTTTTAGCGTTTTCTGGTTAATTCGAGTAATTTACCTCTTTTGTGGTTCATTACTTCTTCCGAAACGCAAAAGTCAGATATAAATTTCAGGTACTTTCATTGCTGTTAATGCGTTTGTTACCTGCAACGGAAAGCAATTGGCAAGTGCCACTTTAAATGACACTTCGAATTTTACTTTTTACTTTATTAATAACAGAAATACAAATTTCGTTATTTTCCTTTCATAATTCTCTTATATATGATTACATATCCATGAATCCATGAAATGCTTGATTATATTTAATGCCAATTTTAATGCCAGCAATTGTGATGTTTGTGACTTGGCACAATTTAGCGATAATAGTCCAATAAAAATGCCATTTACGTTATGTGGACGAAAGCGAACTATAAACAGAAATGCTACAATCGGTCATCTAGACACGAGAGATGTAAATATTGATGATGATTTATTATACCAAAGGTTTCAGCCACAGAAGAACATACATTTACAATTTAACAAAACAGAGTTATATCATGCTTATGGTATGAAGACGCGGAAAAAAGATTCTGCAAGCCCAAGGGGCTAGTCACAGAGTGGCGTCAAATAGTTCTCAAGACTATTCCAATTTCCAGAAAATTCAAATTTTTATTTTGATCAATATCAGAAACTTTAATTATTGAAAAAGTACATTTATGTCCAGTGGCTTGAATTATATTTCAAATAGATAAGGAGATATTAGAGAAAAATTTTTAAGTCCAAAAAATTTATTTTTAAACACGTGAATTATAAAGCTGATCATACAGCTATTATTGATGCCTTCAAATATCCATAATCAGTTTTTTTAAAACACATAATCGTTTAATTGTCCAGTGGTTACCCATGGTTATTATATTTTGAATATAAAAAGAATGAATAGTGAACAAATTTCAAAGTCCAATGAGTTCTTAAGGTGATCATCGTGTTGGTTTGAATTCCGTCAAATATCCAGCATCAGTTTTTTGGAAACACTTATTTCCGTTAATTGTCCTATATAATTTTTGAACAATTAAATTGAAGGAATTAAACGCTTTCAAATTTAAACCCTGCACTTCTGTATCAATACATAAAACTGTTATATTTCGAATAGAAGAGGAATAGAATATAGAGAAATAGAAATAGAATAATGTTTTTAAAACCACAAAATTAATTGTTGATCAAGATAATTTTATCAATAATATGCGAAGATATATAATGTATATTATATAGCAGTATATTAATGAGAGATTAGTAAGAAATAATGATAAAAAGGCAGTACAACACCAATTCAAAATAAAAGGCACTGTCATTCATCCCTAAAATATGACTAATATGTATTCTTCTTTTAGCTGAAATTTAAAAGGATTGTAGAGATGATGTTTTAATATAACTTACTAACAAATCGTATGATATATTATTCTTATAAAATTTATTACAATGAATCTTTTACGAAATATTCTCCTATTAATATATGTTTTAAAATTTTTTTTTACCTAACCCCGTACAAATTAAATATTAAGTGTTCCTTTTTTTAGCACTCATCTTTGAGTTTGATAGATTAAAATTTGAAATCTTCACTTTATAATTCGCAAAATGTCTTTGGTGTAGATAAACTGCCGACAATAGCGCAAAAAATATAACATACGAGTACCAGTAAATTTATTCTGTGGAAGTGCTTTTTTAAAACTTTATAGAATAAATAAATTGCTTTTAATAAACGTAAGAATCGATTTCTAGTATAGAGATATTCAGTTAATATTGTTTCATTTTATAGAAAATAATAACTTAACTTTGAAGAATTTTTATTTAAATTTTCGAGTAATGAATGATGAATTACTGTAATCATTGAGTAATAATGCTTCATTCCCAACATTGATTCGAATCAAAAATGAATTCAAGATATATATTAAATGAGTAACCACAATTGCTAAAAGATACTGCTTTAAACTAAGTAGCCACTTATGACCAAGACTCTCCTTTTTATAAAACAATTACTTTTATATCTCGTGTCATAATGATGTTAGAATCTTATTACCATTTTATTTAAAGTTGCTTGCTAAAATCGTCATTTAAAATAATTAAAAGAATTTCATTTTAAACACAATACATCTTCATTACTTAATTACTGATATGGTCATAACAATCCGTCATCAGCTTGCAGCCTGATGTACTTCATAGTACTTTTTTTCAAGCGCCTCTGCTGCGTACACTTACTATCACCAAAAACAAGGTGTTCTAATGCATCTTCTTCCTCCAACTGCCACTTCAAACAATTTTTTTCACAGAAGCATCGTCAACCATTTTAATGACAGCACTATGCCAACGAAAATGCTGGAAGTTAATTTGTTGAACTATGTTAATGTCGTTATAAAGCTCATACTACTTGCAGTTCAGTCAGACACAGTACTCGTCGTCACCTCATAGAAGACCAAATATCTTTCGAAGAACTATTCGTAAGACTCACAGCTTTTAACACAGTCCATAGCAGCATCTATTGGTGCTTGTAGTTCTTCATTTGATCGTTTGACCAACCATCTTATCGTTGTGATTAATTATGACAATATCAAGATAGTTGAAATTATTGATGCCCTTGAAAGTAAAGTATTTAGCTCAAGGTCCTAACAGTGTACATTTTTTACAGTTACCGACACATTTTATTTACTTTTTATTTATTTTAAAAAATTTTAAAAATTTACAAATTATTGATTAATAAAGCAAAAAAATTATAAAAAAAAATAAAATAAATTAAATTAAAAAAAAAAATTTATGAAAAAATTTAAAAGTGTCTTTACGTTTACAAATCTAAAAGAAAGTACATCCTTATAAAATTTCATAAGGATCTTGGTAGTAAAAACTGAATATGATAATGAAAAATGTTGATGTGGGAATATTTGGATTTGATTGCTATAAAAGTAAAATACCTATATGATTTAAATGTTCTTATTATATACTCATAAATAAAAAATTTATATTCATCCTAAAATTAAATTTGTATTTATTATGTATGATTTTAATTGATTTAATAAATCATATTTTTGAAATAAAAAAAAATCATATACAAAAATATAAATAAAGCTTAGATGTTTGCTATTTTTAATGTTAATTAAATTTGATTTGTACTTTATTGAGCCTTAAGTTATCACTAAAAACAGTCATAATATTAATTTAAATTGCCTTGGCATCCTTATTTGAATTTCATAAATCAACAAACTCTACAAATCTAATGAAGGCACCCTGCTGGAAAAGTTAGCACGAAAATATCTTGATACTCTTAAAGAATTAAAGAATTTAATTAGAAATGATTAAGCCGATAAAATACTTTTGCATTGCTTTAAAAACCGTCACAACTGCGGAGCAAACTGTATTTATCATATGATATTTTTAGTAACATGCTCGAGAATTCGCAGAATTTGTTTTTCTAAAACTTTGAACTTAAGCTCCTTGTAGGAAAATTTAAAACCATTCCCCAAAAAAAAAAAAATTGCTCAATGACAACGCATTAAATTGAAATAAAACTCGTCAAATTCATCAGTAGGTTCGCCCTCCAGCCGCGACTGGGTGTCCCTACTGGGTGTATATAAATTTTTATATATGAGATTATGCAGCATAATAAGCAAATAAGTAAACATAAACAGTTCGGAAAACACATTTAATACTTATTTAATTTTGTTCATTTTGAGCTGCTGAAATACTGAAATACTGAAATGCTGAAATGCTTCATTTTGATGCTGATTTAAAGCACTGCCTGTTTACTTTTATGTGATTAGACACAGAATCGTACTTGTGCGTTACGACTTTTTAGTCACAACAAATACTTTAAATCTGCCGAAATCACTTACACATGTTCAGAAAAGTAGATACTCGTATGTAAAATAAATATAAAAAAATAGAATATAAAAAATGCTAGATACTCTTATGATTCCTTGTATTTAGCCCCATGGGACTGTAAAGGGGTAACGATGCTGTAACTGAGCAAATCACGTACAAATGCGAGTGAAGAAGAAATCATAGGAAAATACTAGGGCGGGGATTCCTTAAATTGTTTGCTTGTGACATTCTTAAAGCTGCTTAAGTGGCTTTACCAGAAAAGCAAAAAGGTTATTTAATTTAATTTTTGGAGCAGTTATGCAAATCTGAAAATGTTTTATGTGGGTTACTAATGAAAACATTTGTACACACTCCTTTCCTTGAATTGAAATTGTTTTAAATTCGAATGTAAAATAGTTAGAAAAATACTAAAAGAAAAGTAATTCCAGAATTTCTTCAAAGAGAAATTTACAAGAATTTCTTATGTAAAAGGAACTGACCTTTTTATAAAGAAATAACTGCAAAGCCTTTAAATTATGAAAAATGTTAACTTATGACAAGAAAATTAAACTTAAATAGCACAAAAAATTTATCATTTTGATATCAGTTTAAATACTTCATTTATGGTATGAATATTGTTGAGAACCATTTGAAAAAGTAATCTGAAAAAATTAAATTAAGTCTATTTTAGGTTATTCATTTTTAGAAATAATTCAAGTTATATTTATTTTGATGTTATTTTCGTCTTTTATTAATTGCATTCTGAGTAGTCTTTTTGGACATTGCTCAAACTTTCGACAATGTTGACATGACTTAAAGGACACTAATCAATTATGATAAGTATTATTAAAATTTTATCTTTCATTTCAATATGGAACCTATAACTCTAAAGTCTTCTTTAAAGTTATACTTATATGAAACAGGGAAATGAGTACTCCAACCAGAAAAGGATAAAAGCTTGCGACTCTAAAGGGAGCCTTCTTGGTACAAAGATATACAACTGTCACTGAACATTGCTACTTTTGCTGATGCAGTGGCTGGCCATTAGATAACATCCATGTACCTCAATTAGCGATTTTTTGCCACAGTTCTGACAAAAACGCCTAATATAGAAGAGAAGAGACTAAATCCAACCCGTCGAATTTAAGTATTTTAATAGATCTCTTGTCTTCACCATTGAACAGATGCCACAGCCGGGCATTCACAGAGAAAATGTATTATGGTTTCTTTTTCCTGCGGGTTTCCATAACTTCTGCAGTGATGATTATGAGGAAGGCGCAGTTTGCCTGCATGGACTCCTATGCACCAATGACCAGAAAGAGCTGCAGTGCCTTGCAGAGATCCCGCGTTTCTTTAAAAGAGTTCCAAGGATTTTATTTTATTGTAGGTGGGCCATGTTAACCTGGAACTTTCACATGACTTAAGTGCTTTCCATCTTTTACTGGTAAGTTGAAGAAAGTAGAAGTAGACACTTTTATGTAATCAGATTTATGATTATCTGAATGGTTTATAGCACTCGTATAATTCAAAACTATCTTCAGCTATGTAATGTATATTAATTTTAGTGCAACATTTAAGCATTACTGATGATTATTAACGCATTTTTATATATTTAGACTCTATCGTAATATAAAGAGTCTCAACATGTTTTATAAATAGTTGAGTGTATTTTAATATAGTAAGTGATTGTGCTTCAAAAACTGTGTGAGGTTACCATTTGAAAAGCAGTGGTCGTATGTTTAAGCAAAATGAAATTACAATAGATTATGTTATATGTGTACTTGATAAGTGTGTTACTAAGCATGTTACTAAGCACTAAGAGAATTTTACTGAGAACATCAATGTATCACTAAATATCACTGAGAATAATATTAAATGGTATTCAAAATTAATATTTTCTTTTATCTTTTATATCTTTTAATCTTATCTTTAAATTTATTTATCTAATTACTTTTTATGATCTCAAGGATAATATAAACCAGTACCGCCAGGGACAAATCCAGGGAGGCACCAGGGCAGGCCAAGCTGTCGGCTTTCTCGTTCCCTTTGATGTTCCTATCATACTTACAATAAAAATAAAACTATAAAAGCAGCAGCAGCTGAACAACAAATTGCTGTAGATGGAGTCGAAAAATAGACGAAAACTTGTGCAATTAAACAAATCAACAGTAAATCAATCCATGTGAATTTCACCAACCAAAAGGAACACTCAATTATGCTGCTAGTACACCCAATTCCATGAGAAAATACTTGACAATATCTTGATATAACTCAGGATGGTAATTAAAGTTGTTACAAAAATGGACTGGATTGTAGGACGAAGATCAATACTCGCCATATATAAAAAAATTTTAATTTATTACAAACGTATTTTAAGGCCAATATGTTCTTTGAGTGCAGTGGTTCCCAACCTTGTTTTGACCAAAGACCATTATGATATTTAAGTTCTTAGTAGAAACCACAAAGTTTAAGAATAATAAACTGTATAATTATTTTAATATGCTTTATGCATCTCTGGTATAATGTATAATAAATTGCATAAGTGCATAGGTACATTATACATTATATAGATATATAATCATGTCCTTGGACATTTTTTGTGCTTATTATCTAATAAGTAAGATATCAGTGGACAAACTACAAGCTACGTATCCATACCTGTTAAATTTGTTTCATAAACCATTTTTAACCATCTTATGAACCAGCGTATAGAAATCACTGTTCTGGTGTATAAGTTTATGGTTTATGGCCACTTAATGAAATATCAACATAATCCAACGGCTTCAAAATAAAATTTGCCAAAATATTATTATCGCCCCATGTTAAGTTTGTAACGTCAATAGACTTTAACACCCCAGCTGCTGCTGAGAAAATTAAAGTATAATTGAAACCTCATTCTAAGCGGCACCAGATGCATGACTTTATCCAATGACTTCATCAAATGATCCAATTGTTAATTAACTTAAAGTAGTGGTTGTATAAATCTCTCAGTTAAAATATATGGCCTCATCAAAGGCAAAGCACTCGATCCTTGTAACTAGTTCTCTCCGAATCGTCTCTGGAAATGGAAGGGGATGGGTCTTCTAGTCACATTCTGTTGCTATCCTGCTTTCCTTGCACATGGTGGCTTTCATTGAGCAAGATAAGTTTTTTTTTTATCAGGTCCAATTATGTCAGAAAAGCTTAATTGTGTAGCTATCAATTATTTATTTATAATATATTAAATAACAGTTCAGTAATAGAAAAAATTACAGAAAAAACTGATTTCAATATCCCAATTGCACCAGTAAAAAATATGTATTTATTTCTTTTCTTCAGTAAATATTCGTTGTACTACAGTTTTGATGATTAAAATGTGTATTCTTATCAATTATAACAATGAATCAATAATTTTTTAAAACTGACATATTTTTTTCGACCTCAGTAGTCATCTTTAGTAAGGAAATCAATGGCTCACAAAGAGAAACTATAAATTATACTTATGTACATTAAGACCGAAAAGTTTTCGGAAATTCTCATTTAAAATTCGCGCGCTGTATATTTTTCGATATTTTAAGTTTATGTAGTTTGGCAGCACTGTCCTTAATTACTATGCCAAAAATGAGCGCGATCTGTCAGACAGTTCGTTTACGGCAGCTGTTGAAACCAGTTCACCTCAGTAGTGCGTTGCGAAAAAAACAATGGAAAAAAATATTGAACAAAGAGTTTGCATCAAATTTTGTGTTTCGAACGAAATTTCGTGTGCAGAATCGTTGCGAATGCTACAAAAGGCTTATGGGGAATCAGTTTTATCGAAAACTCAAGTTTATGAGTGGTACAAAGCCTTTCAGGACGGTCGTACGACCGTCGAAGACATTTCGCAACGCACTACTGAGGTGAACTGGTTTCAACAGCTGCCGTAAACGAACTGTCTGACAGATCGCGCTCATTTTTGGCATAGTAATTAAGGACAGGGCTGCCAAACTACATAAACTTAAAATATCGAAAAATATACAGCGCGCGAATTTTAAATGAGAATTTCCGAAAACTTTTCAGTCTTAATGTATTTAATTTTATTGTATGATTGTAGTGAATTAAAACAACTGTATGATCAATCAAAAATTCAATTAATTAAATATTATTAAATTTTGTTGTTGCAATTTACTATTGTTTAAAAAATCCTACTTTATTGGAGTTATATAAACCGTAATTTCTGCACCATACCTCCTTATAAAATGACTTCTCCTAATAATTCAATTTTTTGCTAAGATTGTTAAGAATAATAACTTTCAATGCAAATTGGAAGTTTCGATAATTTTGTGGAATATTTTCATCAAACTCTTAGTAATCGTCATCAATATTTTTTTATATTATCTGCGAGATCAATCTTTTTTTTTTGTTTTGATACGAAAACAAAACAATCTTTGATAACGAGAATAACATTGTATATGATCTATTTTAGGTATATTAGTACTGACCAAAAAAGTGTATGGATCTTCTTTATTGTGCAATTCATTTGAGTTGCAACGTTCGTTATGACAAACCGCTTATATTTATGTTTTTAGTATGAAAATCCGGATTCGTTTGCCGCTTCCAATTTTCTAATGTCAACACAAATACGTGCGATGCAAAATACATTTTCAATTTTCAAACACTATTGGACTCTATTGGTATTTTCCTTTCAATAATCATTCATCGCCATCAAAATTTTTGTGGCCAAAACATACTCAACCCTATTGAAATTATAGTGATGTGGAACGTGCTCTGTGGTAGCAAAATAATTGTTGGCTCAAAACGAAAATTAACGCAAAAATTATATGGCAACTTTGCAACACCAACAATTTTTAAATATTTAAAATGCAAAAAAATATTGTACATCCTTGCTGCTTGGAAATCCTGTTAAGAATGTTTATCGCAAAAGTTATTTAAATAAACAAAATCAGTGTAAAATACTCGTACTATAGTTAATTTGTTGGTTTTCAAAGTGTTTGCTGAAAGGAGGGGGAAGAAGTGGAGGGGGAAGAAGAAGAGGGGGAAGAAGTGAAGCGAGCAGAATATTCCGAATTAGCACATCTGGCGCACAAATCATGTAAGCATGCAAGCTGCATAACTACTAATAGCGACTATATATTCAAGTATAGACTAACGGGGAGACAAAGCGACAGATATACGGGGGAGTAAAACAGTAGTAGATAGTTTGGATGTATTTGAGATAAGTGCTTACGTGTAAAATAAAACGAACAATTTGCAAATTTCCGCTCAAAATGATAACATCATCAACGCGATGGATTTGCGGTCGGGATTTTATGTGTGTTAAAATGGTTTCACTATGTAAATTCATTACTTTCGTTTCGCGGTTTCACGTTTCAGTTGTGGTGGTAACACTGGAATTGGCCGATGAGTTTGGTACATCGTGGCATTCTCTCATCCTTGACGCAGTTTTAAGCTGCGAAGTAGAACGTTGTGAAATCGTAAGTAGCAAAATTGATTAAAAATGCATTTGTGTAAAATTACTTGCAGCGTGAAACAAATTGAAGAAACTCAACTAACTATATAAGTAAATTAAATTTCACGCAAGATCTGAATACAGAGAGAAAATTTTGTGATATTTAATATAAAGTAAAAATCATTAGATTTTATATAAAAATTGCATTGGTGTTTTTAATTTACTATAGCTGCTTCTGATTCGAAATTATAGTAGGAAACAGTGCCAAATACATTATCTACAGATGTTTTGCAGTTTTATTAAAACTATTAGCATTTTCCAAAATATTTATTTAAAATTTAATGAATTTATTAAACCTACTTACTGTTCTACTATCCTGAAGCAGTGTTGGAAATAAGAAACTTTCAAAAATAAATTACTTTAAAATTTTTGAGTTTTTTAGCATAAACAGACAGTGAAATATATATACTTTCACTCCCTCTTTGCAACTTTATTCCCTCTTCCATCCCAAATATTAATTTAGTCTTCCATTTACTTGTAAAAATAGTAATAGATTTATCATTATGTTTTAATAGATTTTAATAGATCTATGATAAATGTAAGTTCTACCAGAATCCTAAAATTATACTACAAATAATTTATTTTTGTTTTACATATATCTATAACCACTTTCAAATTACTTCTAAACTATAAAGTATATTAAGCTCCATTGCCTCTGAGAGTAATTGCTTTTGGCTTTGTGTAATAATTGTTAAAGATGAAAAAAAAGCACAATATGGTTGTGATGAATGCGAAAGAAAACACTTCGTCTCAAATCCTCAAAGACTACAATTACGCAGAACATAGAAAAACATTTATATTTTGGACAAATATTGTGCTGGTCAAATACAAACTTTTGCTCATGACCACGAGCGAAGACAACGTGTTAGCTTTTATTTTGTATTATTATCATTCTCAATGCTAAATAGAATTCGCCAAGAAAAAGTGTAATTAATATTCTCAACTTAACACAACAACTAAATTTCCTAAGGCAACGAAATAAGAAAGTTTTTTTACTACCCATAAGGTATTGTGTATAGAATATTTACTTTATAAAAAAAACATGAAATTATTTTTCCATTTGCCAATATTGAAAAACATTTAAGTTTAATATAAACAATAAGTTAAACTTAAAAAATATATATACTCCTATTTTTACTTTTTACCCATTCAAACGTAATCATATGCTAAAAATTTCTCTGCACCTCATCTAAAATAATAGTATTAACCCACATATGTATAAATATAAGCTGTTGTTTTTTCATGTAAATCTTCTTACGAGTATATGAAATAAAATATTCGTCAGTAAGTTTCTTACGTTCGAACCAGAAAAGCCATAAATTCTCTTAACTAAAAACTCACGTTTTCTTATTAAGCATACAAAACTCTCAGAGGAACCATGTGTAAGTATTAAATTAATTAACTTTTGTTTGACTTTTCAATAGAATAAACCAGTTGGTACAAGACGCTGGTGTACTGTGAAAAACTGTGGCTGGCTTGGGCCATAAGCACGTTTATAGATTCACGCCATAAAAACACTGGCAGCAGTTGCTCGAAATTAGCCAAGAGTAAGCAACTCCCTTACAACAGATAATTGAATTGAAGTTAGTGCAGATATCGTAATCCTATATGAATACGAAACTTATTATTTACCTAAGACTGAATTTGCTATGTTCAAAAATTAATGAACAAGTTTTTGTGTAAGATGCAAATACCATCCTCCTGTCTCATTCTATTTACTACTACCATAAATTTTGTTGTTAATGCTTTTTGTATTTATGCACACATGAAAAACATGAAATTTAAATACACCAAATTTTGAGCATTTCACGATTAATATATTTTTAAACAAATTTATTTTTCAAAATATATAAAAAGTCTGTTGTTCATTAAAATTTCATCAGTATAAAAATATTAGTATACAATTAGGTGCTATTTTTAATTTGCAATGAGTTTAAGGGTCCTCCATTTATTTGATCGAATTAGCTAAACATACTTTTGGAGTCAAAGTTATAACAATTAATAATAGAAATTATAACACTACAGATAAATAATTATAATTCTGTTCCACGAGCTACTCGTAGTAAAACTCAAGTAAAACACAAATAAAATTTACACGAAAATTTGCCGGTGGAACGCATTTCAGTATACACAGTGGACCTTGTATAAGCTTTTCAATTCCTTTATTCGAAAATTAAATAAAAATAGATAGATTTAAGTAATTTAATTTGTTTAATTTAATTCAATTGAAAACAAATATTTAGTTGAAAAGTATTGATCAATTTTAACAAACTAACTTTTAACAGATAATATATGTAAATAATTTTAATTAATTTTATTTAATAGTTTGTTTCCACTGCTTGAACTTACAAAGTAAATTTCATTAACCATACAAGGAGCTACTTAAACATAAAGCAAAGAATATTATAACACACACTGTCTCATTTAGGCGGTTTTACTTATTACAGCCCCTAATGTGACTGATTTACCATACGAAAATATTTCATATACATGAGCTCATTATCAATAAATCACCTCATTTAAGGCGAAAAATATCCAATGCAGTCCTTAAAAATGTGAAATAATATTTATAGATCGTCTTCTTGCTTCGCTTTTTCATTTTTCTCTATATTCTGATATCCCGGGATCCAAATTAAAAATACAGAGTACAATCATGTATTATAATAATTGCAATATTGTTCTTGAATGACAAGTCTGCAATTAGTATTCTCTATATAATCGTAATAACCAACACTTAACTTGAAATACACTATCGAAGTATAGAATTATATGTAAGTAAACCGAAACCACGATTGATTATGAAACCATCTATCAAATTTGCGGTGACCAAGATAATTAACAAAAATGTATGGGACGTCATATATTTCTTAGTGGTAGAATTTTGGGGAAATTCTTGTAGGTTATTAACTTCCAAAAATAAAAACAGCTCTGAGAAAAAAAGGTTTCCTAATGTTTATGAAACATTTTTGTTTTTTTTTGTGTTTTTGATGCAGGTATCTGGAACTTACTTACTTATTACAAAGTTGACAAAGCGCCATCACTTTTCGAGAGTTTATTTTCGTTTTTATTTTTGCGGTGTTTTATATTGTGAGTTTCAAAACCGACACATAACCGTTAATATATACATATATATATATATACATATATGTATATATATATATATATATATATATATATATATATAGTGATAACAATCATGCTAGCATTTATCAATTATAATTTAACTCGTATACATCTGTTCTATTAAATATTAATTATTTTTATATATGTTTGTGTACATTTTAGTTGTGTACTAACTGCATGCATGAATGATGTGAAAAGATATAAGTCGTTATTGATTTTTAAAAACTATATTTCATTGAAACATAAAAATATTTACAAATAAGTTTACTGTATTCAATTAATTGCTTTATAAAGGATGTTCAAGATTGTTTTATTTAATGTTTGATTTCAAAATAAAACGATTTATTTTGAAATGAAATCCTTACCTTATCTTATATTAATGTCGCTGCGGTTATAGCTTAAATTGCGCCAATAAAAACTTAACAGCAGCCAGAAAAACCTAAACAATAAAGACGAACGACAACAACAAAACCAACAGCAGTAGAAATCCAACCAAACAACATCAATAAGAACAATAAGAACAATAATAATAAAAATGATGTGACTGGAATATTTATTCCCTTTGGGGCGCGAATACGTGTTAATTATTTTATGCTGCAACTCGAACGGAAACGCGAACAGCAAACGGCATCGAGCAACACCGGTAGCAGCAGCAGGAGCAGCAGCAGCAAAAGTGTTCTCAGTGTTGCTCCCGGAGGATTCAATGCGAAATCATTACTTTTGTGTGTTTTGTAAATTTTGTGTACTTTGTTAAGTAAGCGATAAAGCAAAGTTTTCACTTGGAATGCTCGTAATTTATTGTATTGTAAATATATTAAAATATTAATAAATTGTACATCATTTATACGTAAAAAAAAACAGAAAAAAGCCAACAACGTCAACAGCAACAAGAACAACAGCAATAATAGCAGCAACAACAACAGCAACAGCAGCAGCAACAACAATAGTAGTAAGAGTAGCAGATATCGTATCTACAGCTGCAATTTAACTTGATGATGTATTGCTGAGATTATGACGGTCGAGTTAAGATTATCGTTGTGTATCTTAAGATTTATAAGTGTTCATAACTCATAATTTAGCTTATAGAATTTTTGATACTTGCAACATCTGTTTTGCTGATTTTCTGATTCTCTGATTCTCTGATTTTCCTCAGCGATTTTTGAATTGTAACTTTTATCGCATCGCAGAGTTTTTGGTCTTTAGTGTTGGTCCGCACATTTTCCTTTTTATTTATGAACTTCTCTGCGTTATTTATTATCAATCTTTGGGCAGTAAAATGAAATCAAATTTTCATTATGTTCCCAAAGTTGCCGAAGTTTCAGACATTAAAATGAGTTCATTGCTGACCGTTGTCCATGACATATACTGAATTATCTTCCAGTTACTTCGGCGAAACTTTGCGGCACAAGTGTTGTTTATGAGTTTCGAAATGCGAGTATCTTGTAAAGTACAAAAAGGATGTGGATGTTTACAATACAAATTTGCTTATATACTCGTACACAAATTTGAACTGCTCGGCATCCATTTTTTTTATATTAATTCTTTTAAATTTTATGTATTATCTTTTGCAGAAGTTGCACTTTTGCCAACAATTTTCAACATAAATTTTTTAATTTCTTTTCATATTTTGCAGTTTAGTCAACAATCAATCTTTTTTTCTTTTAATTTCTGAACCGATTAAGGATAATGAATCATAATTCTGAATAATATTTATTAAATTAAATTTTTCACAGTCTTCTAATAATTGATTCTAAGGCATTTCAGTTTAGCAGTTTGTTATAATAAATAGACCTTTTAGAAATGTAAAAGACTGTTAAAATATTTAATATGAAACAAGTAAATTGAAATACTATAGACTAAAAGCAATGAGACACTTCAGTTTAGTATTTTGTTGTAAAAAGTAGACATTTCAAGCATTTCGACGACTGCAAAATACTTAAACAAATTAATGAAAATAACAAAAAACTAATTGATGAGTTATGATATGAGTTATTGATAAAGACATGAGTTTCTTTTGGCAATGAAATATTTACTTATGAAAGTTTTAACATTGGAAGAAAACAAAGTAAAATAATCTTTATAGCACATTAAAAATAATAAAATAGAGCTAATAGTCAAAAAGTTATAGGAACATTATTTATATATATATATAGAAAAACTAAAAATAATGAATATTATCTATATAGAGTTCGATTTATTAGGTGGACATATGTGGCAACTCTGTTACTTTGACAAAGAAGGTGAAAAAGACTAATGATAGCAAGTGTTTGAAGTGAAACTCACGAGAAATTTTGTCAAACAATCTTTAAGAGTTGGTTATATTAGGTGGACCTGTGGCAACTCTGTTACTTTGACAAAGAAGGTAAAAAAGACTAATGATAGTAAGTGTTAGAAGTGCAAACCGTAAACAAACAAAATTTTGAGTTTATTTAATGGAAAACCCTCAAATTTTTAAAAAGCACTCGGTAGCTCGGTTAGTCAATCGGTTGCACCGTCGGGCTAAAATATCCGATTTGGGTAGTTCACAAAAAAAAAAAATAATAAAAATTTTTGTAGTTGTAGTTTATTACCTTTCGAAAAACCTCTTTATTAAAATATATTTATATAGATTTGATAGTTTAAAATATAAGATAACACAGTAACACGGTTATCAGCAAAGTTATAAACTGACAAACGTTTAAACGCTCCTCTTTCGATACCTTCTCGGTAAAGTTGTGAAATCAAACTGCCAAAGTTCTTATTTATTTATTGCGGGTTTTTAAAGAAGTAAAAATAAAATTTGATTAAAATAAGTTCTTTTTTTAATCCCTTATCGCTATCAATATCTCTCTATACCTTATTCTCCCGAACACTTTAAAATTCGAGTTACCGATCTCGTCGAAACTTCTCTGTAGTAATGTTTTTTTTTTTTTAAAAACATACATTTATTTATTGCATCTTCTCTTAAAATGAGACTAACAATAAGTTGTAAAATCTTATAACTAATTCCATAATGTTACAAATTTTTATTTTAATTATACATTGTATAAAATAAAATAAAATAAGTAAACCTTATATCACGAACCTCACTTAGATTAATGGGTTAAATTTCATTAGAGTGAATGTTAAGTGGTTTCTTAAGAAAGTGGTTCAACTTTAACAGATTACTAAAAAGAAAGGTGCGGTTTTTACTTCAAGCTGTTGAATATTAATTAACGGATGGACGGTCAGCTCTTTTTAGACGGGAAGTAATGGATAGAAGTGCGAGATTTCTTGCTAAGGGATTAACATGCTCTGTCAGCCTTTTATTGTATTTTTTTCTTATATTGTCAAATTCAGTTTTAACTAGGGGAATTTGTAGATCTCGGTGTATACTTTCATTCCTAATATACCATGGGGCACCAGTGATAATTCTTAGTATTTTTGACTGAGCTCTTTGTATAATTTCAATATTTGAAGCACTAGCATTGCCAAATAGCTGGATACCATAAGTCCATACTGGTTTTATGATGCTGTTATACAAGAGTACTTTATACTCTAGGCACAGGGAAGATCTGCTATTAATAAGCCAATGCAACTTAGAGGCTTGGAGCTTCATCTGAATTTTTTTAGCTTCAATATGTTTGCGCTAAGTCAGTCGTCTGTCTAGGTGGATACCTAAGTACGTTATATTATCTGCTTGTGGTATGGGAATGTTGTTTAGTAAAATTTTTGGAGATGTACTCCGATTTAAGGTAAAAATGACGTGTCTACATTTTACTTCGTTAATTTTAATTCGCCATTTTGACAACCATTTCTCCACCCGATATAAGTGAGATTGAAGTTGGTTTGAAGCTAGCACAGCGTTTTTGTTTCGGCATAAAATTGCCGTATCGTCGGCAAACGTTGTAGTGATAACTGAACTACTTATCGGGATATCAGATGTGTAAAGTACATACAATATAGGGCCAAGAACACTTCCTTGTGGAACGCCAGCTTCTATTGGGAAATTATTAGAAGTATATGATTTGCATTTCACTTTAAAGCTTCTATTATGCAGATACGATTCTAAAACTGAGTGGACATTTGCAGGTAATGAACAGCGTATCATATATATGAGTCCATTATGCCATACTTTATCAAATGCTTGTTTAACATTGAGGAATACCGCGGAACAATATTCTCTGAGCTCAAATGCGTGTCTTATTTCATTCCTTATACGATTCACTTGCTCAATAGTTCCATGTTTTTCCCTAAAACCAAACTGGTGGGACGGTATTAAGTTTTGAACGTCAAGGAACGGTTTTAGCTTTAAAAGCAGTGCCCTTTCATAGAGTTTAGAAAGGCATGGCAGTAAGCTTATTTGCCTGTATGAAGAGGCAAGCGTGGGGTGTTTACTTGATTTATAAATCATAATAATCATGAATGTTTTCCACTCTGTTAGATAAAAGCCAAATTTAATTATGGCATTAAAAAGTCTTGTGATAAAATGTATGGCCAAAAGGGGTAAGTTTTTTATCATGATGGGTGAGATATTATCATATCCCGGTGCTTTTTTGCAATCTAACTTATTTGTAATTATTTGGACAAGATCATTGGCCGTGATATTTATGTCAATAGATGGTGCTGGTGGATCTTGAGTGGGAAAGTCATATTGTCCTGTTGCAGGATTTGGTTGGAACACCTCTTTTAGGTAATCAGCAAAAACGTTAGATTTTTCTTCATCACTTCGCGCCCAGTTTCCAAGAGAGTTTCTTATTAGAGAATCGAAGTCTATGGGAGGATTTATACCTTTGCTAGCATTCCACAAAGATGAATGGTTTTTGCCATTTGGACATAGGTTTTGAATATATTTATATTGTCTGACTTTGACTTCCTTGTTTAATGCAGATCTAAGTCTCCTTTGGGCTTCCTTAAATAAGTTTTGCGCTAAAGGGGACCTAGATTTTTGCCATTCAAGCCTTAATCTACGGTTTTGTAAAACTAAATTCTCTATGTCACTATTTGTAAGTACTCTATTGAATCTGTAAATTTTATTGCCTTTAGGGGTGGAGTTTTCTGCTGCTGAAATCAGAATTGAATTTAAAACCGAGGTTGCGTCCTCAATATGAGACTTACACTTTATCTTGTAATTTGTGTGTATGTGTGAGTTAATATACTTTTTATATTTGAGCCAGTTTGTTCTAGGACTTGTAAGGCTATAGGAACAGTCATATAACTGAGGACCATCAAGTAAGCAAAATGTAACTGGAGAATGGTCAGAAGACAAATCGCAGCTAGTGTATGTTGAGATAAAATTTTTGCTTATGCCTTTGGATACGGCGAAGTCTATTAGGTCTGGTATTTTATTGTTATCAGCAGGCCAATATGTTGGCTGCCCAGGAGAGATTACGTCTAGTGCATTTTTTCTACTTACAATTGAATTGTAAAGCTGTTTTAGTAATGTTAATATCAATACACAATTTTAATTTCACAGTTGGGGTACAGTAAATATTCTAAGTTCGAGTTCTCAAAGAGTGTCTCCTAAAAACAAATATAGACGATTTTAAAATATTGAAGAAATATTATTATTACTGTGTAGATTGAAAGAAACCAACTCCTTTATGCACATTTTATTCCCTCATTGAATGCTACTTTTTTTGAATTAGTTTTTATTCTATTTTGGAGAAATCAATTGTTTAAAAAATTTATTTAATATATTAGAATATAATAATCGAGTTAATATTTCTAATTAAAATATGGAAATTATGATCAAAATATGAATCGTTATTTCTCATCTTTTTTAATATTTAATTCTCTTACGAGTTGCAGATAACATATAATGATTATCAAAACTGTTGTATAATATTTAGATATAAAAGCTTCACAGATAGAAAAAATCTTTTCTTGTTGAGCCATAAAAACGTAGTTTCCCTCATTTGCATATAGGAAACTACTAAAAACCCGATGTTACGAACGTAAATGCGTTATTTGCAAGCGAAAGCGGAATCAACTGATGGCGCGGAAAATATGTTCTGGTCCAATATTAAAATCCCTCAGACATGTTCAGATGATATTTTTGTTGTAAAATTGAGAAGTTAATTAAAAAAAATATATAACTTTCTTGAAGTACAAATAATTTTTTTTTTCAAAATTTAATTGTCTCACTTACAACAACAGCTAAATGGCATTTTTATACAATTTCCAAAAAGCTTGAGTGAATCTCCTCCTCTTCATTTTTCTTAACTCACGACGTGAACTTCTTCTCATCATCATCAAGCAACCTTGTTGAATTGTGCTCATCAAGAGTGTTCTTCAGTTTCTGGCACTTGAACAAAGAACATTTTACAGTAATTTTTGTAGGTAACTTCTGTTGTGTGCGTGTTAATAGTTTGTCAGAAAGGTGAAAAGGGGGAAAGGTGATGGTGGAAGAGGAACAAGGTATGAAAAGTACATTGAATAGCAATTTACTGCTTCAAGTGTTTCTTGATGCAGTAAAATTGGCAACAATATGTGCCATATACACTCACAAAACGCTCTAGCTTCCGACAGTCAACAGTCAACAGCCGCCCATAAGTAAACACTCCTCCGTCTTTTACTTTTAGCACAACTGGCAATTGTCTGCACCTTAATGTCGTCACTTTGCTGTTATTGTTGGAGGAGCTCATAAAATTTAAGCATTTCAAAAGTTTTAGCATTTCTGTACCGCTTAGCAGTGAATGGCTCATTACACGGTTGCCACGTACTCATATTAGCAAATTTTTTCATATAAATATTTCCAACATTTTTCGCAATTTTTTCGCAGTGTTTTCGCAGTGTTTATTTTCAACAGTTTCCAGCTTTCAGTTCACAGTTTAAAGTTAGTCCTGGCGCAAATGTGTGCAAATATCTAACCGAAACTTTTAACGTCATAAAGATTTCTTCACTTCAAATCGACTTTTTCTGCTACCTCCGACTTTTGCAGGATGTAACAAAAACGTCAAGATTTTAACGCGTTCTGCATTTGCCGTATGTGTGGATACGAATGTGTTGCATCTGCAATCGCACATTTATTTGCTGCTTACATAAACTCAAATGGAAACAAATTGACACATTTTCACACTTGTGACATGTTATGCAAGTAAACATTGAGAAAACTATTTTTTATGGTTTTCTTTGTCGGGCTGGAAACTTTTTATAACACAAATTTTGCATATTCACAACATTTCAGCTTCGGCTTCGGCTTCTTTGGAAAATTGCCAACCGAGCATAATTTTCACACCCCAGTTAAGATGACAATATTCCCCCCGCCAGTGATGCCAGTGATGGCATAAAAATTTAAATCGTTGACATTTGATAACTTTCGGTTTGGTTCCTTTTTTGTTGTCATTTCACGTTTAATAATAAGTTCCTCAGTATTTTATGCGACTATACTAAAGAGCTGATTTAATAACCCACAAAAAAAAACAAAAAATCTTAATGTAACGAGTTAATATATTGACTAATATAAAGTTTGAAAACTTTACAAGGAAACTGGGAGAAAAGTTGTAAAAACCTTTTTAATATCTTAAGCAAATTTAAAATAACGACGGGATCGCTTACAAAATATCCCTAACCACATACGATGAAGTCCTTTCAAAATCAAAGTAAAAACCCTGTCAGTCATTTGCAATAAGCTAAAAAGCATTATTAAAAGCTCAACCTAAAGGCTATTCTTACAAACCATACTATAACTGGAGCTACCCATACCCAAAATAATAAAGATTCGATCAACAATCCAAATAGAAGAGGGGTATTCGCTCTGTCTTGCAAACTCTTTAGAAGGTGCACGAAATGTACAGATTATGTGAGCTTGCAATGGATGACATCAAAAAACACACACAAAGTTTCTTGCAATTGCTTGCAATCTTACTATACATAAACCCATGTATATATGCTTACAATGAAACAAAAAAAGAGAACAGAGGCTTCTGTTGCCTCTCAAGTGGATGTAGTAGTGGATCCATATACTGCAAAAACCGACAGAAAAAAAAAAAGATTACACTCAGTTCTTTTAAATTTCAAGTAGTCGTTTCCAAAGAGTCCTTAAAGAAATAATGCACTTTGTCTACATGAACTGTTTAAGCACCCCACTACAATCAGAAAAAATGTACTTAAGTAACACCAAGGCTTGCAGATTATTGGCATAAGACATCTAACCATTTCTAATTAGATATTTTTCCATTTCCAATGCTCATAATATGCGATTGTTAAGAAGAGAACCTAGTATTTAACTGGCATTCATTGAACTGAATGAGAATGAGATCTATACTATTGAATCAATGGAAATCACTTTCAATCTATTTACTAATAGTTTTTATTTGTCCACGTTAACTTATCAAGCTTATATGCTTACATTATATATCACAGGTTATTATGTTCTATTGATCATTATAATATGAATAGAAAAAATTAATTAAACTGATTAATTAAATTAATTAATTAAATATATTCCACTAAATTGTCTGTTATGATCATTTTTCTGATATAAATCAAAAATATATTTTAAAATTATTTTCGAAATAAGTCCCACTTAAATATCTGTTATAATCATTTCTCTGAATTGAATCCTGAATTGATTCTCTGAGAATCTATACTCAGAAAGAGAAAAAAGTACTTTGATTGAAAGAAAAATTATATTAAAGTATATTAAAATAAATGTAGTCTAATCCAGAAGTAATAAAAAATTAAATGTGATTTTTTTTGAAATATATTCTATAATTCAATTCTATAAAATTATATTTAGAATTTTGAATATTAAGAAAATTTAGAAGTGCCAGTACCAAACGATTACTTCTTAATAGATCAAAAAAATTTTTATTTTATAGACCATGTTCTATTGATAGTTTCTATGGAATATAGTATACCTTACTCATAACTCGGAAGGCTTGTAATTTTGCTTTAATTGATTGTATACCTTGATTCACTGGAATTATTTGAAGCGTATGTTCGCTTCAAATCTTCGGTAGGGATGTACTTTTGGCGTACTTAATAATGTTCTTTGAATGTTGAGTTTTGGGAAATTTTTGAGCACCAGTCTTATACAGACACAAACGTTTTCACGCTTTTCTTTAGCTTTTCTGTAGAATGTGGAATCTTGTGTAACTTTTGAATATCAGACTTGATCAGTGTTGATCGAACCATTGTCATGCTTTTTTGTGACCCAAATGTTCAGTCAGCTAAAATCCGCATTAAAATTTCGTGAATTGCTACTAAGTGTCCTAAGAGTATTAATTTGTCCTACAAAATATATAGTCACCTTCAAAGCAGGTCTTATTGAGTCCAATACAGATATGCCGAAGTTTAATTCATTTCCCATGCACTTTTTGTAGGCTAACTTAGGCACTGACTGCAATTGATTTGAAACGTTAATAATTGTAGCTTCGAGAAAGAAACAAGTAATAAGGGCCCATGCCTATTAATAAGATACAAACTACATAGAATTTATATTCCAATTGAAACTAAATAAAGCTAACATTTGACCCTTCTTGGTTTTTGAATATATAGAAGTATCAGCTGTGCAATTTTAGGAAAAAAAAATTTTTTTATTAAATAATCATATTGTATATACTTCGTAGTACTGTTAGACCAAAAGCATTCTTTTGCACAATTTATCAAAAAGTTATAAAATGATAAAATTTATGACGTCCTTCATAAAACTCCAATCAAAGTTGCATCTCACACATCAATGCCACAACAGGCACAATATCCTCTGGGAGCAAACATTTTGATTAAAAACTGAAAATAGAAATACATGGCAAATTTGAAGTGCATCGAATGGGTGCACCCAATCATACCTACTCATGCAAATAGTTGGCTAGGAGTTGTGCTACTTATTCCTTATTCCTTATTCCTTTTTGATTGAAATAATAATAATGCTCGTAAAAAGTATGCACATGCAGGATACGCTTTTACGAATGCAAATATTTTGATATGAACTTCACTCAAACATATTTGATCTCTGCCAAAACGAATAAAGAATCAATTTGTGCATGTAATAAAAAATTCATATGCGATTTATTTTCATTCGCACAAATGCATAAACAGCACAGAGTAACTCCGAGCTGATAGCAATAAAACACTGAATTATTTTTTTGAAATATAATAAAAATATTTATTATTTAAAGAAAACTTTTCATTCAAGTATTTCGTTTGATTCGCAGTAATCAATATCCCGCTTACTTATTCCTTTCCAAAGATAAACGTTTGCATTTAATCAAAATTTTTTCGACATTGAATCAGTAAAAGAGGAAAAACAAATTTTAATTTTTAAAAATTTCATACTTTCATCCTAAACACTGAAAGCATGTTAAGCAAGTTCTTACGCATTATCAAAAGATGGAAAACTTTTTAAACTTTAAGAAATATTTACGAAGAATAAAATTATAATATTATTACTTATTACTTTTATGAATGCATGTGATTTAAATTTTAATAAGACTTTTGGTTAGCTTTTACCTTATCAAAATGCATATTACTCAAAAACAAATGCATTTGTTTGAAAATTTAGAAAGCGCATTATGCCAAGTTCGATGAATATGGAAATGCCTGAACTTACTGACTCATGTTACTTCTGAGAAATGACTTTGGTTGGTCATAATCGTCAATAAGTAGTGAATCTTACCACATTCTTTGCAATAAACAAGAGTTAAAAAAAAAACTAGGTCTATCCCGCGTCTATCCCTAAATTTAGGAAATTTAGCAGTACTATCTTCTTTGTCGATGTACTTCAGTACAAACCTTACTACAACTCGCGCAACTTGTTTTATAATAAACCAACTTTTTAATGATTTTTTTTGAAAGCAATAAAATCTAGTGATGATAAATTCTTAACTTATCAAAAAGTCATCATCGAAGACTACAGACATATATGAGTACTTACCTTAAACACGTAGATAGCTATTGACCATTGTCATAATCTTTAAGTTGCCAAGAAGAAACGAGCAATACTAACCATTGTTTCCTTAATAGTTTTAAGTGTAGTATTACTAAATCAATTGATTTTCTAAATAGAGTTAAGAAGATCACGTGTCTACTCCTGCCAACTCTGTCAGGTTAGTAAACAAATACGTACTAACATATTCGTCTGTAGTCTCGGGTAAAGATTTAATAGGTGATTGATAGATTCCACTTCCTCTTCGTCATGGGTTGTCCTGCGTAATCTGTCAATGTTGTACGATTGTTAATACTTCAGTAAGTATTAACAATCGAACTGCAGATTTGTTTTAACCCAGAAAATCCTTCGCTATTCTCCTATCTAGTTTAAGCCGTAGAGCCCTCGTTTCCTCACAGTCTACGCGATTATTCAATAATTTTTTCGCCATCGTAAATTTCTAAGTAATCCTCTAACATATAGGGTTTTATATGAAGTATCCTCGTTATTATGCATATCAGAGCTTCTGCTGATGATCTCATCTGCTAGTTCGTTTCATTCAAAATCTTTATGTTCAAGAACCTGACAAAACCAGACATTTTAATGATCAATGTTCTATATATAACGTGTGTTACCTAGTACTTTTGTATCAATAAATATTCCAGCATTCTATAGATTGATTAGAGCATTACATTATACACAAATTATGGTGTATTTCTAAATGTTAGTTAAAACCAAAAGCTTCTATAAATTTATTTACTTCCACTTATGTCAGCAATTGATAACGAAAATAAAGCAACTTTCTTGTTTTGAAATTAAAGATATATAACATAACTATATACTACTATATATGAATAATACAATAATACATTTTAATACCAGTTAGAGACACTGCATATAGTCACTACCACACATCAGTTTTTCCACATAAAAATACACAATTCCTTATATTAAACATAAACAAGTGATTATTTCACATATGCAGGCTCCTAGCAGTTTCCTGACATGGTTTTCGTTTAAGCCAAATATTTAATGTAAGCCTACCAAGTTTTCACCCTTAGCAAATACCCAAACCGTAATTATCCTAAAACAAAAGTGACCAAAACACAAACAAAACATTAATTTAATTTAATTTACTTAATTATGGGCCTTACACATATATGTGTGGTTGTGCACATGCATAAGTGTGTAAATATTTTGGCTAACCAAGGTGCAATTAAGTCAAATTTTGATGAGGGAAACAAATTAGAGAGAGTATTGTTCATTTTTGGGTTAAACTGGCAACTGCACACCGACATATGCAGAAATTCCATGAAACATGTGATTTTATGGTTTTTCTGCTGGTACCTCTGAATATGAAATGTGAACTTAATTGTTAGAAGCTACAAACCAAGCAAATTAGATTTAATTTCATTTACATTACGAGTATGTGAAACGATTACATGACCCAAAAGTTTTTTCCAAAGGCTTGGTTTTTGAATGAAAGATTTTTAGAAAACTGTTGGCAGAATTATAAAAAGAATATTAAGTTAAGAATTTTCAAAAGTAAGTATTTGTTATGATCCCATATATTTGTAATGTATGGTCAAAATTGTACAACTTTTGCACGAATAGCAGCAGAATTATTGTGTCATACCCGACAGTTCTTCAGGTTATCGGTGCAGAGCAACCATAGAATAATAAACGAATCCATATTTGCTGTTCATATGCTCTAAAACGACATTTTAAACCAGTAACGGAGTCGATTTTTAATATCGGTACAAATCGACTTGTAACCATTTAATTTTTTCATTCAGAGTAGCAAAAAAATACTCTCAACTTACGAAAGAAAACAATGGAAGCAACAACAATGCTCTTAAAATCTTCAGAGTTAGGTTTTACTTGTAAAAAATGTTAAGTCTTAAGTTTTAGTGCAGCCAAGTTTAAAAATCAGTGTATTGTGTTTACTGGAAATATGTTGGAAAACTCCACTCATTCCTTAAAAACATATGAGCATTTCATTTACTAATAAATTAATAATAATTACTTTTATTTAAATTAATTAATTTTCAGTGTTTAGAATTTTTATATTTCATATTATACACACCACAATAAAATACATACATATGTCAAAAACTAGTATTTAAAATATTTTAAAAGGGATGCCAATTTGTTTTAATCTGACTTAAAACTGTTATTTATTATTCTTAAAGAAAAAATGACGTCTAATACAATATACATTCTTTATAGAAATAAAATATATTTTATTTCCATATATATTTATATTATATATATATATATATATACATAAAATTTTTTAATGTAAAGTTAAGTTAAAAAAATGGTTGCCTAATCATGTTATCTAGATATGATTCGAAAATAAATTTGTAAAGAAAAGAATTACATTAGCAATAGTTTTCTTAAACAACTAGATTATTCCATAATTTCATCTTTATTCCATAAGTCTTCCATCATTATACTTCTTCTTCTGGTATCCTTATCTCCCACTGCAGCATAGGGCCTCATCAATATACTTACTATGCAATAATTAGACATCACATTAGCAATTGGAAAAAACTACCCAACACATATATGCAATTATTTATAACCAGCAATAATAATAATAACAAATAATTAATTTGTCAACATTATATATTATTTGGATAATATGATGGTCACTAATAGAAAAGCGTTCAGAAAACAATATGAAAAATACCTAGGCTAAGCAAGAGTAAATATCATTCGGGTTCAATTTACTGCAAAACTAGATCACATGTAATGCTATCATATGAATGTAAACTATAAATTAAACAGAACTATGAACGTTCAAGTTATAGAATGACCTGCAGTGAAGTATATTAGAAAAGCTTTTATTTTCTAAATTTTTATTTTCTGTCTATTAACAACTCCGCCAGTCTGGTGCAACGTTTTATTCGATTCTATTCAGCACACAACTAGACCGTTTGAACACAATAATCAATGCAAACCGTCTAAAATTGGCCAACAGAAAAATAGTTATTTTTCCATTAAGACAAGGCCAGGCTGCACACATCTTTGATGACTCGGCACAAATTAACGGATCTAGGTTGTGAAGTTTTGATATATACACCATATAGCCAGGACTTTATTGGACAACCAATTATTTCAATCGCTGCAAAACTCTTTATGGTAGAAAATTGAATGGTCGGAGTTGCTAGAATGATGTTAGATAAACAATACTTTTGCTACTACTTTTTTAAATTAATTTATTTGAATTAATTTAATTAAAAATTAATTAATTTATTTGAATTAATTTAATTAAAAATTATATTAATTTAATTAAAAATTAGATTAATTTAAAAATTTAATTAATTTAATTTTAAATTAAATTAATTCATTTTAAATTAAATTAATATCAATTGCTAAATATTCTTTAATAAAATAAGAACAAATATTTTACGTAAATAATTTTTATTGATATTATGACGTTACCTTTGGCGATTTTTAAATAAATTTTAATTAAAATTAAATATTAATTATTATATTATTTAAATAGATTAAGTATATATATGGTATTAAATAACTAGAATATGCTTAGAAATTTACACACGCATATTCATAATTACTTGCTTAATTTTAGTTTGATATCTCAGTAATAATGCTTTTGCACAAAGTTTTACACAGTCAAAATATATTAAATATTTATTTTTATATTACTTATTGTGGTTTTATATAATAAATACATACATTAGATTTTATTTTAAAATATTAGTACTAAATTTACACTAATTTTTATTTTAAAATGAAGTATTTTCTATGTGAGATTGTTATTTCTCTATTTTATACGATTATTTTACTTTCATCTTCTATTCCAGTATTAATGATTAATTATATCAAAATAAAAAATAGTGAAAATAAAATTAAATTGATTAATAAAATCAGAAAGTTTCATTTTATTATTATTATGCATATATTAAAATGGCATGAATAACTGAATTATAGTTTAGTTACTTACTAAATTGAAAAATAAATTTCGATTCTTATTTTCTATTTCAAATACATCTTTATGGGTTTTATATGGGTTTAGAAATATTTATGAATTTATTTTATTTAATTTTTAATTCTTTTATTTCATTTTTTTTTTTGTTTGTTTTTAATTATCAATAATTTTTGCTTTTATTTAATTAAAATGGAACATATATTTATTTAATTTTATCTTAGAGTAAATTCTTTATACTAATATATATAATATATTATATATATATATATATAAAATTTATATTTACAAAATGTTAAAAACTTAAACTATTTACATTATTTTAATCTTTAGGAAATAAAATATACAAGTACTATTTTGTATGTGAAACTATTTTATTTATTTATTTATTTATATGAATTAATATTCATGTTTGCAAATAGTATGAATTTATTTATTCTAATGTATGTAGAGTAAATTTCATACAAATATTTCTATTTATCCCAATGATTAAAGAATGGATTAGTATCTGAATATTTCAGTATTTATATTTCTGCATTTTAGTTGTTTATTTACTTTCAAAGTAATGAATAAATAAATTTAACAAAAAAATATTTAACAATGTAATACATATGTTCTGCTTAACAAAAGGACACGAATTAATTTAATTGATTTAAATAAATTAAATAATATATGAAACTTTAGTTAATCAAATTGCTTTATTAAACTGTATTTAGCAATGACAAGATCGAAATTGAAGAATGAATGTTAGAGTATAGTTTGATTTATTTGAACTAAATTGATAAAGATTTAGTTTTATTCTTAATCAAAGCATGATTAAATCTTGATAATCAATCTTTTGGTAACATGGAAAACCATATCTAACTATATACTTCAAATACTCTTTGTTGTAAGATCATTTCTAGCAACCCTTACCAACTACGTATATCGTATACGTATATCACATTAAATACAAATCGGATTTCTTGTCGATTAATATAGACTCGATTTTATTTTCAAAATAATTATTGTTAAAAACTGGACTACTGAAAGTTCCATTAAAGAAGGTTACTGCCTTGCTGTGAAATTACCAAATTAGATGGATTTTACTGGGTTGCTGTTTTCACTAACAATGGTGTTTCACTATCTGGTGGTCAATAAGCTGTTTCAGTTAAAACTAAATCCCGAAGAAAGACTTAAATACAATTTATGAAATCGTTTTCCATGAACGGGCGCTGGTTTGAATAGAATTCATATGGAACATACTTTGTTCACAGCATAAAATCATGTAATCATTTTCCGAATTTAAATTTAACTTTGAGCTTACAGCTGGATTTTATGAAATCTAACGAATTAGACCATATCTTTTAGAGTTGCATCTAAATCTCTTTTAAAGCGATTAAACAATGCCTTTACCAATAAAAGAACATTGATTTAGTATTGAAAACATTGTTTGAACTCTAAGTGCGATATAATCACTCGATTAAACCATTAATAAATTTCAGTAGATGATAAATGAATCAAATAATACTCTTAATAATTACCCCAAGTCATTTTTTGTGAAAAAACTTATTTACAAATTTTCTCAATAACTACTTTCATGTAAAGACTTCCATCTATTCTCTTGATTCCAACAAAGGCCTAAAGTATCTTCAACGTGCTGAAGAGAATATGTAAAGCGATGGCCCGCTGCACATCACTATTCTGAAATTTAAATTCATGGCAATCTTATAAGTCATATCGACTTAGTTTGTGTTCCAGTGTTCTTAGTCAACTCCCTTTTTAACTTCAAAGTTATTACTCTAATTATTTGTATGGTTTTTCTATAAATCAAAGCAATACTTATTTCAAAAAATGAATTTTATTAAATTTTGAAAATTTGAAAAAATAGAAATTTAAATGAAACCAGCCTGATTGGCTGGACACCCGCTATCAGAATAGATGACAAAGGATAACCCAAAGTCGAAGAGTCCTACTGTACCAAATTTTACTTTTAACTAACTTTTAACAAAGCCCTAAATCTGGAGCTTTGTGAATTAAATCTGGAGAATAAAATCCATATGAAATAACTTTCTTTTGTGCGGTGTTAAAGCTGCACAATCACAAAGAATATGCATATCTTTTTCTTCATCTTCGAGGCATAATCTGCATTTCGAATTAGCAGATTTCGAAGTTTATATAGGTAATATGTCATAATGAATCCCGTTAGCAACCTTAAATTAACTTTTGAGAATTTAAGAATGTTTTGTAGGAGTACGGTTTTATCCGTGCTTTGTCTAACTCCTGGGAAGTCTTCTCAGTACACCAACCGCAATCGAACACATACAAAAAAAGTCACTAAAACTGATAAACGAAGAAAATGTTAAGAGTTTGGATTATAGAAAATTCTGGAACATCCCTTATGTCTAGGTCTTACGTTGTCAGAAATATGTTTAAAACACTAGGGGGTACATAATTAAAAAAGTTGAGAGGCACTCCTTATATACGTACGAGACGTCAATATTTTGCATGATGTGTACTAAACATCTGATTCTGCTGTATCTGGTTTTGCTAGACACTAATAGACATTAGCTAGATTAACTAATCTACACCAACTTATGCAGTGTTACGTTTTCGATGTGGATTGATTATATGATTCGTTAACTTGAATATGATATAGCTAAAAGTGCACTAGACAAAAATCCTTGAGCCAATAGACGGGGAAGAAAACCTAGAAACACTTGGTAAAGACAATCACCTCAAAAAGTACAAAATCCGTTAATTAAAAAATGAGCTATAAATTAATTAAGTTAAAAAAAATTTTTGTTCAGGTGATATATTTTTACTAGCTAAATAATAAATGCAAAAAATGCAACTGTGTGAAATAAAAAAGGAGAGATGGTACAGGTAAAAAAGAGACGATCTGACATCGGAGTAAATATGTCAAAAATGGCGTTATTTATAGTGTTGATTATGATTTTATTTTATTAATTGTATGGGATAACTTTTTCATACCATCATTTTTTACATACAAAAATACACTCACAGCACTGAAAATGAGAACAAAAAAATAATATAGGGATCGCCTCGTATACATTCAATTAAGAAAAGTAAAATGCTTATATTACATTGTTCAATACTATAAATAAATAATAAATTTAATATTTGAGTAATTTCAAAATAAATGATAATATATAGAAAAGTATTACATGATAATATATCTATAATTATTTTATAATTCGACATCACACAATATGAAACTCATAATTTTTTAATTGCAACAAAATTGGCGCTCGTTGTAAAATGCTTTTAAATTTACTTAGTTTATTTATTGAAATTCTTTACTGAACTCACTTGATTTGCTCTAAATGGTAAACATTTACACAAATATATCTTATATCCTTTCTAGCTTATTGACACATTGTGCCTTAGTATACAAAACTTTATGTAATTAGTACTTAAAACTGCTCAAGATTATTTTTATATGTCTTTTTTTTTTTTTTTTGTTAATTATTTAAGATAATTCGCCTTACAATTCATTATCTTTGTCGTTATTTTATTGTTTTTTTATTGCCAAGTTGCGTTGATAATGGAATTTAAATTTAACGAGTTAAGCATTTAGACAATTTACTCGTTAATGGAATAAAATTCAACTTCATTTAAAAAAACTTACTAAATTTAAATTCGCATTTGTTGTATCTCAAAATGTGCAATTTACTTACAGATTCTTTTAAAACATATCTAAGGGAGGAGTATGGAGGGTTTTGTTTTGTGCTTAATTATCCTTGTTGTACCAAAGTCCGTAACAGTTCGGTAATCAAGTTTTTTCCCATTTCTTTTGACTTAATTGTGTTGCAGGTGAAATTGCAGTAGCTGCTGTTGTTGCTGCTCCTGGTATTGCTGCTTCTGCTTTTGCTGCTGCTTCTGCTACTGCTCCAGCCCCTGCTCCAATTATAGTTGCTTTGACGGTTTTTGTAGGTTTCAGAATTTCTCTAGCATCTGCTGGCCAAATAACGTATTGTTTCTGTTCCGCTTTTGCTGCATTTGTAACTGCAGTTGAATAAATGCAAATTGTGGCAATTTCCATTTTTAACTTCTCCAGCATTTTGGTTTTGCCAAACTGAAAATAGAATTTGGATATCCAAAAAAGTAGTAGCAATGCTACCAAATTCACTGTTTGTAGCTGCAGTCGCCGCTTGTTGTCTGCAATTATCAAGTTACCGCTTACACCGGATGTTATGGCTGATGCGGAATATTCACCTTAAAACCATAGAAAAGAATTAGGAGAAAGAACAAAAAAAAAAGTAGATTTAGTAAGGTATTTTATTGAATTTTAAAGTAAAGTACAAACTTGATTTTCTTAAATTTAATCAAAGAAATTTAAAACAAAAAAATATTTTTTTTAAGAATTTATAAAATCATTACACTTAAAAAATCAAATTAAATTAATTAGTTAAATTTAAACCAGTTATTACATAAATTAATTAAATAATGAGATAAAAATATAAAGTGAAAGCTATAAGGCTTTTAATTGTGTCCAATTACCAAAAGTTAGATGTGGTTTTTAATGTCTACATAACCTTCGTTGTTTCATACTCATATTTATTCCTGCGGCTATAGTTTACTCTATTTATTCCAAATAATAATTAAGAAAGTTTACATCTTTTCCTAATTTCAGGACTATTTAACAATATAACTGTATATAACTAATTATATATAAAATATGGTATTAGAAACCATGATAATACTTACCATAACGTAATTATATGTAAAAACTATGATTTGAATAATTTTTATTTACTTCAAAAATAAAACATTCAAAGTATTCCAGAATTATGATATTCGAGTTCGAATACTTGAGTAACATATTTTAAATGCTCGAAAAAAAATTGAACTGTTCAAATATATTCAATCCTGTTGGCAGGATCGCCATTATTGTGGGTTGGTCAAAGCACTCTTGAAGTCGAACCATTATTATGTACATAGCCGAATGAAATTATAAATGAAATACTATCGCTATCGAAAAATTATAATACTATTGCCACTGTATTCTTCAGACTGATAATCGTGATCCCTACCAAAGTGGTTGAAGAGATATTCATAACATAGGGCTTTTTAGAGATTCGACAACTGATTTATAATCAGTATGTTTTATAGTTTTAAAATAAATAAATATATGTCAGAACAGTATTTCAAATTGTGTAAATGTTTATTGAAAATCGTCGTACACTTGATTTACCATCGTGTACAGCAATTGAAACTTTGTCCATTCACTTTATGATTTATTTTACTTTTTAGTTTTTAAGTTTATAAGAATTCAAGTTATTTAAATAGGAAACATTCCCGTGGGTTCGGGAACGAAATCTTTTCTAACATTAATGCTTATTTATGATTAAATTGCTACGGCAACAAACAAAATTTTCGGATTTTTTTGATGTACTTCAATAGACTGGTAAAATCATTCTTTACTTCCATTTTTAATCACATATTTGTTGTCTAACTAAATGGACTCAATATACATTATCTTTGGTTTGAACAAAAAGACGTAATGTGCTACATAGCGTTCTACACATTCAGATTCTCGAAGAAAATATTCGAAAATAATATATAACATTAAATATAAAATAAAATATAAATATATAAAAAAATATTATATATAAAAATATATAATAAAATATTGTATATAAATATATATTAAACTATATATAAAATAATATATGTTATTCGAAAATAACGTAATAATACATATACAATTTATATAATATAATGTAGTATAAACTTCAATGTAGAGATCGTAACGAGAAAAAGTAATTGATGGTGGAATGGGGTTCAGTTACTTCAATAGTGACGAAAGTGTAATGAGCTGGAATTCAGTGCGCTATAACACATTGAATTAATATCCTTTATTTATTTCAACTTACATACATACATACATACAATTTATTTTTTTTGTTTTGATTTATTTTAATTTAAAAAAAAATTTTGATTCATGTGATCTTGAACGGTCCCGGTTTGGCATATAAATTGACTTCAACGATTGCGTAATCTGAAACATCTAAAGTGAGGGTATATATGAACTTGCAGTATTAATTAGACAAACTAGGGTCGTTGAACTATTGGGACGACAACATATGCAGAATTATTGCTAATATATATCCACAGTAACTTGAAAATTAAACTACCATTGCAAAAAATTAAATTGCATTTTTCGATCAAATTGAAAGAAACTCCTTATTAAGGATTACGTTTAATTATTTTATATTCATTTGAAATTTCATTATTTTTTTAATTAAATTTCATTGAAGTTTGTATTAAAAGTTTTATTTTTATATGCAATTTCCGTTTAATTAAAATCATCTCTTAACGATCAATCACTTTTTTAATAGTCTTCAGCTTATTCATTTATTGCCAACATATAATTCATTTATTATATCATATATTAAATCCAATTTGTAGAAGAGTTAAAAGTATTCAAAAATATTTTTTTATTATAATTAATTATAATAAAATTAATATTGAGCGTAATTAAAAAGTACAGAACGCTTTACGGGTTCTTATTGATCTCATTCAGCAATGCAAAATCATCAGTCATTTCAATGAATCTGTGCAACAATCACGTAATTAAAATTTTATTTCATAAATTCGTCATATAATTGTACATAAAATCAACAAAATTGTAAAATTTGCAATTAACATTCATTTTGATACATAACTACCATGTGTCCTTCCCTTTCCCGTTCCAAGCCCCGTCCGCAGCACCTAAGTATGAGAGGTTATTGTGGTAATTTGCTGCGGCAATTAAATTGCATGTTCTCACGTTTAATTCAATTATTTTTTAATTTTTAATGCGAAGTGTCCATCGCAGGCAAATTTTCTGCCATTCAATTATTTGCATAAATGTTTTTAAACGAGATATGCATTTCAATTACAATTGTCTGAGTGAACATATTTTTTTAATATTTTAATATAATTACGACGATTCATTGATTTTGTATTAAAGAAGAAAACAGCGGAAAAACAAAAGACGGGACGGAAAATTAAATGAAACTTCCAATTGGAGCTTTTCTTTTTAACTTCTGTTTATAACTAATAGCTATTATGTTATATTATACGAAATAGGTACCTAAAAATGTATATTCTTACGAAAGAGGCAATAAAACTTTGTAAAATAGGTTCTATACTATTTTTATTGACGCAACAGAGCATAAAAGACGTACTCTAAGTCCAGAAGGGGACACAATAGACCCGACGGCCGCAATGCCACATCACCTAACAATAATAATAATAATATATTATTATTAGTAATTATATTATTACAAGATTTTGAGAATTTATTTTCATTACCTAATTACAAAAATGCATTTATTAATAAAACAGATGACAGGTAACACATAGTAGAGTCATTCAACATTACAACCTCACATATAACCTTATAAAATATTTATTAATTACATTAATTCATAGGTCATAACGGTGATCCTAGCTATTTGTTTAGACTTGGTTGCTTTTTATGTTGAATTTTCTGCATAACTTTCACTTAATAACTTAAGCTCACTTAATTTTCATACTTATATCTGCAAAATTTTATGATTATTTTGAGGTGTACCAGGATAGTGACTAATATAATAAATGTTTCAATTTTTTTCGAATTCGCAGAACAATACTGAGACTAACTTCTTGTTACTACACGGTTCTGTCATGCAATTGCAGACACCAATATTCCTGTGAAGTTAGTTGCTTAACAATCGGAGCTGCGATTAGTGATTAGATAAAAATCGAACAATGTGGCTGCTAGTATTACAATCCAAATACACTAAAACCACATAAACACAATAACATTGATGTAACAGATTGATGTATTACTTTGGAACGGCATAAAGCAGTCACATCCTTTGTGATTGCTCAACTTTGCTTCAGGTCAGATGGAGGAATAGTGGAAGGATTTCATTTCGCTGTACGCAATTAGAAACTTCTCAATGAAAAACATTCCGGACTTTATTCGAAAGGCTGCAATTTTAAGCAACTTTACCTTAAAGTTTTCAAAATTGAACTGTGAAATTCTAAGAAGAAGAAAAGTATTTCATATAAATATCGTATTCAGGCTGTAATTGTGAATATGATTTGGATGCAGTAATATCTTGGATTTGGTAGCAGCATTGATTAATACGAATTTTACTTGCAATACTGAAATATTGAGCAATATCTACAATAGTGTTGTCTATATATAACACATATATTTAAAAATTTTTTAATATGCTCTATTGCATAGAGTGCATAACCATATTATTGTTGAGTGACTCTGATAATAGAGCTGAAAAAAGAAATGTGCCTGAGACATTTACTGGTAAACAAGTCGGTCGAAATATAGACTTCACATCTCTGTGGTACTATCAATTAGAACATTGATGAAAGTGTTACTGATTAATATAACTATTATATTGTAGAGAACTAATGCTTCTGCTTAATTCGACCAGTCATGAAATGTAATAGAAACAATATGGTTCCGATTAGCTTCTTAGTAAGAAAGTAATGTGTAGATACTAATTTCAGTATATACCTGTTTGTTTAGATCTTTACATGAACAGAAGAATCTTGAGGAGAATGGTGAGTGGTATTAAGAAAACAAATTATACAAGTATTTTAGAAAACAATTATTAGACCCATTCTAGTTTTCTTTTCGCTATAAGACGCGTTACATTCAACAAAAAAAATCAACCCTAAATAATAAATAGACCCGTTTACTGATTGTTACCATAAACTGGCTATGCCAATTTTTTTTTAGTTTTTCTATATAATTATAACCAATATGTACTTATTTTATTACTTCAAGAATGATTTGATGTATGACAATAAAATAGATATTGGAGATATCATTACATTACATAAACAATGAGTAATAGGCAAAATAGGAATGGGCGTGTTCGTTAGTCTTTACTAATATATTCCAAATAGTTTTTAAAGTTAATATGTATTATAATATTTTGGAACTATGGTCTTAATTTTATGTATACGATGTATTGAACAATTTAGCAACAATGTGTGACCATAATTTTAATGGGTGCATGAACTAATATTACTCTATAAAATTAAATTTCATAGAAAAAATGATTTTTTTTTTAAGAAAAATAAATGAAATATAATAAAAATCATTCGCAAATCCCGAAAATATTCATAAAAGCATCACTGTTTTACAATATATTTTGCAGTTCTTCAAAAACAATAAACAAAATAAAAAGGAAAAATAGATAAATGTGTTTCAAGTTGACAGCAGTAATAAATAAAATAAAGAGGTTGTTTCATGCCAGGGGGGTACATGTATTCGTAGATAACTGCCACTCCAACCACCTATGTACCGCCACTTACGGCAGCAAACGTTTAATATAGAGCATAAATATTTGTGTGTCCACAGATAAGCCCACAATTTAAGTGTGCCTGACACTAAAGTTAAAAATACATAAGTGAAATAGTAAAACGAATTGAAAGGATATAAAAAGAAACACCAAAAAAAAGGAAAAAACAAAAAAAGACAAAAATAAGTATTCATTTTAATTCAATTAAAATTTACCATTGAGCACATGTAGAGCAATCGTTCTGGGAGCACTGTTCGAGGGACTGCAGGTATAATTGCCAGAATCTTGCTTCTCTACTGATGGTATTATCAATGATGCAATCTGAAATTGAAATTTAAAGGTGAACACAATAGTTTCGCAATAAAATAGAATAATACAGAATGAAATGCAATCGCATTGTGTCAGAAGATAAAATGTTTTACATATAAATTCGTGTGTAACCAAGAGCTACGTTGCACACGGAAATTAAATTAAATTTATTGACACTTTCTAAATAACTGTAAGTCCTTGCGGAATAAAATATTACCACTTTTTGTATATATATTAGGTAAATCATTTAATATTGCACAAGCAAGAGCTAGGATATAAGAAATAGTAACAGATTTATCATTTTCTTGAGCTGGGTACGCTATTTGTGAAAATATCTCATTTCCATTACAGAAAATGTTTTATGACTCTTTATCGTATGAATAGAATGACTTAAATTCAAAATATCACAAAAACATAAGCACACTATTACTACTATTAAATAAAACTTTAAAAAGAAATATCTGAAAGGTTGAATTTCTATAACATCTATAACATTTTGAAAGAAGACTTATCATTTAAAACAACTTACAATTTTTTAATTACTTTTTAAAAAAACTATTAATCGATAGTTCTATAGTTTACACATATAGTTTTATAATCATCTTCAGAGTGGAATGAAGAATATAATGGGTATAACATACATCAAATACATTAGATTCCTAAAAAAAGGAAATACTTGAAAACACTTTATATATATTATATATATATTATATTATATCAAATTGCCTAATATAACATATAGGTATATAATAGATTAATATCCCGATTCACGTCACCCCGATTGGCGTTGATTGGAATAGCATCGCCAAAAATATATAAATTTTGGCTTAAAATTGCGTCGGTGGTATTTTAATTTGAATCGTTTTTTAACACATACGTACGGAGGGGATTCCCATTTCATATTTTGTACGTCACATTTTTTAAAGAGTGACTTACATGTTTCAAGTTTTTAGTTTAAAAGTGTCAGTTTACATTTGTGTGGTGAAGTGGAAAGGTAGATTTCTGCTTATGAAGTACAAAAATAAATCAAATACAAAAAAAATTTTCTTGGAACAAGATTAAGACATTTTAAAACGTTTTAAACTGCTGACATTGGGAGAATTCTAGGTTTAACTCATTGATAAATGTACAACATTTTTTCGCCACATTTTTTCGCTACATTTTTTCGCTACATGGAGCATCAAAATTGACTGTACATAATCATAGTTCTACAGTCTAAGTTTAGCTATATAATCACAGTAATTCTATGCCTGTCACAGTTCGCAGATTTCTAATAATGCTAACTTCAATATTACATTAAAAGTATTTACATCATACAGTTGGGCTAAAACGAATAAAATGGGAGAGATATCATACCAAAGCCTGGTTCAAGTTTAAAGTCCACCAAACATTTAGAGAGTTTCGGAAATATAAATCTTTATATTACCATAGAGTTCACTTTTATGAAATAATTTTACAGTCATTTTAAACTTCTTTATATAAAGTTGTTAGAAACATATTATTACTGTACACATTATTATTGTATAATTACTAAAATATCTTTTAAAATAAAATCAGGCAAAAAAATAAAGTTAGAATAATGTCTTAATAAAGAACCGTGTATATCTAACACGGCAATTATAAAAAAAAGAGGTAAGGTTAATCTAGCTGGCCGTAAGCAACGCTTACACCAATTAGATCTATAATACATTGTACTTTTAGGGCCGTCCCAATTTAAAACAAAAACAAGACCACAGCTGATAGTCTAAAGGATATTCAATTTAATGCACAAAATGTTATTTTTTATCAATTGAAGTTTTTAAGCTGCCGATAGCTGACTTACAGCTTCTTTGGATATTACCGAATATGCTACTTGTTGTTTTCTCATATAATATTAAAATTTTAACTAAGATTCAATTTCATCCGAGAAATAACAGTAGCAAACAAAGCAGAATATATCATTGTATGATCATTGTAATGATTAAACATAATAATAAATGTTTCGTCTAAAGATATTTTTTAATATGAAACATTTAAGTTATTGTACTTTAGTAGAAAAAAAATATCACCAAGTAGTGATATCTTTCTTTTATATAAAAGTTATGTGACTGATAGATTTGTCTATGTAAAATACTGGCAGAGGAGATATCATTATACAAAAAATAAAACATTGCAGTGGACTACCTCTGTACTTGTTATATCCAATCGATATGTAAGTATATGAGAGTAGTGACTGTATAGGTTTAATATTTGCTAATGATAAAATTTTATTATGCATACTGAAAAAAATCTGAATCTAAATTCTAAAGTGAACTGATATAGACAAACATATAGTCTGATATAAGCAGATATGATATAAGCATATATTAACTAAAATGTAAAATTTACCATAACTATGAAGCTTGGAGATAAAAATGAAATTGAAAGACTTCATATTTAATGAGAATAAAAATTAATTATGCCAAAACTGGTAACTACTTAATGTCAATGAAAAATACAGAAATTTGAACTATTAAATTATTTGCTTTGTGTTTTAATTCATCATCTTTCCATTTAATTGCAAAGTAAACATAATTGAAAATGGATATCAATTAGATTGAATATGATGTCCTTTTAACCTAAACCTACTTAATTAACACACCTTTACTTCACATGAATTAATTAAATGCAAATCTGCACAAAGACCTAAAATTTTGTGTTTCAGATACCAAATCAACGCTCTCTTAAATGTGAATTGCATTTATTTTCATTACAATAATTTTCAGAATATGTAAGCAACATATCTTATGGACGCGTATATCATATATCGCATATCCTACAACTCATCAAACGTCTTTTGACATATTCATTTGTCGCATGCAACTAACTCATCTAGCAGCGAAATCCTTCAGTGCATATTGCAAATAAGTAGCATTAAATCGAGCTTATAATCTCCGCCTGCATTTATTACACTTACTGTGATGTGCCTTATTTCTGTCCAAACGAACGCTGCTGTTGTCGTTTCTGTTGTTGTACTTGTTGTCGGTTCAGTGGTGGTGGCTATTGTTGTTGTAGTCGTTGTAGATGTTGCTGTTGCTGTTGCTGGTGTAACAGATGTTGATTCTGTGGATATTGCTGCTGCTGTTGATATAAGTGAATCTGTCGAATTACTATCGTTGACGGATGTTGGCATAGTCGAAGATGAATAAATTATTTCCGTGGCTGTTGACGTTTCAGCTTCATCAATTGATGTTGTTGCTGTAGTTGTTGCTGCTGTTGCTGATGTTGACGTTGATGTCGTTGTGGTTGTTGTTGTAGTCGGATCCGGTGGCAATTCAATGCGTTCTACTTCCGTACGCCAACCCTTGCGATTATGCAAATAAATTTGTTTCTGATTAAAGAACCAATTTGTAAATAATGGTGGTTCCAACGCTTCAGAAATTATGCAAAGCAATTTCACTTCACTGCCAGCTTTAACATGCCGAGTTGATTCTCCAATCAATTCGGTTTTTGGTTCTAACAAAAATAAATATAAAATTTTGTATATATTGTAACATTCTTTACATCATATGTTATACTATATATAAATATGTATTATACATATAGAAGGAATTTAATTGACTAATATTTTAATCATAAGGACTACGACAATATAAGGACTTCTTAAATATAAACAAATATTATGTACACAAAAAAACGTTTTTAAAGAAAATCAACATTTCTCAGAAATATTATACATAATATATTATTATTATTTTTATCATTATTATTATTATCATTATTGTTATAATTATCATTATTATTATTCGAAGAAATATTCATACTTTATACAAAATTAAGTTTATCGATATATTTAAATATATGAAAAATATGTAAAACGTAAGCTAAACAAACAGACATAACTGAATTCAATTTATATAATTATTTTGTACAAATGATGATGTCTTATAATGTGATTATAGGTAAATGTATCGTATGTAGAGTCACGTAGCTGAGAGATAACCGAAAAATATGGATATCACAATTAAAATTTTTAAAAAAAATAAAACTTGATTATTCAGGTTATTTAACTTTAGCTACTCGATTTGACTACTTTAGCTTTAGTGTCAGCTGCACCATTCTGTTCAAGCAGTAAGATATAGATAGATATATTGGTTAAATTATTCTCGGACACATCACTTAATTTCTGAATACGAACTTCTATAATTTCTTGCAGTCTGACATAATGACCATGCACCTATAAACCTGATAGATCCATAACTACCAACTACCCCGGATTAGAGTTGAAAGTTCTTATTAACACATTACTTAACACATTTGTGTAATTAGCGAAATTTTTTTGTTTCTATCTAACTACACAGATTACAGTTATTAAAGATTGTTATTAATGACGCTCATTACTTAAGATTTATATTTAATTAGCGAATTTTCTTAGATTGTTCATTCCAATAAATGAGACGAAATTCAGTATCTTTAAACTTATAGCTGACAAAGTATTATATTTGATTTGTTGAGGGAAAGATATATACATATGTATATAATATATATATACAATCAATTAGCTTATAATTATTTTTTTTTATACTATAATATAATATGTATAGATCACAACCGTCAGTATTATTATAAAAGAGCCAATATAACATCAAAGATTATTCTAATAACGATATTTTTTAACTTAACTCTTACCCAATTATTTATTAATATGCTATATTATTTCACTCTACTTAAATATATTAATATATATATGTACTTTTAAAAGTTTGTTTACTCACCAATTATACGAAGACTTACAATCGCACTGGACTTGGGCTCTGTTGACACTTGACACTCATACGTGCCTGCGTCCTTCAGTTGGACGTACTTTATTTGCAGTGACCAACGCTCGGGATTCGGCGTGTAGATTGATTGAAAACGTTGATCGGCTATAAATGTCGTTTGGTCAACGGTCAGAATGTGACCATCTCGTACACGCAACCATGAAATTGGCTTCTTAACAAGTTGCTTGACCTAAAATTATAAATTTTTTATTTACTCATAATGAACTTGTTTGTCTTATTTTGTTGCATCTTCTATCAAAAAATTATTAATAATGTCGTACCATGTTTCTGACATTTGACTTCCTACGAAAGGAATTACATTAAGTCTTGGGCGTTTCATTTAAAAAACGTGCTATTCAACCTATTTATGGTATCATAAGCAAATAACAATTCATTACTCTCAATAATGACGCAATGACAGTAATAATTTGGTAGCAATTTTCTAAAGCTTCCTTAATGTGCACAAAAGCCAAACTGTATTCGGTAGTGGCGCAAGGATTCAATATGACAACAGGACACAAGCGGCTCCTTTTAAATTAATATGAAATGTGCCCTGCTTTGTTGAGAGTAACCATTGTACAAAGTAACTTTGTCATGAGATATTGTTGTTGTCAGTATTGTTATTGTACGTGATGTTGTTGTTGTTGTTGTTGTCGTCGTCGTTGGTTGTCAGTTTAATATCTAGCGTACTATTCATAAGTATTGTAGTTGGGAGCAGCTTTCGAATGGCAACCTCAGTCAGTGTCGCTCTAACAAAATATATTAAAAAAAAGTTTGTATTTGACCTTCGTGGCAGTTTCTCTTAGTTATTATTTTCTAAACTTTATTACGCTGCCCTGATTTCAGACATTGTCATTGCATGTCAACTAAATTATGTTTCGGTTACATTTTCTTCAATGGGAACATTTTTAATATAGACTCGGGATAAGATTTTAATGCTCTAACATCAACAAAGTGCGAGTAAGTATAGCTGAACTATATTAAATTGTGCTGGAACAGACAGACAATGAACAGCAGCGTAGGACTCATAATATTGTAATAAAGGACAGCAGAGCAACGTCATTATGATGTGAGCTTATAGCTATCATTGAGTACTGCCGAGCCACTCGAAAGTGTGTGCCGAATGGCACAAGGTAAGTTGCTTGGTTCGTTGGTTGGTAGGTTGGTTGGTTGGTAGATTGGTAGGTTGAAGGCGCACAATATTGAGGTTATCTCAAAATTAGCCAATTTAAATTTCTTATTATCACAGAACTTATCCTGTTATAAATTTTGGTTAATTTACGCAAACAAATGGCAGGATTAGATAAGTGTGGAAAAGTTGAAGTACAAGATTCTGTGAGGATAAAAGCTGTTGAGTGCATGTTAATAAAAGTTTACGACTTTGCAAAACGGAAGTGAGTAAAAGCATTTAAAGCTTTTAATTGTTTTAAGGTTTGCACAATTAACGCAAAACTCAAATTACTTTTTGAAGTGCATGGATAAACTTTTGAAGTGATTATAATTAAAATCTTATTGTATCTATTTTTTTTTTAAATTTTTACTAATTCATGATTAATTTTTGCATAAATAATTAGGACAAAAGTAAATTATAGAATACATTTGTATATAAATGAGCTCCTTTTGTATTTTATATTGCTAAAGTTACGTCTTATTTAAAGTCTAAAATTGATTAACTAAATTTAATAAGTTGATTTAATTTTCAATTATATAGATATTTAAGTAATTCATGATACATAAAACAACAGTTATAAGAACCTATTGCTCCTTAATAAGTGAAAAAGTATTCGTCGTTTTTTGGTATATGTTTGATTACTTATTTTTTTTATTGAAAATTTGATTTTAAAAACTTTTATGATGACCATTATTAATTGTAACCTTTTTTTGCCACTTTTTAGTTAGCTTTATAAATCCATCGATATAAAAATTCTGTGGTGTATCGACAAAAAATTTAACAAAGTGATTTTCACTGGCTGCTTGGTGGGCTAATTAAGAGAGTTCCACAAAAAACGATAAAAATGTAGTCAGGTTGTGCAAGAACTGAGCTATACGATGGATGCATCAAAACTTTTTAAACAAGCTTCACAAATTTATTTACAGTCATTAACGATGTGTGTATCTTGGCATTGTTATTGTTTCCATATGTCTACTATTCCATTAGAACAACGCATGTTCTAATGCCCAATTCTAATCGCTTTTCCTTTATTGTTTCGTTCAAGCAATCTAGTTGTGGGTAGTAGAAGCCGAATTAATGGTTGTACTGGACTGGAGCAGTTTGTAATATAAAACTAGACTTTCAACCACACCAAACACAGCATTACCTTATTTGAGTGAACCAATGCTTTATACAATATATCTTAATATTTATAACGGTGATTTATTTTACAATTACTTTGAAAAACAAATATATATATATATACACCACATAATATTTCTTTACAAATTAACAGGCTACATAACGCTGTTACCTGCATTATAATAGCAACCAATTGCCAAGAGGCATTCAGAATTGCAAGCGATACATTTCGTTTCTAATTTATTTGAAGACTTTCATACAAAAACAGAATTTCATTGTTAAAATGTTGTAATTATTAGTTGATGCTTTTATTACCGATAAATAATATAAACACTCCTTTTTAGGTCCTTTTGTTTTTCTTGTATTAAAACTACTCAGTCCCATCTATGTACGTGCTGTGGATTAAAAGTCAACAATACAGTCTTAAAAAGGATAGAGGAAGAAGCAGTCGAAATAAAAAAAGGCTATAGTGATAAGGTTTTGGATGCAAGAAATTAGGGTCCCTTAATTGAATGGCCAATTAGATGTCATTAAATTCGTTGTTTTCAGTTTAATAATTTCTATATTGAACAATTATCTTTGACCTCAAGTAATTTTTGGTGTTATTACGATAAAAATAAATTTTACTCTGATGACAGGTTACAGATTACAACTTATAATAAACGAATAAATATTAATTTTATAATCAACACAATTATTTAATAACTTTAATTTTTAACACGTAGCTTATGAGTTCGAATACAAATCCCTGATAATGTTCTCTCTTGACCTCTTTATCAAAGACTTAATGTTTTCGTGTTAAATTTAAATATGAAATAAAGTAAATATGTACCGATAAACAAAGGCTGAATTACATAAAACCAATCGCAACAATATCTCTTTTAAATAAGGAAGTACTTACATTGCAAGGCAAATAAGCGTGTGTTCCGGCTTGGCTTATTATTGTCTGAAAATCGTCGATTGGTGGTGTTGGTCTTAATGTTGTGGTCGGTATCGCACGTCGAGTAGTTGTTGTTGCTGCTGTTGGTGTCGGTGTTGTCGTTGTCGTTGTCGTTGCTTGTTGTGCAGTTGCGTTTGCATTCTCTGCAGATAATGTTGCAATTGCTGTTGCTGCATTTGCGGTAACAGTTTCGCTTCTAGCCACTTTATTATTTAAGTGCTCAACTGCTGTTGACAACTCATCATGTCGCACTGCTGGAGATGTTGTTGACGTTACTTGTGTTATGGCATCAAATTGCTGTACTTGGCGTGTGTATTCCATTTTAAGTTGCATTTTCAGCTCCTGCTTTTGCAATAGCATAAGATTTTCTTCTTTATAAGATTCATGGTCGTTGCTAGTTTTTGGTTTTGGCAGCAACAGTGGCTTGGCATTTTGTTCCAAAACATTCTCTGTGAATTTTCTTACCTCAAACTTGTTGTTATTGCTGTTACCTACATTACGACCAATTAGTTGGTTGTTGTTACTGCCATTTGAATTGCTGCTATCATCATTTTTCCAAATTTTTCTCTTATTTGTTGTTATTGATGTTTCTGTTGTTAGCAATTTCGTATCTATTGTTACGTGTTTTGTGAATTCTACAGCAAATGCTGGTGGGGCTTTTGTTGTTGTCAAATCATTTTCTGTTGTAGGGAGAAATAATGAATCTCGTGTCCCTCTTAAGAAGCTTAAATTTTTAGTCTTGTTTGTTGGTTTTAATGTGGGCTCTATTGTTGGAAATGTGCTATTGTATGTTGCTGCCACTTGAATTGGTTTCTCTGCTGCAACTTTGCTTATTGATGTTGTTATTGTTGGATATTTTATCGTTGGACTTGTAGACTGAATCCTTAAAAATGTGCTGTCATTTGTATTATGGTCTTGTAATGATGCAGCTGTTTTAGTTGTTACAACTCTTGCAGTTTCTTTGGCTACTGCATTGGATGATTTTGTTGAAATTGTTGCCGTAACGGCGCTTTCAATAGCATTCAAAGTTGAACCTTTTGTAAATTATATAGAAATAAAAATGATTAAATTTTATTTTTTTTTCTTGAAAAAAATTTTAATTTAATTTAAAATACATTTAATATTATAGTAGTTTAGTTAGTTTTGACTTTGTCGAACTGTAAACACCCTTTAGATAATGATATTAAAAGCTTTTAACTAAAAGTTTTCCAACTTAAACAATAAGTTCTTAAAGTTTATCAGTAAAGATTAAATACTATAGACTAAAATAACTGATATCGGTATTTTGAATAGTTTTAATTGCTCAATTGCTCAGAAAAACCCAAAATATATTATTTGTTCTAAAAGTAAAATATGGAAACAAATCCATATCATAAAATACAGATTTTGATATCAAAGTAAAAATACACAACATAAAATCTATCCATTCTAACATTCTTAGAGTGTAATAGACAGACATGGAATAGTAGACATTTGGAAAAATGAAAATGTAAATATTATTCGATATTTCGTATGTTAAATTCTATATTTGTCAACATTCATACAAGAACTAAATTCCATATACTTAAGATATCGAATATAGCATATATATATTTGCTTTCACTCGAGCAAAAAGATGGAGTTATTCGAATTAGAGATAGAGATATTATTCGAAATAAAACCTCAACATTATTTAATAATGTAACAATGGAAAAAACTGAACATTATGCAGTGATTCAATTTGTTGTAAAACACATTCAAATAATGAAAAAAACCTGAACATAATTCTGCTTTATAATAAACAATAGTATGTGTATGGGTCGTATTTTTTTAAATAAAGTTCTACAAGTTTTGGAGACAATTCTCAAGATGAACATCCAAAAACTCAATTTACGTCAGTGATCATTGCAGATATACGGAATTAAGTTTCAGCATATCTTCGATTGAGTGAAAGATATATAGTAAAAGCTCTAAGCGAAGATTAGGAAGAATGAGCAACTTTTGTAACAACTTTCAGTTTCCAAAAAGCAGTGTCTACAATGCGATTTTATCAGCAACATTTGGAACAACATTTTAGAAAATATAAATACAGTTTTGTAGATAGTTTTATTATTATAGATAAGACCTAATTATACAATCATGATCCACTAAGGATTGGTGTGTACCCGACTGTTTGGTTCCGGTGCAAATTTGTTTCTAGATATCGAAACATTAGTTCGTTTCTAATGTTAGTTTTTTGAGAGGAAAAAAGAATTTTGTGAATAGATAAACTCCAAACTGGTACAAAATATGCTATATTATCTTTTGTTAGTTCCACGCTCTGGTTCATGATATATATATAAAAGTAGTTTAATGGTTGGTTATAACAATATTAGACAGTAGTATTAATTTCCTATAGAAATGTTCCGAGTAGATAAATTTAGACAGGAATTGATAAATTTTATACAATCTTGTTTAAAATAGTTGTGAATTAAATACTTTAAAATTAAAAAATACAATAATACTTTTAAATTAATTTGATTTTTAATAGATCTCAATTTTCCACTCAATTTTAAAAATTAAAAAAATTAATTATGTAAATATATGACTATGCACTGAGATAGATAAATATATTAAACAATTTTAAAATGTTTTCTTATTTATTGTTTATTATTATACTTCAATATTATTATTGTTTTCTTGATTAATAAATTTTATTTGTGTTTGTAACCACTTTAATTTTGAATGTGTTATTTTACGACATTGTGGAATTTTATGTTACATTTCAAATAAACAACTTTTTTTTTTATCATTTTCACCCAAACGCAACATCGATTTTTGTAAACAACTTCAGATGTATCTGTAATACATTTTATTTAAAAACTTTTTTATTGACCGAACACTCAAAAGAAAGCTTTAACCTAAGCCTAGGAAAAGCTTGGTTTATATACAACACATGACAACTTCAATAGAAAAAATCAACTTTCAAAATTGTCATACAACTAGAATTGGCATGAGACACTCGAACGGTCACTACACCTAAAACAATGGAAACTATTAACAGATCAGAGTTTAAAAGTAGACACGATTTTAAAGTCCATAACGATAACATATAACGCAGTCGTTTGTTTGGGACGATTGTTTTTAAATAATTGATGGCAACTGTAATCATGTTACAATTATAAAGCATTATTTGATTTAATTTAAAACTAATTATTAAAATTTTTATAACCAACTTAACCTTATATGTATAATAATATACCAAATACTAACTATAAAATAAGAAGGTGGGTTCTTTCACCAAATCGTAATTGAAGTAGACTGGACTATATCAATTATTTTTTTTCTAAAAGCATGCGGCATACCTATAATCCATATATTTTTGAAAGATTCTTCTTTTTTCTATAGTGAATATTATTACAATTATTTTGAACCATTTTAACGATGATTGAAAAAAATATTGATGTGTTTAATAATGAATGTCCACGTGCGTTATCATCAGGATGAAATTTCATGATAGTGGTTTAAGATTAGTTACGTTAACTGATATATGTTTTTTTTTTAATAATTATAAAGACACTCATTTTTTTCTTTTCACCAAAAGAAAACAATAATATAAAGACATAAAAAATATCTTCAAGTAACATGGCAAATAATAATATTCTTACATTTTTGTGAGAAGTCCTGCACAGATAATTTAAGTATTAAATGAAAATTTATGGTAAATTGAATTTCAAATATTTTTTAATGTTTTTCGGACTGACATTGCCGAGTAGTCCTTATTTGCATTCAATTTCTTATTGAATTAGAAAAAAATTGAAATCAATAATTTTTATATTTTGTTTTCATAAAGCATTTAGCTTTGAAGAAGCAAAAGTCAACAAAAACCAAATGATACCGAGACATACCAGTGCCTTCTTTATAATTGTGTTGATTGTTTTTTATGCAAAGAAATTAATAATATTAAAAAAGAAAAATATTGAAATCAAATAGGACAACTTTTTATTTATAATGGCGATTTAAATAAAAAGCAACTAGAATCAAATAATTTTAAAATTTAGTCATTTTTATTTTTCCTATTACATTTATGTTGAATTTGAGTTCATTTAGTTAGAAGGAATCTAAGTATGTATACATAAGATAAAAAAAACAGAGTAAACTTATTAAGACTATTAGGATATTAAAAAGAAAATTTATTTATTGCATATGAAGTGAGTTGGAATTACATATAAATTTTTTAACTAAACATTTAGTGTTCTTCATAAAATCTTGGTTATATCAGTAGGCCGTCAAAGCAGCTCTAACATACACAAAGAGAATTTGGAAATGGTCAGCATTTTCGTGCAATATTCATCTCCTCTATTGACGAATGACTTAAACAATACCACAACCCACAGATGTAGCTTTCCACTTTCCATACAAACACCAATATGTTTTTGGGTTGCGCATTTTTTAAAAATTACCACTTAATTTGTTTATAAAGTTAGAAAGCCGTGATGCTTCCGGGCTACTTCTGTTCTAAAATTTAGAGTATAAATTTACTATACATTTTACACTCGTCAGTAAAAAAGCTTTCACGCTTAAATGTACTAAATGCCATAAAATATCGGCTTTTCAATGAACGTATTCACCTATAAATTACTATAAACTAAAACTAACAAGAGCCAAACCGCCAGCTAATAATACGAAAAAATTAAAGAAAACTCCAACCAAATTGTGCGCAAACGGTAATCGAGCTCAAAAAGGCTCACAACTAAAACCAACTTTATATAATACCTAACTACACAAAATTAATAGCTACTTAATAACAACCTTACCTTTATAGTTTTTCTATTACATGTTTTTAGTTCCCTTAACCTCAGAGCTGCGTCATAACAAAAAAGTATCTTCCCTAAGTATTGATATTAAAATCAACATATTCTCTCTTCTTTCTAAAAATTTGACCACGTAACCTGACAACCAATTTGGTAACAAATTTTAATAACATTAAAGTCTGTTTACCAATTTTCCACATTTCAGCGTATATTTTAACGATATTACATATAAATTTTGACTTAATTAAGCAATGTTCAAACAGTATCTGTACCGAAACCTAAGCTCCTTGTGGCAATGAAAGCGATTTAATATGGTTGCAGATGATTTTTGACACGCTGTGAACGTTTGATAGCCTTAAGCTACGTGTATTCTGTTGATGCATAATCAGTTTGGCAAATATTTTAAAACGAATTATTTACGCACATTTGTAAATGATATTTACAATGATGAATTGAACATTCAATTTGTTAATTTTTCACAAAAACATTGTTACTTAGCAACTAAAAAAATGACACAAATATTGAACGTTTACGATACATTTTAATACTTTTAATTTCAAGTAATCGTATTTGAGGTAGCATACGTTTTAATTTAAGAAGTCTAAGAATCCATGTCTTTAAATTAGTGGAATTATTCTAACTGGGATCCTTATGCGAGCCTTGCATATTCTAACTAACACTCTTAATAAAGCAATTGCCACGTCAAGTCATCATGATATATGTGAAATCTAAATGAAGTTTCTATCGACGGAATTTAAGCAACTAGAAGGAACTGCAATTCACATAAAAAATAGTTTGATGTGTTATTAAAAAATTTTATATTATAAAGTATAAAACTTTTTTAATATAGATCAGCAGTTTTTACTGATATTAGATTATTTTATAAATACACTGTTCGTTTTAGTATACTACATAATAAATTTATCTTCTCTAAGAAAATAATTTTAGTCGGTTTCATTTACCATGAAACCGACTTTTCTGTCAATAACTTGGTCAACAAAGAAAAAATGGCAAATTTGGAGTAAAGTGATTCCAAAGAGGATTCAGCAACATATGCATGCTCCGAAATGTTCCAATGATGGCATAATTTTGATCCATACTTATACTCAGATGAAGAGAATTGAAATGTCAACATCTGTAAATACCGGTGAATCGTCGTGAGACGATTAATTTTTGCTATTTGTTGGTTAAGCATCTTTGAATGGTTAAAGTTTTCAGAGAAACCAATAGGTAGCAATAAGTTGAATCGTCTCTAAGATCGTGTAATTCACTGCCGCTAAAGAAATTTTTATTTTTTCGATTGACATCGATTGAGAAAACAGTTTATAACGTGCAACTGACACGAAATCTTTTTTCTAGGATTGATACGAAATTGAGATCACATATCTGACCCGAAATTTCTATATTGTTCAGTATAGAATTGTCACATCTCATCTCATAAATTTCAGATTGCATATAATAACACCACTTAAAAATTCTACTGCTACCAGGAGCTTGTCTTATCAATTTTTGAAAGATTCTTTGGATACTTTGGAGAAAAAAACAAATGTAAAGACCTGAATTTATTTTGTGTTCCAGTATTTTTTCAGATTTATTGCAGAAAAATAAAATGTTAAGTCTTTAATTAACTAGTTTAGTTAATTTACATTACTGGTTAATGCAAATATAAAACAATATAAATTCAAAATATATTTTTACTCCTCGAATGCCCTCATGCATTTACAATACTGTCGCGTTTTATAAATAAGTTTGTAAATTTGTTAAATTTTGTAGATATGAATATGATGAAGTTCTTCAACCACCACTTTAGGATTAACCTAAATTGATACATCCTCCGGAAGGCCTTCAGAAATCACACCCCACTTCTCGTATAAATAAAAAGCAAGGTCACGAAAAGCGAGCGGCAACGGTTTATAGCTTAAAGAAGAGCACATATAGGACTTAAAATCACGTGATTTATAATTATGTGCTCTCATGCCAAAAGAGCACTTCCAAATATGTGCTTGTTGAATCATTATCAGTTTCTTAATAAGCTCTTGCTGCATTGCTTTCCCATCTGGAATCGCACCTAAAAACTTACACAACAAAGCAGAATCAACGCTACCGGAACTATCGTTATCAGCAAGAAGTTGCAAACCATAACCTTCCATTGGCATATCAACTAAGCCTGGCGTGTTTAGAACATCAGAACCCACATTTAAGTTGAAGTTATACTTTTTTATCCAGTAAAGAAACTTTCGCATGTCATCTTCACTCATGGCTGGATTCCTATTCACACTATCCATTACGCTCAAAAAGTGTGAAACACCACTAGCCAACTGCTTACGCTCCTTTAACCACTCGGGACTCTTTGCACCTTGCAACATTCTTTCAAATTTCTCGTCAGTACCAGACATACCCCTGATAACGCCAGTCTCCTTGACAAGTACTTTGGCAGGCACATAACGGCTACATGAAACAGTACAGCTTTTCATGAAGAGTGACGTCTTTTTAAACTGCTCAAATTCCTCTTTTGAGAGTGTCTTTTTAGCATACTCTAGGTTACCAGTTTTGTCCTTTAAGCAGATAACATAATGATTCTCACGCTCAGCTGGAAGAATGTACGTAATAACTTGAGATGGATTTACATTCTTCATTACACGCATCAGCCCTTCAAATTTTCCGATGCCTCTTCTGTAATTTTCAATTGCTAAGCCGCCTTCAGCCATTTTTACAATTTTCACAATACAAAACCGAAACAAATTTTGACTAAAAGTTCTGTAAGGAACACAAATTCATTTTATATTCTGTACACAAAATTTATTACATATCAATTTTTTTATAAAGTTCAATTAAATAGCCTACTTAACACATTTATATATGTTATTTATTTTTTTTTAGTGCTAGAATTTTACAAATAACTGAACAGTATTTATGACGTTTTCGATTAGTAAATTTGTGCTTATTTTTTCAATCGAGATGCTCTTTTATCGCATTTTTAGTGCAATTTTATTTTCGGTTAGTAAGTCTATCACAAAAAGGTTATTACTCTGTTCGATTGGGTAACAAAATTTGACACATTGAGAGTTAATCTAGATTGAATCTAGATTTACCAATCGAAAACGTCCTTAGATGAAATAGTAATTAAAAGATTGATTTTAATAATTGATAATAATAAGATGATAATTGATGATGATAATAAGATTGATTTTAATAATTTGTGCTTTAACTTATATTTTTCTTTATATAACTGAACTAATTAAAAACCAAACTGCTTACAAGGATAGTTTGAAAAGTTTTGCTTTGCTGTTAATGTCATCTCAATTAAGTAGAGCTCTTCTAATAAAGTGCGATATTTATCAAGTATGATGTAGTGGAAATTTTTCTAAATTCGAGTTATTAATATCAATCTAAAAATCAATATTTATTAGATAAGCTAAAAAGAGAGTCTATGTTCAATTATATGGTTATATATGTGCTTATTTTAAATTATTCCAACAGACGGACGTATGACAGGACGAATAATTCTATTACATTTCATATTATTCTATATTAAACAAACTAAATTAAAAAAATTTTACTTTCTTATATTTCAAATATTACAAATCTTATTTAACATTTCTTTGTTTTTGTTATTGTTTAAGTCTCTCTTTTTCATTTCCGTGATATTATATTTCATTCGGAATTTATTGTTTCATTCCATAGTTTGAAGTAATCTTTCGTTGCATCTTCGCATCATCTTAGACACAGTTTGTCTGGGTTATTTTGACGTATCGCATTTAAGTTATTGTTAAACTACGATATTCTTTCCTTGTATTTTTAGTTTTAGAAAACTTTCCTCTTATTTCAAAAATTTCCATTGGGATTTATTTAACTACACTATTCAGTTGTGGAAGGTTATGTAGTTTGCGCACATCTTCGTGTCATCAATATTGTTCAACTCAATTATGGCGATGGTCGCCGAGGGATCATTTCTTAAACAACAAAAGAAAATTATCAAACAACTCTGATGAAAATAATATCAATGATGGAATTTATACTTTATTTTATTTATTTATTTTTCTGCAATTGCACTTGTATATTTTTTTCCAAAAGATTTACAAAGTTAATGCGTTGAAATAATGCACAAAGGTGATATAAAAGAAAAAATTAAAAGATTTTTATTTTCATAACGAGTGAAAAGACAAGTAAAATGTATTTTAGTTTTCTTTGAAATTTCATTTAGAATTTATGCAAAAAAATCTGCAATTTTCTTAAAAAATATTCAAAAAGATATTCTCATTGTTAAATAACTTAATATTTGCGTTTCAACAGTTTTCAAAGAAATTCTGTAGTTTCGAAATAAAAAAAAAATAAAGAAAATTTAAATTTAGTCTCAACAAAAGCTAAGATGTATATTTATATTTGACAGTAAAAAAGGAGTGCATATAAATTATTCTTGATTCTTTTTCTTGAGTTAGTGCTATTACGCATTTTTACTCTATAACGGCTGGGGGGCTTATCTCTACCCCACACTAGGCTGTAACTAGGCTAAGAAATCATATCATTTATTTGTCTTTTAGTTGATGACGAACCTTAAATCAGCATATCTTCCTGAGAGTCCAGAAGTGAACTTGAGGATTGTTAGGGCGGGGTATGCATATATATAAATATAGATATCAGTAGTTGACAAGTAAAAGACGGGTTCCCTTACTCAGACCTAAGAAATATTGTAACATATTAAGCACGTAAACATATTAAATAAAATAGAAAATTGTTATTAATATCAACATTTTAATCCAAACTGAATTTTGAATTTCATTGCAGTTTCTTTCCATTTAATCCTATTTATTGCTGGCCTTTAACAACATCCCACTCCCATTATATTGGTCAACTCTATGTATCTTGAAATCATTTTTCAATAAATATAAACTTTAGTGGAAAAATTATATTAAATAAAACATATATGTGGGTATCTAAAATTGATCCTTCATCCGTGACTTCATATTTGAATAACTTCAAAACGAATACTGAAGGTCGAATAACTTGGCTCAACAAATTTATACGTAAATGATCGGTTATGAACTCAAAAAAAAAATAGTATTTCAATAGTCTTGTAATATTTTTTGATCTAAATTAATGTATGAAAAAAATATATAAAATATATAACAATTAGTGCTTTGAATATATATTTAAAATCGTGAAATAGTTTATAAAATTAATTAAAACAAATAATTAGAAAAGAATATAATATTAATATTAACACAATAAATAAAATAAGTCCTACATTGCCAACGAATTGCATTCCTATCAACTACGATGTCAACCCCTTCACTTTAGACACATAAGAAGTCAGTGCATTACTTAATTAGATTCAATTAAATTCATTAAATAAGTGAAAGTTCTTTAATAAGTGGTCAGCGTTTAATATAGCATAATAACTATAAGTGCAATAAAAAAAATAAAAGCTAAAGTGTCAAAGTATCAGTTAATAGCATCTTGTAATAAAACTTAACTGCAGCTAATAAATCTGAAAAGGAATACCAAATATCAAATATTATATATAAAATGCTGGTGTGTCAATTTCTACCGTATGGCTACGTGATAGGAAGAATCAAACTTTAAAATAGTTTGCTATTTGAACGAAAAAAATGTAAAAGAATAAATGGCAATGAAAATCGAATTAAAATTAGCTTAACGTAGAAGCACAATAACAACAAATTATCATCCATGCTGTTAAAACACAACGAATAACACTGACTCGTTACCTTATCCGAAAGTTGGATGACAGAACACTTAAATTATATAGAAGAGCTATTGTATAAGAATTGTATAGAAGAACAAAAACAATGATTCCATGGATGAGGACCAAGGGAATTACAAAATTGGAGTTCTGCCACAGTCAATGTGTTTCTTATGCTTATATAGCATATTAAGCATTATTATTTTAAAAATATCATTTATTGATTTATTTTTTATAAATATTAAATTTTAATAAATAAACTAAAAAAATATTAAATAATTTTAAATAATACATTTATAATGTATAATATATATTCAATACATATGTTATAAAAAGTTCAGGTTGTCTTTGATGAGTTCGTAGTAGAACTATTCGATTTGAATAAATTTGGGTAATTAGAAAAAAGCCTTTTTTCCATCCTTTTTGAGCACATGTTTGTTCAAGGTTTATCTTTTGAAGTTCAGGACGAAAGTTTGTGAATACAACCATCCTATCCTATTCTAGCCTAGGAGGCAAGCCTTTTGGGACTAACAATTTTGAGTAGCGTTATGTGTTTTAGGTACTTTGTTTATAAAAGCATAAAGTGCTTGAAGTGTTTCTTTTCAATTATTTTAAATTTTGTTTGTATAAAAACTATGGTGTGACAACCCAAAAAAAAAATTGCCTTAACATTATAAGAGGTGTTTTTATTTGTTCAAGGAGCGCAAAACTTTTCAATTGCCAAAAGGCACCGAAATTTCTTAGAATGACTCTGCATTCACAATTTTTATTTCTTAATCTAATATTGCAAATATATAAATTTTATTGAAGAATTGCATAGAGTTGGTCGACACCTCAAATTCAATTAATAAAAAGAAATAACTATAATTAATTAATTCAAATAATTCTACAGCGAGTTCATGATTTCCTTCTAATCTAATATAACACAGCAAGTAAATTTGTTAACGAACTTTCACAACAAAACTCCAGAAAAATGTGCGAACATAAAAGTCAAGTACGGCTTTGGGTCAGTTGGTTAAGTTGGCGCTGACTCTGAGCTTTAAATTTAGCAGGTCACGAGCTCGATTCTTAGTACTTGCAGTCCCAAAAAATAATTTATGAATAATTAAATATGAGAATTATTTCCTAGACCACTGATGATGGGTATTTGGCAATACTCGATAGTCGACAGCTGTATAGTCAGCCAAAAATTCAATTAATTAAAATAATATAAAATTTTGTTATTGCAATTCATTACTGTTTGAAACCTAATGTAAGACAGTAAGCAATAAACAATAAATTGTTAAAACTATAAGTTAGATAAACACAAATCAAGTACCGTATAAAGTCAATTGTATAAAATGTGACTCTGCTCTTCGTATATATGATCAATTTAAATAAAAAAATTTTAAAAAATGTTTTTAAAGTCTACAGATTATAACTATTTTGTAATATCTAAAATAGCTGTATGATTAGACATTAATTAATTAATTAAGAATTAAAAACTAGTTTTTTTTAACTCAATATTCACCCTATTTCTATTTAAAATATTTGCGTCAACAAGATAAAATATATAATTGTACTACAATATAATATTTAAGCTTGTTAAATTAGTTAACAAATTAACTAATTTCTTCTATGAAATGTAGAAATGTATGTATTTTAAAGATTTTTTTTTTTTAAGCAACTGAATTTAATCTAAGCTCATCCAAATCTCTACATCTATTGTACTTACCTAATTTCCCTAATGTACCTAATTTCAAGTAATTTTTAAAACCATTATTCCAATTGTTCAATTTATGTTCTGCTAATAGATACAGCCATTTATTTATTTCCAAATGGCGATTATTTCTATCTGCGAAAGCAGTTCTTCCTGTTCTAGCTTCATTTTCAACTATTCTTCTTATAAGAAGAAAAGTTAATGATGGAGGTAATAATCAAAATCTTATATTATTTATTCGTGTTTATTCGTAAATTATCGAAATTCAAAAACTAGTTTGCCTTCCAACAAAAATACATACAGGCAGTCAACACTCAATCTATCGTCATACGGACTAAAATATTTTCTTGATATATAGTTTTCAGAATTTCTAATATCTTCTTTGCTGTATTGCAACATCGTAGCTAACTTAGTATGTTATAAGATTTTGAAACGATACTTGCGAAGGGTATACATATAAATAAAGTCTTTAATTGGGTTACAATATCGATACTCAACATCTTACTTAGTCTCATCTGCACATTGCATTTATCATACAAACTGAAAGAGCTTAAACACACCTAAAGGCCTTAACAAAGCTTTAATTGTTCTTTAAGGATAGATCTTAAACTTACCTAATATTTTTAGAAAGTTAGTTCTTAGCATATTTAATACGTCTGTCTTAAGAGAATTACATATTTGTGATAAATAATTTTATATCACAAAAAAAAAAACTAGAACTATTAGTAAACTTTGTAACCATTGTCAAAACTTTTTCCCTTCTCATAACAGAGTAAGATAAGATAAAGTAAAAAAGTGCATCATTCGACTATTCACTTTGTTTAATTATTACCTCACTTCGAAGAATTTTGCTTACTTAATTTATATTCTTAGTTAGAGAAATTTCACAGCATTTAACTTTCATTTTACTGCATTATCGAAGAGAAAACTATTTTCCCCACTAAAAAAAAATTAAATATTCACTTTGTATCTACGAGTCTTAAATAAATAAATGGATTCCACTAGATATGTAACTCTTTGTGCTGATTTTGGCTAGCAAAGCTCATATGTAAACACTAAATAAAATAAAATAAAATAAGATAAAATAAATAAATCTACATATTTGTACAAACTTACCAGGAACAAATATTAAAGCAACAAATAAAATAATCCAAATTGATGCTTGCATATTTTTAATATCCATTAAAGGTGAGGAAATGTCCAAACTAATCCTTTTAGATAAATTATTACGGAGCAAAAGCTGCAAAGTATCTTTATTTTTTGTATTTCTATGTAAAATTGAACAAATGTATAATAAATTTTTTTATTTTTTTACTCTGTTTATTGTTTTTTCTCGTTTTAAGTTTGTTTATTTATTTGTAATTTTTGAATTTAGCCAAATCCAATAGCAAGAAAACTCATGCTTTGGAAGTTTTGTGGTTTGTGCTGGTTTGTGTATTTTAAAATTGTACAACGTATCGAGGTTAGCATATTTCACGTGTTATGTTATTTAGATAAATTTTGCTTACAACACTTAAAGTAAACACAATGTATTTTAAAATTTAATAATACCAAGTTTGTATAACTTTTACTGTTTATAGATTGCGTTTAACTTCAGCTACAAATAGCGACCCTAAAGGATATGAAAAGATATGTGCAATAAATTTGCTATAGATTTAGATTTGTTAAGCTGATTGCTTACAAAATTGCCTAAAAATTGATATGAACGTGTTGAAGAAACATCAGGATACAAGAATACGAAACTAAAGGATAATAAAAAAAATGAACAATTGTTCAATGAAACGTGAAAGGAAATGGTCAACAAATAAAATGTTATGGACGACTGATTTTTGAATGAGGATATCTGCTAAGATTTTTTAATACAACAATGAAACACAAACTCAAAACAAAATATAAAAAAAAAATTTATAAACAGAAAGATATAAGCTCTAAGTTAAGTGCCTTAAAAAAACAAAACAAAAAGAAAGACTAGAAAAAAATTTAATAAAGTATTAGAAAAGTTTTGACAAAGGATAAATGCTTGTTTAGGATTTAAGACATATCAGTTTTAATTGAAAGTAATTCGGTAACATAATTCGGTTTGTAATATGTAATTTTTTCATTTATTTGATTTTCACTTCTATATTTTTGCACATTTGATTTCAATGTCTTTTCTAGTTACTTAAGTTTTCATTTTGTTAGTTTCATATCAAACTAACTCGGCACACATTTTATTTTACTACTGCACTGTTAATGCAACGTTCATGCACCAAAGTTATGTGTGCTGACAGCTGTTTAAGTGGCATAATTAAGTGCCACAAATTAAAAATTACTACCGTTGCTCTTTTGTCTCTTCAGTTTATAGTGGCAATTAAAAATAATTAATATTTTTTTTTTAATTATTTTTTTTTTATCATTTAATACCCGCTTATTTTAAAACATTTGTTTCTGATTAAATCTACTGACTTCATTCATTATTATTTATTTATATTTATATTTTCATGCGCAAATCGTACGACACATTCCACCGGCAGAAATTAAACTGAACCTTCAAACAATTTTATTCTATAGCAACGGGGCATGATTTTAGATTTTTTCTCCACATACAAATTTACTTAAACGGTTCGGTTTCCGTGTCGTATACGCAACCTACTGCATAATGCGTTTACGAAGTTTCTATGTTATAGTTCGGCTTTGACTCTATGCACATTTACACTGTTTAAAGGCAAAACTGTTAACAACATGAATTGTATTAAATGTAAATGTATTGAGTGGATCATATTTTACAGTGCAATTATAGTTAACATACAAGCCGCACTACTGTTAATGGTTGCTGTTAATAACAGATTAGCATAGCGTTTTTTAATACGGGTTTGTTGCAATAATAAGATTTAAGATTTATATTTGTAATAAGATTCTTTAAAGTGTACGTTTAATAAATTATTCTCAATTTTATTAAAATAATATTCTTATTACGTATTTAATCGCCAAATGATAAGCTATATACTTCCGAATAGGTAAGTGGTTTCTTGTGAAGAAATTTTTAAGTGGACCTTATCAATGTGTTTTCAGACACGGCAAATCCGTAACATACCAAATATTAACTGTGTTTTAAATCCTAGAAAAGACCTAAGAAAAATAAATTGACACACAATATCTATTTGTCGATATGAAGTATTCTTATGCCGCTATATTTGATTGGGACGTAACATATTGCGAAAAACCTCTCCGAATCGTTTCATACCAAACAAGTTTTTAGACAGGCCAACTCATTGTCGTAAAATTTCTTCAATATAAAGTTGAAAATATTAGTCTGAACAGTAAATTTGAACTATACTGGCACAATATTTTCCAAAACTTTTATGCTACTTGTGTATGTGGATGACATTGATATTATTAGCCTACTTACACGCGACATCAGTGCATCTTTTTGCAACTTAAAAAAACACAAACGAAGCAAACGGGTCTTGTGGTAAATAAAGAAAATCAAAATACATTCTGTACTTCCTATATATTCTAAAGTACTTTCTAACAACAAAAAAATTTCGTGAGCACCTTGGAACCTACGCCACTATTGACAAATATTAGGTCGAAGTTGTGAAATTTGTTTATTTTGGAGCGAAAACAAAGAACAAAAATGACATAAACCTAGAGATGCAACAGAGAAACACTCTTGTTAACACATGTTAGTTTGGGGTAAGTAAACAAGAAATTAAGCCCTCTTTCGACAAACAAATATTATGTTTTACATGCCAATCCCATCTTACATGTCTTGCTGTATGGTGCAAAAGATTGAACAATAACGAGAAGACATTCGAAAGAAAAATTGTTCGGAAGATTTATGTTGTCTTACGCATTGGTAACGAGTATCGAATTAGCTGTAACGATAAGCTGTATGAGATGTATACTACGACATTGATTATGTCAATGCATAACATTATAGCGGTTTCGCTGGCTCGGTCCTGACATGCGAACGAAAAAAAGTGCTCCGGTTCGAAAGGTGTATGATTTGGTACCCGCAGATGGAAACTCGGTAGAGCACGTTCGCATTTTTAATGGAAGGACCAGATGACCAATGATTTGGTACTAACAACTGGCAACAGAGTCACTGAATATCTACTACGAATATGGACTATTACAATATATCTATACAAGACATTGGTTTTTTTATTTTGACTATGAAATCACATTACGAAGTAAATGTAGCTTGCTAGGATATAGCATGAATAAAATTTAAAAACTTCCAAAAATAAAAATACAGAGAAACTAATAGTAAATCTATATACTAGACATTCATAGACATACATATACTAAAAACTTAAGAATGTCTGGGATATGGATGCTGTGTTATGTTAACTCATTATTGGTATGTTAATTACATTGTATTGTTAAATTTCGTTAACAGAAGATTTTTAAACAAATAACATTTTAAATAATAATCTACATTACCTGTGTTCCTTTGCCACTGCGAAAAATCTGTGATAAACCAATTATTGATAGTAAGACTTATTTCTAAGCACAACCTTAAAAAATCTGCTCCTTCCTTATATTTTTGAAATTACTGAAGACATTACGTTAACAGCTCGTGTTATTTTCTACCTATTGTAAACTAAAAAAGTACATTTAAACACTAATGTACATTATATTTATACAATTACCTTCATATTCCATGATAAATATGATTAATAAAACTTTACAGTAATTTATTTGGCAAAAATTGAGAAGTAGTTAAAAGTTACTACCATAGAACATGCTTTTTAGATAAGAAAAATCATTACCATAGCTGAGGAATCCCTATTAAGATTGAAATAGTTATTTGATATCAGTATAAATAGAATAAACATAGTTTTGCGACTATGTTATTGGTTGCCAGAATCATAATGGTACTATTATTAAACATATTATTACTTCAGAAGAATTCATACACGTAAAATGTATTTATAACAGTTGTTTAAGCTTTCAAAAATATCACAGCAAAACAAAAATATATCCAGTTAATTATTCCCCAGTATTTGGCACGATAAAATTTTTGTCTATAAGCTACCACATTGATGTCAATATACATTTTTGCCACTGGTCTCTGTAAGTCACATCTGGAGAAATTAGTCAGCGACACTTATTTGACGCTTATTATTAATAGTGCTCTTAATCAACATAACAGAAACGCTTAACATGGATATTTTAAGAGCTGTTAAATATTAAATGTTAAAAATGAGTAATCGTTCATATAAATTATATTACCTTTACTTTTATTTAAAACCTTCAATATCAGCTTTTTTTACTAAATTTCGCATCTTAGATTGATAATGGATTACATAAGCCAAATTTTAAAATAAATAATATTTGATTTATAACAAAAAATCAAGTTATTAAAGATTCTTCCGCATCGTTCAAAGGTTATAAGTCATCTATGTATCTGCACATAGCAGGAGCTGCATTGTGCTGTCAAATAAATTAAAAGAAAGTTCATGAAAAAATCAGAAACTTATGTTGGCTAATAAATGGTATAAGTTGATAAACAAATAATAAGTAAAAATATATCTAAATTAAATTTGAGAAATTAAAATGAGGAATATATTTATTAATAAAATTATATTTGATAAATTTATATAATTAGATTTTGCGTACTTACTTGTCGTTTTATTAAAAAAATATTCGTTAAAAATAACATCTCCATTTTGTTTCCATTAATACAATTCTATAGCTAAAATATAAAAAAAATTAATATAAGTCGCCCTCTCAAATTCAACATATTCCTTCACAATCAAGAACTGATTAATGATATCGTCTACCACGACATTTGGTAGAAGATTTCGAAGAGCTCGAGGAAGACTGCTCATTAGACAGACTATTAGAACGATTAAGTTTACGATCATTTCTTAAAGCGCTTGTTCCAGTTTTTCCAGATGTACCATCTGTACTTGATGTAGCCATTGTAGTGAAATCATCATTGTCTGAATTCAAATCCGACCAGTTTATGTTAGTAGAAGTGGTTGTTTCATTTTCACTGTTATGGTGTTTTTTCTTATAACAACATCGAGCTCTTGGATCATTGGCATCAATATACGTATTCCAATAGTTTGGTGAAGCGTTTTGTAATCTTTCTAAATAACTTAGATAAGTACAATATGTTAATTCTTTTTTTTTAGTACAGTCGCTTCTGTGATGATAATTACAAAGCGGGTCAAAAATCCAATTACGTGGTCTGTAAGGTAAATTTAAATGTACTAATAACAGACGTAATTCCGAAACTGGGCATGATTCTGTAGCTGCAAAAAACTCTAAGGCACGTTTTATTATTACGTCAACATCTTCATTTTGGACAATTTTTCGGACTTCTTCGCAATCACCACCACGGGATAAATACAACAAAAATGATGGTGGCATTATAGTAAAGCGTACACATTGCATTAATGATACTAAATAAATACTCCGTTCTTCCCAACAGTGATCCAGCCAACGTACAACGGAAAAGAAAACTTCACTTTCCATATTTACCTCAATGTAATTGGATGAGATTAAAAATTTCAATTCTTCAACAGTTAAAAAGAGGAACTCTGCAGTGCATGTTAAATGCAGATAAAATTTACGTACACGTTTTAGCATAACTTCTTTAAGCTCCGGAAAGTCGTAAGAGCGTGCTTGAAAGAATGCAAAAAAAGCTACGTCTTCGGTAAAATATTCCTCATTGCTAAAAATTTTCCAACAGGTCTCTATCAATAATGGAACTTCGAAGTATATTGCTGCTTTTATTACTTCCATAACTCCATCACATTCAATCTTTCTGCTTTTATCAACCATCCAGTAGTATAACACCTGAAAAGCTCCAGGACTTATGATATCATCTGGCAACTCCAGAGTTGTAACACTAGGGCGATCCTTAAAGAAATTAGAATAAGCTCTGAGAATCATTTTGTGACATTTGAATGCACAGTTTCCTATTTTGATATTGACATCACCATTGGATGTATCTTTAAAAACAGTTGATAATTTATCATAAGTATCAAAATCACGATGTTTTAAAGTCTCGCTCCAATTAGGAATTGAGTTACGAAAACCAATTTCATGTAAAGTTTTTGGAACGGTTTCTTTTAAATTTCGACGAGTAGAGCTCACTGTAGAATCTGGAACAACAACAAGGCTGTTTCAAAGAGATAAGGAATAAAAACAAAACTGTAAATATTAAATAAAATATTCAATAATTAGAAATGTAATATATAATATTACATTGTATAAAATGTGCAATATAGAATATAAAATATAGAATATAGAACCTAAAATATAGAATACAAAATATAAAATATAGAATATTGAATAATGAATATACAACATAGAATATAGAATATAAAATATAGAATAAATAATATAGAATACATAATATGGAATACTGAATATAGCACTTAGCACATAAAATACAGAATATACAATAAGATTAGATATCGAATAAGATTAGTTTAAAAAAACAAAAACAAAGTTATTATTGTGATGATGTTTTATTCTTGTTTGTTCAAAGAATTATTCTTCCAAATTAACATATCGTTGCAAATATTTTAACTAATTTTTTAAATAAATTTTTTTATAACAAAGCCATTTAAATGACTAGAATATTATCGAAACAATGTTCTCTTATCGTCAATTTTAGAATATATTGTAGGGTGCTATTGTAAATCAAGTGAATAGAGTATATAATTGATAGCAATGAAGCTTTTTTTGATCAAGAACGCATACACCATTACTATTTTGTGCGGTGTTGTAATATTATCCGATTTTCAAATTGTGTTGCACAATTCTGGCGCAAATTATATTCTTAAATATTTAGTTAAGTCGTAGCAAAACATCAAGTGAATTTACTAAAATTGGTAGTAAGTACTATGTTATGCAGACTGTTATTTTCACAGCAAAAATGCAATTGTTGTTTTTCTCAATGTACGTTACAAATTTGAAAATGGGAGTAACAGAGAAATTTCGATTAAAACTTGGTTACGGTAATAAGTGCCTCGTCACATTAATCAAAACAGAGTTATAGACTAATATGTGTCTAAATGGCATATATATTTATGTATGTATGTGCATTTTTGCGTGGATATGTGATTTTATCTACATAAAATATATTATCATAATATGCCTTTACGAACATAATGTGGTCTAAATAGACAACCTGTACATTATACAACTACCATCATTCATTTATAGATGTCACTGAGTAAAAAAATTTCTTTAAAGCTGGTCTTGTCAATACTATCTCCAACTGTGTGTGAAAAGCTATAGTTAATATAGTCTTAATAACTGACGCAAAAGTACAACTAAAGCCAGAAATTACAAAATTATTTGTATTAATAAAATTTTATGTAACTTACCTCTCCTGTAGACAGGAAGAGAGTGTGTCATCTTTATTCATATTGAGTGTAATTAATATATATATATTATTATTTTGTAAATTCGTAGTTTAAAAGTACTTAGTTAATAAAAATATAGAGTACATTAAATAGCACAAAAGTTTAACTGATTTGCATGTCGAATATAATACATATAATCAATAACTATGTCATTTAAGAAGTTTAATTGTCAAGCCCATGGCAAGCTATGTCCAAATTTAATAAATTTAAAAATTCAAAATAAAATAAAGATTAACCATAAATGTTACATGCAGAGAATACAGAGTTGTATTTTTTAAATATATTGTAGTTGTCTTTCTAAAGACTTAACAATGAATTAAATAATACATTTAATACATTTGTATTAGTGCTGTTCATATTCGAATTTACGAAGTATTCGAAGAAATTCGAATATTCGAATAGTAAACGAAGTCTTCGAAGTTGAAAAAAACTTCGAAGTTTTTGTGAATTTTTGTTCTCGAAGTCTTCGAAGTTTAAATGTAGTGAAAAACTTCGAAGACTTCGAAGACTTCGTAAGCAAAAGGTGAAGTGAGAGCGCACAATGCAAACAAACGTGCATCACACAAATTATTTGAGGGATGAAAGCGTTTGCTTTGTTTGTACGGTTTTATGTTTTTTGTTGTTATTCTATGCAGAAAATTAATAACATGTTTTTTTGTTTTATTTTATTACGGAAAATTTATTTTATTATTAAATATGTATTAAAATATATATTATTATTAAATATGTTATTATTAAATATTATTTATATTAAATAAAAAATTTACATTTTAAATAACTTATATTTATTATTTATATTTAAAAAATCATATTTGAGAAAATTTTTAATATAATATAAAATATATACGTAATAATATGAAAATATTGATATTGATGGATTTTATTAGTAATGGAATTTTATAAAAATTTTCATTTTCCTTTAAAAAGAAAATCACAAATTAAAACCTTGAAAATTAGTTATGAAAAAATGAGTTTCGCTCATTAATGCCTAATTATTTGACCTGTATGAGCTGTGATGATCACGCAGGTAAGCGCAAATTTATTTTTGCATTATAAAATTTTGAATGTTTTGTTGTAGTTACAGTTATTTTACTGTTTATGGAAAATTTTTAAATCCCTTATTCTAGGAAAAGAAATACATAATATTATAAGGAAGTATCTAAATAAAATGTAAATTAGTGTATAAGCAAAATTGTATAAAAGAAATTCCATCAAATTTTCATGTATTTTATATTATATTAAAAATTTTCATAAATATAATTTTTTAAATAAAAATAATAAATATAAGTTATTTAAAATGTGAATTTTTTATTTAATATAAAAAATATTTAATAATAACATATTTAAAAATAATATATATTATAATACATATTTAATAATAAAATAAATAAATTTTATGTAATAAAATAAAACAAAAAACATGTTTTTAATTTTCTGCATAGAATAACAACAAAAAACATAAAACCGTACAAACAAAGCAAACGCTTTCATCCCTCAAATAATTTGTGTGATGCACGTTTGTTTGCATTGTTCGCTCTCACTTCACCTTTTGCTTACGAAGTCTTCGAAGTCTTCGAAGTTTTTCACTACATTTAAACTTCGAAGACTTCGAGAACAAAAATTCACAAAAACTTCGAAGTTTTTTCCAACTTCGAAGACTTCGTTGAAATGCGAATATTCGAATATTCGAAGAACTTCGAATTTTTAAAAACTTCGAATAATGTGAACAGCACTAATTTGTATATCAGAAATACAACGATTAATTGGCAAGTAAAACTTCTGATATAATTTTTTACATAGGTAGTACTAGTTATTTTTACTCGTCAATAGTTTAAAATTAGTTGCTAACAGCTATTTTGCTATAATAGTTCATTCGCTATAAAAGCAATTTTTTTATGATTTTTGGACAGGTTACGGTTATGTCTCACGAACGGCACATTGCGTTTGCTACGCTCATTAACGAGTAGAATACTAGTATATATTTAGGACGTGTGCGAGTTAGGCTAAGTTGATGCTAAACCAAATGGGAGATTTTTTGGGATTGTTTGCACTGCACACATTTAGCCACTTATCAACACGTATCGATACATCTCTACATTACCGGCACAACTTAGTATTTCCCTCATTTAGAACGCAACTTAGCCTAACTCGCACACGACCTTAATATTGTAAATTACTACAATTAACAAATAATTTACATTGAATTCTTTTAAATGTCAACTGCATATTCTTCCTATAAAGTCTTAGTTCTGGTTTAATTGCATCTTCTATGTATTGTTTGGAGCTCTTCCTCTTTGAAGAATATAGTTTCCAGTTTTTGATTATATCTTTTGTAGTCAGTCATATTTTCAGCTTATAACTTTCTCACTAATTGATATATGTTTACTTGACAACCATAGCTTTGCAGACACCGGGTGGTGCATATCATTATATCTCAACTCCCACTGTCATAGAAAATTTAGCATTGGCGTTGAACGTTCTTATTATTAGGCACAAAGAAATGTTCGGAATATCTATATCCATTAAGAATTTCAAAGACTTATTTGGGTTATGTTATACTATTTTATATATGCCGTTGCCTGTCACAATCATTTGAAATGCAGCCACTTAACTGTTTGAAATTAGAGACATATTCGATGCTTCAGTTTACTAGTAGGAATACTTTACTAGTAATAGTAGTATTTTAGTTTTCTTTTATTTCATTGTAAATTCGTTGTATTACAAAGAAATTTATAGCCAGTATATGTATAAAGCTTACAGCTATGGTGTTTTAGCTGTCTGCCGAAGGATTGGATTAATCTATTAACTACTTATCATTAATATTAATATATGTTATTCCTATTAAATTCAATTACACAATATACATATTAAATGTACTACTAAATGTATTACATCGCCTTTTAATTTAAAGTTGCATATCATGCACAACGTGACTTGACTTTCATACAAAACGTAGCACAAACGTAAGAACCCACTAAGGGTTTTACAGATTTTCCTAATTGTTCTACGTCGCATTGCTCGTGAAAGTAATTATTGACACCCAAATCATAATTTAGTTTACTATACGCATCCCTCGAAAGACTGTTTATTGTTCTTTATACAAAATTCCTGCTCTCTTCAATACTCAGTTTCGTTATTACATTACTTTTGCGACAGTTTCCAGCTATTATCAATACCCAAATCATTAGTCATGTTTCTCCACACCTCAGATTTGCAATGCATAATTTAGGGCCAATTTTACTGTCGCTTCGAAGACTTTGTATTTTACAGGCAGAGACACTTTTGGATTTCCCAGGACATTCTTCCAAGTACAATTAATAGCCAATTTGACTTTTTTAAACTTCTCGATCAAATGGGTATCGAATTACGCATTATATTTCGTATTTATTCCTTGGTATTTATAATTCTTTACAACTTCTAATTGATCATTGTTAACGTATCGTTTTTCGTCATTTTTTAACCGTCTAGCATGTTTCTTAAATAGCATAGCTTTTGATTTGTGGGTGTTTATGAATAGTCCATAAGTTGTAATATTCTTTTAATTTATTTATCATATTTTATAATATTATTGGAGAATCTGCAAACAGCACAATATCATCAGCATATAATAGTACTTTAAGTCACATATTAGCAATCATAATACTACCAGGAAGAAATTTACTTAAGTCATCCACGAACAATGCAAACAGGTCTTAAGATGCAACCATATCTCACCCCGGTAAACATTTGGCACCATCTCGTGGTGCATCTTCAGTCCCATACTGTTGATTGCCTTATAGATTTTACAGTATTTTCATCATTTTCTTTGAAGGACCCAGTTGACTAAGTTTGTAAAAGAATGTACATATTTCTTTGTAGTGTGTCGAAAGCTGCTTTAAGAACTACGCAAAAAGCGTATAATTTAGTGTTTTTAGTTACCAGTATTTGACGACATTAAGACCATCTCAATTTTCTTTAGAGATTCTGGTATTCACGTTCAATTTACACAACAGATTATAATTTTCTTTGTTATATACAACTACAGATATACCAATTATATTTTTAAAAAAAGCAATTACTGCAATGCACTTCACTGAACCATTGACTTATGCTTTTTGCTATCATAGTACATTAGGGATTTAAAATTGTATTTATAATACTGCATGTAGTACTTTAAATCTTAAATAAAGTTTTTAATCAAAACGAATGCATGCATCACTTGTAAATAATTTAAAAAATATGTAAAATGTTGATCATTTAAATGAAAATATGAAACCTGACTAAAAACTCAAGAAGGAAATAAAAGTTAAAAGCTTTAAAAATAAAAATTCTTATACAATTTGGATGGGGAATTATACGTATGTGAATGTCTGCTGTATGAAAGTTGGACCAGAACTAAAAACAAGAAATATCCAAAATCAACATGAAAACACAATATGTTACGCATCCCCAAGGCAGCAATTATGAAAGTTTTCGTTTTTCAGAAATAAAATTTTATTTGTTTTAAATTTTTTAACATATTTCTACTTTTGTAGTAGAAATTGTAGTTTGTAAGAAGGCCAAACGAAATGTGAACCAATTAATAAAAACTAAAAGTTTTGCTCATGTTGGTTTCGTGCGTGCACACATCTTCCACATTCACTTTCGGGTCCCCATGGAAAAATGGAAAATGAAAATCATAGCTGCACATTGAGAAAGCAAAGAAGTGTAAAAAATAATTTTAAAAAAATCCGCCAAAATGACATAAAATCTCATAACCTACGAGGGGAGAAGACCGAGCATTTTAGCAAGTACATGAAACTAATTGATACATTATATACAATTAGACCTATCAGTTATTCCCTCTGACGTTCACAGTTTTAATTTTTTCATTACAGCTAATGCTGGAGGGAAAACATATTCATTCTGAGCCAGTGAAAAATCATTTGTGTAAATATTTTTATGCTTCATTAACACATTTTGAAGACATCAGCTGGTGTCCTGTACATTTGCGTATTCCCAAACAGCGCAGCATTGCAGAATGAATTTTCATATTTCGTCCTTAACTCTGTGAAAACGTTGGGTTCTGCGTTTGCTTCTTGAGCGAGTTTCGCAGGAGCTTCAGTACCAACGTATCGCTTCTATATTTTTCTCTAATTTGAATCGCAATTAAAAACAAAATATGACAAAAAGATGGAAAAAAATTAAACCAAACGAAAGCGATTTATACACGTCCCTGAAGCTCCATTCGTACTTATTGCTCAATTTTGTAATTTATTTTGTTTCACTTGGGAATGCGAAATATTAACTTTTGCAATTTTGTCAACGGCAGATTTATGTTTGAATTTTCAATTAAAATTCTGCAATTACGTATAAATTATGATTTAAAAGTGCTGCATATTTGCATTGTTAATGATAACAATTAACTGAAAATTAATTACCCATGTGCAATCTGCTTACGAAGCTTCTTCTAAATTTATGCTCGAAATTCTACTCCAAAAAATATGGAACGCAGGTACGAAAAATTGTGAAAATTGCGGGAAAATCAGAAATTTATGCAGAAACTGTTTTTTTTTTAGTAAATAGTGAATAGTGAATGAATGAATGTGAAATCAGGGAATTTCAATGATTCAAATTACAAGCGAAATACTATACATAATTACAGTATGTACATATTGAGTTCACTAAAAAAAATGTAAATGATAAAAATATAAAATGAAGTTTCAGTTTCCAAAAATATATTTTTTCCTAACTCATTAACGCTTGCAAATTATGTTAAAAATGTGAGAAATTTAATATCCGTTGTCAAGTATGAATAAAATAATATCACTTTCAATGCCAGTATAGTTGTCTCTCAAGGTGGAGACATTATTTAAATGCACTTCCCTAATATTACTACGTTTTCTAATTAAAGTTTTCAAAATTATTTATTATTAACATTATAAACACCGAGTAGCTTAAAATACTCCAGCTTTTATCGCAGATAGATTTGAGTAATAACATTTCATGCTCACAAAATATGATGATGGTAAATTTGTTTCTTGCTTATTCAGAAGACCTTTGTGCCAGACTTTACCGAAAGCCTTTGCGATATTGAAGAATACAATAGAACACACTTTTATATCTTCAATTTTATCTTTTCAATTTCACCAATAATGCGGTTACTTGATCTATAATCGATCTATAGCTTATGTCGGAAACTAAATTGGTATTAGAATTATGACTGATAAAAGTCTATTTTGTCATTTTTAAATTAGATCATACTGTTTGTTTGTTATACAGCTATACCAATATTAAACCCAATTTCTCATGAGTATAAAACCCGTTGAAGATATTATTTTCAATTCCCTCAGCTAATTCATTTTAAACGGTTTTCTCAAAGATGAAATTTGAACTTTGGCAACAGAAATAAAATCACTTCAAACTATTCATCCTAATTCTTACCTAAATTCTTTGCACTATTTATAAAGCTATGTTATGACTAAACTAAATAGTGAAAATAAGATGCCTTTTAGTATTCATCGTGAGATCTCACAGTCGATGTGGTTATCAACTAAAAGTTTGGAAGAGTCAACTTCTTTAAATTAATGAACTTAAATTGTAATCATTTTCATCTAGTATCATCCGAAATCATTTCTTTAGTAAAAACTTTTTGAAAACAAAACTTCATATCTTATTATCTTATCTTATTAAAAAGTCTCATATCTACCAATCAACTAAATGAGAATGAATTTGAAATATTTATATAATTCAAAGGGATACGATTACCAACGAAATATTTGGAAGAGTCAAGTTTTTGAAAATTAATGGACTAATTTGGTAGTTATTTTCATCTAGAATCATTCAAATTCATTTCACCAAAAACTTATTCGAAAGCTTTCTATAGCATATCTCCAACATTTTAACATTTTCACTATAATAATGTCCGGTCTTTGCATCACCTAATAAATCCAATAACTAATATCGATTCCGAGCCATTTACTAAACTTCGAACTTTTTAGTATATTCCGCTCACTACAATCTAACGCTGTCTTCAGTTTTGTTACTCTATCTGCTTTTAGGTGGATCACGAACATGCCTTAGTTGTAGATTCTTACTTTTCTCGAATGCCTATACGTTATCTATTCGTTTTTAATTCGATTTTGAGAACCTTGACAGACTGTAATAGACTTTGTTGGATTTGGAGAGAAATGAATATTATTTAGATTGAAAAAGCAACCGAATTTTTTGGTTTTATATAACAAAAAAATGGCGGCAAAATGGAAAACTAATTCAGGCGAAAAACTGCTGAAATTAAAATTTTACGTATTAATTCAACTGATTGATTCCGTTTGTGTTAATGGCGAAATGAATGCAAAATTAATATTCAAAATTTTGTGCATTGTTTACGATTTCTGCAAAATTTATCCATGCAATTTCGAAAATTGCGCGGCGTGATTGTGAAATGAGCAGAACCTTCGCTGGCGTCACTCCAACGTGTTGCAAATCATTTGATTTTCAAACATTTTCATGTGTGGTTCAGTGATTGTAGCGTTAAAAGGATAAAAACAGATATCGGCACATTGTATCAATTTTCATCGAATTTTCTCCAAACTACCAAAAAATTTCTCATTTTCTCTTTTTGTAATAAATTGCCAGCCAGCGTGTATCAGCCATGCAATTTGCCAATATTGATATACGCACGCTTGGATGCTGCTGTGTGCGCTTCTACGTGCAAATCCGCAATCCGCATAAGGGGGAGGCAATGTGAACACATGTGGATATGCAGAAATTTGACCTATTTTCCCGCAATCAAAACGGCTTACACATTTGCCAGGCCCGTATTTTTCATTTGCGTAAAAAACGCTATGGGAAATTTTTGGCAATTAAATGAATTAAAATAGTTTTTGTTAGCAATTTTAGTTCCAGAAAACTTTACTTTACCCAATATCTGCGTGCCTGATTTGTCCGTCCTTCCGGCGTTTAGCTTATGTAAATCTATATTTAAAAAACGTCAATAACCCACAAAAGCGGAATCAGATTTTGGTTTAAATTGTGCTTTAAATTGTATAAAAAAAACTTTCCAATTAAAATATTTAAAATGTTTATTTTTGTAAAAACAATTTTTCACAAAATTATGCTGACTTCCGCTAGGATGCTTTATGTAACGCTTTATGTAATTACATAGTATGCCATGAAAACATTTGTTAGCAGCGTATTCCGGTATGAGAAAATATAGGTCAGTCAGCCCGTTATAATGACATGTAAAGCAAATGTAGTCGTCGAAAATCTAATTCATGTAAATTCATGTTTTTATGTAAAACAAGAGTTTCGTAATGCAGACTATTTAAGTTAGTACACCCTTTGATTCCCGTAAATATCATTATTGGACTTGACCCAAATTTTCTGACTTTATTATTTTATATAAAAAGTAGATTCCTTTGTAAGAATAGACCTACTCTTTTGTAAACATATCGCAAAGAAACAACCGCTAATTTTAAAAATAACATATGGAACAACAATACTGCTGACTTATTTAGTTTAACTTCTTTGGAATCGCTTCCAGCCTAAATAGGGCTAAATTTTGATTTTTGGAACTACGTGCAAAAATTTCCAGTTAACTGTGAAAGTATTATATGTTTTTGTTAGTATTCGAAATTTAAAAAGTGCATTAGACTAAAGTGAAATTGAAAAACATAATATTCTAACTAAAAACTCTTCATTATTGACTGACTAAGTATATTGACCACTATACTTGAATAAATACAACACTAGAGAAATTCTACAAAACTGTGGCAATGCCAAATTTTTATTTATAGAGACTATTTTCTTAAAAAGGTTTCTTAAAGCTAAAAGTATCTGGAAAAAAATTCCAAAAATGTATAATTATTATTTATTATATTATATTTATTATATATTATATAAGTTAGCAGCCGCAGCATCTCAAAGTCGGTTCCTGCGCTTAGTTTCATTGACGGCATAGTTATGCGATATTATTTGATCGTCTGATTGCTACTAAACGGTAGATCAACTTGTTTGTTTGGAAAAGTCACGCTTGATCTCCGTAGCTCTCAACTTTATGATACAAGCTAGTTCACTTTCTCTTTGGCTTCAGAAAGAAACGCTCGTTCAGGTCTTTTATTCATATATATTTTATTAACTTATATATTTTTATAGATGTTTTACATATTTATAATATTATATATATTTTTATATATTGCATTTAAGTGCAATATCAGTTTTCACCAAAAAAATCATTAATCAAAAACTCGATGCTTTAGATTTTATTAATTTAGATTTAATCACTCTCCAAAGTGAAAATGTTTCAAACAAAGTTTATAATGAAAAATATCCTTCCAAATTCTTAAAATCTTAATTTGATTAAATTTATTTTTATTGAAAGCAAATGAATGTGCACGCTTGCATCGTTTAATTACTTCCTCCACATTATCAGTTTGGAATGCGGAAACTTGAGCATCTGCTTCCGATTAACTTCGGTCTTGCATACATAAAGTGAAACTAGTTCAGAAATTATGTGCCAACAGAAGATGGAAAAACTTTTAAAAATAAAGTACAAATTGACTACTTCTCGAAAAAGAAAAGTTCTAAGAAGATTTATGATTAAAATCAATGCAATTAAATTTTCAATCCTTTTAGTTTTAAATACTTTTACGTCAATAGATATTAATACTCGATCAAAAATGAAAACCTTTTTTTTAAAATTTAATTTCTGTTCCACCGTCCAATAAAAATAAAATAGGAAATTTAAAATTGCAATTGTCCCTCTACAAGTCCTTTGAAGTAGTGCATTTCATGACGGAGACTCAAATTTATTGTATTTAAATTGCTACTCTTATTGAAATAAAATCAATTTGATACATTCTCAATTACTTTTCTTGGGTCAACGTGTTTGCTAAACTTTATTTTTGTTTTCAACAAGTGCCACATTTTAACCCTTGGAAAAGTTTTTAAGTAAAATTCTTTATTCAGTTCCAGTTCCTTGTGTTCAATATTTACAATCAGTTCTGAAGTAGCTCACAAGTGTTAAGGATTCTATTTAAAGTTGGTAATATAATTTCAACAGTTTCTTGTTCTCAGCACTTGTGTACAATCAAATATACCAATGGAATGTGAAGTGAAGCGAGATGAAGCAAAGTGAACTGAAGTAACACATTTTAATGCAGTACTGTGTGCGTAAGCTTCGTCCAAAGATGCAAGTCCAACTTGCCCAAAAAGCACGGAAACCTAAAGCAATAAAAACTAAATTGCACAAATTGCTTTACAAGCATATCAAGTCCTTAAACTTGCAACATTCAGTACAGGACAATCGTACATTTTATAGTTCGTATATGAACTGTCCATAGCGGGTGTAAATGAAAATGGATATTTTAAAAATTTTAAGAATTTTAAGAAAATATTTGATTTGGAATAACGCATGTTGGGAATCATGAAACACAAACAACACTTTGAAACTCAATTAAGAAGCTACCATTGGAGAAATAAGATATGCAGAAATAACCAGACAAAAAATATTGTTGCAATATTGAGTGTAAAAATAGAAGAAGATAAAAGAAGACCACTCTTTCGCAACATATATAAATTTTAATAAAAAAATTCCATCATTTTCCATTTTCTCAGTAAAATCTTTCAATTTCTTCTGTCAATATTTTAGTAAATTTATTTTTTCAAAATAAGCAAAGATTTTATTCTAACAACTTCCATCTGCCAAAAATCAATAATTAATAAATATTTAATTCACAATTTTTAGAGAATACTATCAACATAATTAATTCATATCAATATCCAAGAAATTGGCAAAAAATTTTAGAGTGTCTGAAATTGTCCAATCTATCCAAAATAGCTTTTAAAAAAAACTTGAAAAGTATGCTCACACAGAATGCTCAATTGTATGCTTTATTCAACACAAAACTTTTTTGGTTTCCATAGTCAAAATCAAAAAAAAAAAAACAGAACCAATTACTTTCTCAGTTAGCCAATGTGAGAGAAAGCTCTTTTAGCAAGTAACAGCTTTTTAGATATTATGAAGATATGTTTGATTACGACGGTAAAGATAACGCCTACAGTTTTTTCTACAAATCGATAATACTGTTAACTCTTTAAATCTGATATTTGCGTTATACTCCTGTATATTAACATTAGCTGTTTTCGTGATTAAAACTTTAAGTGTTCTGTAATTTTCCTGAAGAAATATTGAATGGATGGAGTTACGATCCTTCGATAAATAGTGCAATAAACATAATCTATTATAAACCATTTAAAGAAAGTCAAACTATTATAGCTGATTTGTCGCCTTTTCTATTTCCTTAATTAAGAAATTGAAACTCAAAATTATTGTATGAGTTTTAGAGTTAACTATATAGAGTTGCATATTTCAGTTAAGTCTCTACTCTATAAATATAATACAATATCTCATGACTTCACCTCATGATTCATAAGCCATCATGTAATCATCGTTTTTTACAACCAAACATTTGTATTGGACCTCCACTACTTGATATTATTATTCTATAGTCTTATTGAACCTAACTAGACTAGAATCGTTCGAATTGCAATCAATTCAAATTTAGCTATTTTCATACATACTTTTTTAAGTACACTTACGTTCTATAATGTAATTCATATTCATTTTAAAGTCAATTAATAACCTTTTTAAGAACAGAGAACTTTAATATTATTATCTTACCCGACAAGCTCCGTCGCATGTTTGCCGTCGCCATTAATTCAACTATATTTTTAATATATTTATTTTTAAATTGAAATATAAGTATTTGACGATTTATACACTTAACACTCGTTTATATTAAAAACAGCAACTTTCTCCAAATTAATCATTAAAATTATTGTTTTACTTAAATATATTAGGAAAACTTTTTACCGTTTACTCATAAAGCTAGTGTAAAAGTAGTCTAAAAAGTAAAAGATGAATGAAGATAATATAAGAAACAAATGAAATTGCTGACTTTGGATGATGCCACCTTTAAAAAGATAAATATTAAATCTGTTCCATAAGCTAATCGAAGTAAAATTCAAGTAAAACACAAGTAAAGTACAAACGGAAAGCGTAACACAAATAAAGTGCCAAATTCCGCTCTTTACACAGATTTTCATGGACAGCTTTGTGTAAAGTCTGGTGAGAACACCAGTGCCGCGCAAATAAAAAATACAAAAATTTAAATTCAAACCAAAACAGCTGAAAACACATATCGATCAAATTTTACTTGAAACAAAATATACGAGTAAAGTCTGTGTAACATTTTCAAATTTTGACAGGGATGTTACATTCTCTCAGATACTGTCATTTTCTTGAAAATTTACTGGTGCAACGTAGTTGTGTATACACAGTGTTACTCAAAATTACTATAAGTAGCTCGTGGAACAGAACTAATATGTTTCATTAAGTTATATTATCTTTTAAGAGTTATCGTTTTCAAATTTTCCTACGTGAGAAAGAATTTTAAACTAAAAATATATGAAGTCTCTACACTTTACAGATTAAATTAATTGTCGTAGACATAAGAGAACGCAGAAAATAAAAATGATAGAACGCAGACAAAGTCAACTGCTGTGGCAGAGTAACCATAAAGCAACACAGCATAAAAATACAAACAACACAAATTTAATCCGATCGTCAAATACTTTGCGTTTTGTATAAATACTTTGTATCAGGTGATATAAGATTTTCCTTATGACAAAAAGCAAAATCCAACTGATTCTTACGTTTCCCCTTATTTTAACGTCAGTTTGTACCATCAAATTACTTCTTTACAATACGATAGAATGTATTAACCGATTACTTATAGTACAAAAAATGCAATTTTAAGTAACGCATAACAGCTGACTTTACTTTACTATGTACAAAAAAATCCATTCTGGAAGTTATTAATTGTTGAAACTGTGTATGATAACTCAGTTAGCTCTTTATAAATATTTATAAAAAATTAAAGGCAAAAATATATCATTTTATAATTAAATATAATTAATAGCTTCAATAAATATTTTTTCCAAAATGGCAACAGAAATAACAGAACAGTTGATTCACATAATACAAATTTATCAAGTCATTAAAGCATTGTTTATTTAAATTTAAGCAAATTAAAGTTGTTAGCAGCATTTTAGGTCCTTAATCGTAATAAAGAATAAAGAATAAGTGCTGATTAAGTTGTACTATCCCAAATCAATACACAACAATACATAAATTTACACGTACTAAAGTTAAAATAGAATGAAAAAAAAATTGATCAATGATGGTAGTTTGCATTATTTTGTATGCAAGCAGTTTAGTGATCAGATTGAACTTGTGTTGTTTGTATTTTTATATTGTTTTGTGTGTTCTCTGTCATAAATGATCACTTTTATGGATCAGTTCTTATGTTGTTTTTAGACCAAAAATAAATATATTTTGAATATGGACACGTAAATGGTGCACTTATAATAGTTTAATTAGTGATCTTTAGAAAATTATTCTGGTAACACTATTTTGGCTCAGTAGACACAGTAGATCAGGTGATGATGATCAGGCGCGAAAACAAGATGAAAGAAAAGGACAACAAATGTTTGCATTTCTGTGAATAAAAAACACGTGATAAAGAGAAGGAACACAAATAAAAGAACATAAAAAAGGAAATGATGTTAGATAATTGTGCTAAAATGAATATGTTTTCTAGAGAAGATGAGTCATCTATGGTGTTTTCCATTGATATTTAAAAGGTTCAAAAGCTGAGAACTGTAGTATAATAGCAATAAGTAATGTATTGATGTATTAGTGTTAGCGATAACAATTGCTGAAAAAAACCTGTAACTAAAATAAACCTTATGTGAAAATATATTAACTACTTGAAAATCCGGTTTAATGAACGTAAAAAGTTTTGGGTGCTAAAGATTTGTGGCTACGTATTAAAGTATATCGCAAATCCCATCCTAGTGATTTTGATTGGTAAGCATGCCAAATAGCAGATTTATAATTCAACCTTCGATGATTGAAAGTTGAATTTTGTTTAATTAACAGTTTTCTTAACAATCAATCGCAGAATAATCTTAGTTATAAATTCGTCTGATCTAAACTATATAAATATTTTAAAACGCACTTTTTAATCCCAAAATCATTAACTATTCCTTATATTTTGAACTTTGCTATAATCTTTTGATTTGTAATATAACTATACTCTTCTTGGGTTCTAATTAAATGTAAACATATTTTCAGCTTAGGTTATTATTAAATTCTAATTTTCTAACTCTTATTGACTTTAAAACTATGTATATTCATATATCAGCAAAAAAAATTAAACTGAATTATGGGTAAACTGAACTAATAAATAAAAACAAAGATTGTACTAAAGTTGAGGCGCCTATAAATCATAACATTTCAAACTATAGTCCAAAAGTTATTTACAGACCGCCTGAGTTGTTATTCATTTGTTGGAACTAAAACAAAATTGTTTTTCAATGAAAATAGCATTGGGAAAGATAAAATAGCTACATTCGGTCATTTAGACAGAAAATTTAGTTTTAAATAGTAAGAATTTAATAAAAATGTAACAAGAGTAAAATTATAAATCAGTAAGTAAATCAAAGTTCTCTTTATGTTTGCATTTAGAATTAGTTCTCAGATAAGTGGAGGGTACTGAAGAACATAATTGTTATAAACCACAACAATTATTACATTTTTTCACTCTTTGATCAAATATCTTATTTTTTAGAGAAATATTTCCGAGTGGCAGCTAGGATTTCAAAAGGTTAAGCTTTAAAATGCTTTGTTATTGCACCGATAGTGAAACCAACATTTTTTAAGAGCAGGCTATTTGTTCTAGAATACCAAGGTAAAGATACCCTTATTTTAAATAGAGAAAACACTTTATTCCCTTAATAAAACAAGCAATGTCCTCGATTATGATCATTTAGAGTATTTACAAACTCTTGGTAATTAATAAATACTTTAAATATTTATTATAAAGTAAAGATTTAAATTTAATTTAATAATTTTTTAATAACATTAGTGAAAAATGTAAATATATAATATTTTTTACTAATTTCAGAATTTAGAAGTTATCATATTCATATTTTGGTTTTATCAGATATTTCTTTCAGTTTTTTCAGTCTTTATATTATTATATTAACTGATCAATTCGAATGCTTTTTAATGTAATATCTAAATAAGAAATGTAGTGACTATGAACTTTATGGAAATATGTTTAGTACTCCAAAATAATTCTAAACAGTTCCAAAATAGATATTTTGAAGACTATCGTGATATATATGATATGTGTCAATAGAAAAGTAATTATGTAGAAAAAGTTATAAACAGAACCGTTTTGATAAAGGAATTAATAACGTACATAAGCTGTTAGACGTATCTTAATATCACATTTTAATGCTCTCTCTTTTTTATAATATTTTAACTTAAATTAAATGTGATACTTGTTTTATTAGCACAATGTAGTTTCACCTTAAATACAAAAATATATATATCTAACAAAATGAATCTCATACGTTTGACAGATAAAGATTTTAGCTCTTTATGATGTTGTGTCTCTATGTAAGCTCTATTATAGTGCACTTCAGGCTGTGCTAAAATTAAAAAAAAATTGTAAACCTACAGGATATGCCGGCTATATGCAATTGATCTATGCTGGTCAGTCTTTAATAATAATAATTCATCTTTATTTGAATAACACCACTCTTATTTATTTCTTATAAAATAATTTTATGCTCTTTTATAACAAAATTATTAATATCTTATCACATTTTACTGCAAAAAATGCACTGCACATTAAATTCCAATAACAAACTGCTTATTTCATTTTATCTTTCGATGATAACTTCTTTTCTAATACATTGAAGATACTTTTTTAATATTAAATTTAAAAAAAGGGAAAACTTGCTTATTCTGCAAATATTCACTTAGCTGTGTTAGGTAGAAACACATAAACTCATTTTGGCTACTTTGTTTTCAGATTTTTTGCCTTTTTTTAGTGAAAGCATGTAAGTAGACAAATCTCTTTCGTTATTCTATCTTTCCTATAATTTTGGCAATTTTCCATGCCAATCAAATATTTGTGCAAACAAGTATCGAAAACGTTTATCTGCCCACATATGAGAACATCAGACCTTTATTTGTATCTTACACTCATTTGTATCTACAAGTTTACAATATTGCATGAGTAAGTAAACAAGCTGCTTTATTTGCTTCATAGCAATTTTGTAAACAAGAAAACACCTTTCATGTCTTTAAGTAGGAACAGGCTTAAGTCCTTATGTTGTACTAATAAATTTAATAGTTGGAAATGTTTTGCCATTAATTTGTACATAACAGGAGTTCCTTGAAGTGTTTGAGTCTTTGTAAGCATTTAGATAGATTGTTAATTTATTAAACAAGGTTTCGGTATAATTAGAAACTTGAATTCTAAATAAGACACCAATTTAATATTTAACAGATATCATTTATAATTATAATATTAATTTATATTATATGCTTACAATAAAATTTTAATTAATGAAATAGAAGTTAGACAAAATAAATAATATCAAAATTATTTCAAAATAAATAATCACAGTTTTATTTGATAAATAGAAATTATTATTCTTTAAATAAAAACTTGTAGAAGCATTAAATTCAATAAATTATTTTAAATTATTGGTTAGGTTGGTTAGGTTGGTCGGTTGGTTGCAATGGCAGGCCATTAGATGACTTCCAGATTTTCACCGATTTGCTATCAATTGAATGGTTTATTTGTATATTATTTTTAGCATTAAGTCTAGTTATCGAACCCAGTCTAATTTGAAACGTAGATTCGCATATTTACACACTGAACAAACCTCAAAGTAACTTTTTTATTGTATAATATTTATAATATTACATATTATAATATACTAATAATATTTGAAAACGCATCCTCGTTTAACGAAAATTTTTTGTTTCTTTCATTTTCTTTTTTTTTTCTTTTCTTTTCTTTTCTTTTCATTTCTTTTCTTTTCATTTCTTTTCTTTTCATTTCTTTTCTTTTCTTTTCATTTCTTTTCATTTCTTCTCTTTTCATTTCTTGTTTTTTCTCTTAGAAAGGAAACATATCATGAAATACTCGAAACAGCGTTGTATGGTCAGATAAATTTCAACAAATGAATTAAAATTATTGTTGTTGTTTCTTCATTACTGTTCAAACCATTCTAGTTTTCTTCTCGTCATAAAAATAATTTTAATGAAGTAATAGTTTCTTTTAAAATTTTCATAGCAACCAGTTAAAAATATTAAAGTATTTTTAATTTATCTAGTTTGTTTATACATTTTCAATACAAAAAATTTCAATTTTGTTAATTGAGTAAATTGTTATCAATTGTGATTTTATCAAAATTTATCTGTTATTGGTTTCCAATACTTTCGTATATTTTCGCTATTCGTCTGATTACGTGAACACTGCTAAAATGAGTCTAATAGATATTGACTCTCTTACTCTGCAGGAGCTTCATCTGGAATTTCATAGCCATAATTTCGGAAGGATGTTAGAGACCATTCCACCGTATGTATTGGCACAAGGCGTGGTTATAATCATTACTGCCGCAGCAGAGCCCCAGTTGTTCAAGGTTCATGTATTTAACAATGCCGGTGCTGTACCCAGTCTTATTGGAGCTACAAATTGCAGAGAAGCAGATATTAAAATGTTTTTCCGTTTGCCGCAACATCAACATAATACAGTCTATGAAACCAATAAATGTCTAACTGATCTTGGGATTGTAAATATATGGACCGCTATCAAACCGCATGACTAAAATTTGTTTAAAATTTTAGTGAATTTATTTAAGTCATTAAGACCTTTGAATGACCTCATTTGTTAAAGACCAATATTAACTTGTAAAATTATTTGACTATTTAATTGTCAATGTATGATTTTTATGTTTTAAAAGTCGTTATTTCGCATGTGTATATATTAATATAGTAAAATTTTAAAAATAAAATATATGTATTCATATAAAATACAATATATAATTATTAACATTGATTTTAAAATAGCAATTAAATAATTTATAAATATCTGTCTTTATTTATTATTATTATCTATTATTACAATTTAATAGATAAAAATAATTTGAATATTAATTTGTATTTATAAATGAAATTTTAGGACTAACCCGTTATAAATTTAACTAGAATAGAAAAAAATGTCTTGGCAAAGGCGTAGAAAAATTTATACCGTGAGCGTGCTCTACCATAATCAACCTTAGGGAGAGTATACGGTCTAGACGTTTAGGAAGATGTAAACTGATGTGAAATGATTTGTTAGCTTTCTTTCAAGGTTTTAAAATATGATATATTGCAAAGGTTGGTCTATTCCCAAAAAGAAGATCCAATTATAGATAGAACTTCATAGGATGTGTTTGTTTAATTCTTCAGTATTGGTGGCTTTGTATATTTACTAACGCTTCCTTATTTTCCTGAGTTTTTTTTAGATTGTAGATCTCGTTATTGCAATACGGTGTTTAATTTTTACGATACTTTCGCCTGTTTTTGTTACAAGGATGACAAACTCTTGGTTAGATTTCATTGTTAGTGTTTTATCCTCATGTGAACAGGTAATCATTTTTCTCTTTTCAATATATATATATCCTATATCTTAAACTTCGAAATTAGAATATGTTTAATAATTAGGAAATTAGTACATTTTCCTTAGTACTTTATAGACTAGGCGTATACGTTAGGCAATATATGAAAGTAAGAAGATGTAACTTTGCCCAGTGCCACCTTCAGCTTTGAGTAGTGCCTGTTTCAGTTTTAACTTGTGCCAGGTTCAACTTTGACTAATGTCAGCTTTAACTGCATTACATATTTTGAATATTTGGATTTTCATCAAGTATTTGGGCAATAAGCTTTACTCTAATAATACATTATTTGTGCAATATTATTATTATGGTATATGAGCTGCTTTGAACAAGTGTTATATTTTTATAAAAACTTTACATACCCACAACAAAGGAATTTTGCAAGGAGATAATAACTTCAATTAATCGAAAGTACTCTCAATAATGTTAAAATTATGTATAAAGCTATCTATATGGAATTTCAATGTACCTATAGGAATGTTTATCGTATCAAGTAACCTAAATCGATATCTCGTGTGAAAAAGCCTTAGTGTGGGATTACATGTACCGTATTATTTAGGATTTCTCAAACGTCATTAACCAAATTGAGTTGGTATTGTGGCCAATTTGGGTGCATTTTCATACACAGAAATACATACACACAAATCGACGCATTTGAAACATTAAATTACCGCATGTTGTGCAGTGCAATTCTGACACATTTACACTAAAGTAATTGTTTTCTCCGATATTAGTAAATAATGTTGAAGTTAAAACATGAATACGCTGCAAGATACATTTTGGTTTACCGATATTTGGGTGGCACGCATCATAAATTAGGCATTTCACACAACAGCAGAGCACCCAAGCGTTGTGAACATATTTAGGAAGGTGTTGCCATTGGCCCCGTTCGAAGCAATGTGGTTTGCATATATAAACTCAATTTCATTCTGAATACTGGAGCTGATGTTGATGTGTGCCATTGCCCAACTCACAGCTACTGGTACTTCACGTAGCACTTAACATGTTGTGCTATGTGCTTGACACTTATGGCAATTCGGTTGCAATTTATTAACAGATAACCTCTGCAATTGTGGTATTTTGATTTGTTTTTATTTTAGTAACAAATTCATAGATACTTGTTAGGTATGTAGTTGAATCGGCTTTCACCCACTGATGACATTTAGTTCATGTTAAGTTATTTGTTATGTGACATGGACAGAAAAATGGAAATGGAAATTCTAAACCCAAATAAACAAATTTTTTAGCTAAAATTTTTTTATAAAGCAATTTATTTTTACAGATTCACCACACAAAAAAAAGGAAAAATAATTTAAACAAGAACTTTCCAAAATTTCGTATATAAAGTCACCTACAGTGTTCTGGTATTAGTTTGCACACCTTAAACATGTACATATGTATGTTTGGCAAGTTAAATGTCACCATGAAAAATAAATTTATACATTAGTGTATGACAACTTGGTAAAGGCAAACCACTTAACATGAAATCTGGCTAAAACTTTAATTCGGTCAAAAAAATGACGACACCAAACAGTACAGCGATAACCCATATCAAATAATTTCAGGATCAAATTTAAGAGTAGCCAATAGCTGAATATATAGTCAGCTATTGGACATAATATATATCCATATATATAATATGTATATTAACTTGCTAAAATATCCAAATATATTTTTCGTTTAAATTAATTACTAAATTAAATTAATTATTAAATTACTACTTTTTCAAATAATGGCTTTTTTTACAAAAAAAGCTACAAAATTTAGAATATTTGTAAACATGAATTTTTTATTTCAATTCCAAACAAATTTATTAAACTCATTAATTTGCTAAGGTAGTAAATATATAAACTAATACTAAGTAATACTTGTAATAAAGTAAAGGTACTTTAATTAGCTTTTAAATAATTACTTGATTGTTGGCAAAAATTTTTTAAATTAAAAACGAAATAATGTATGAATATATTGAAGCAAATCAGATTATTAAATAATAATTGATAACAATAACGTTGTTTAATTTTAATTATTAAGTTATTATTAAGTTCAATTAATTAAAATAATATAAAAGGAATTATTGTTGTTGTACTTTACTACTTTTCGAAACCTCTTTACCTTTATTAAAAAATGAAATTTAGTTTAATTATATATATTGTTTTATTGTCTTTTTTTATAAAAACATCACTTTGAACTATTACGATTTAGGGCATCTATAGTCAAATTTTAACCAGTTGGCTTCATTATTAGTACCAATATATAATGTTATTATGGTATTTTTACTTACTTTTGATTGCTTGTATTCCATTACTTAACTGTTATACTAGTTAAAACCATATTTTCAATAACCCATTCAGTTTTTAAAAGTTATATGCAATATAAATTAAAATATCTAACATCCAAATTTAATAGAAATGTGTTAACACATAAAATAGTTTTTATAGTAAGAACACATATCTAAAATGTGCGTTGAGATAATACCTATGTTCAAATCTGAACCGAAAAAAATTAAGTAATATATTTTCAATATAAACGATTCTTCAATTTATGAATCCCATTTCTATAGTGATTATCCGAAAGGTACGAAAAATATCTCACTACAGCAGTTATTATAGATAGTAATCATTTCCCGCGAAATAAATTTAGAGGGTTAAAGAAAGCCAGAAGTTAGAAAGGAATAAATCTGTCGCATAAGCAAGGTGGTGCTATAATTCATACTTTACATCCACTCATTTTAGAGATGATTTTTTTGGGATGTCTGAGCAGAGAAAATGATATTTTTTATACTGTAAACACGGATTTTCCCATTATTTTTTGCATCCAATCCTTTAAAAAGTTTAGGTTAATACTATGAGTTTAATATACAATATAAATGATAATCTATATGATAACCTGCATTTACATCACCTAACTAATGCGTTTAAAGGAGATATCGCGAAACAACGGCTGAATATTAAAAAAAAATGTTTCTTCACCAAGACAATGCGCCATATCCCAAGTCGTTCGCTGCTTTCGACTTATACTTTGAATTGCTTCTGTACCCACTTTTTTCGCAAGAATCGGCCCTCAGCGATAAATACCTGTTCGTAGATCCCAACAAAAATATCGCACCCAGAGAACGAGTTTTGGCTATAATAAAAGGGTAATCGCCGAAACTGAAGCACATTTAAAGGCCAAAGATAAATAATTCTTCAGAAAGAGATTGAAATATTTGAGAAGCTCTAGAATAATTGTACTATTTTTAAACAAGACTACGTTAGTTGTTGTTGTTGTTTTATTAGAAATCCTATGGACTTACTTATGATGCGTTGCTACAATATTTCACACTATTGCCTTTATTTTCCATTCCTTGAAATTAGTTATAAGGAATTAAAGCAAAATATATCTCGTTTAATAGTTGCTCAGCTTGTTGAAGTTTCATTGCTTTTTTATTTTAAATAATAATATGTAATTAAAATTTTATTTTTCAAATAATAAAACCATATATGGTAATGTTAAATGTATTTACATTTCCTTCATTATATGTTTTACTCATGTTATTATCGTAAAACAATTTTGTGGACGAAAGACTTCAGCCATTACTGAAATAAAATAAATTGTACATACATTTTTTTATGATGAAAAATTACCACCACATTTTACTATAATAAACCGAATTTATCTTGAAACTGCATTTGTATTGTATAAGTAATTTTACAAAATACAAATGATCAATTTTTTAAATACTTTTCCAATTTCAATTTGCATTTATATAACTTTCACAATGCAATGCAGTGAAATACTTAACCAAACGAAAAAATTATACATAAAAATGGCAGTTTTTGTACGAATAAAAGCCACTCTAAAAGTCTTTCAAAAAAAATTAAATTTCATCCGTATAAAAACTATTAATTTTAATGTTCAATAGCAAAATTTCAATTCCACAATTTATTTTAATTAAAACCACACTTTAAACATGGAACATCCACAAAATTGAAATGGGCTCTGTGTGCTCTTGACAGAACCCCATTCAGCGGTCATGAGTACAAGCTGCAATTATTCGGACTTTATCAGCAATACTATATAGTAAAATTGCAAACATAATCAAGTGACAATTACAAATTAGTTTAATAAATTTAATATGGAAGTTGAAACTGATTTTCTAATACAATAGCAGGACACATGGCAGCGAACAGGATACTTAATTTGATATGTCCTGCATAATTTTAATTGATTTATTAATTAAAATTAGATTTCTTACTTTGATTTTATCAATATTAATTTCAATTATAACAACTGTAACAATGTTAATTATCTACTATTCGAAAATAAGTTTATCGGTTTTATCAAATTATTGAGCCTTTGTTTTCAAATTATTTTAAATAGGTTTAACATCCTTTAAAGATTAATACTAAATTTAATTTAGTAAAGCCATAATCTGCAAATTTTCAAACAAGGAAATTCGTGATGAAATGATTTTATATACCTAAGTAGAAAAATAAAACTTTTAAGTACTTTATAAAATTATTTAATTAAAATACATTAATACTAATGAGGATTGTAAACCAGTCTTAAAATGACAAAATAATTTACAGCAAAAAATTGTTTGAATAAAATGTATGACATACTGGAGAGAGTCTGCAATCATAATGCTCCTTTACAATAATGTCATCGTTAACGTAATTAGTTTTTCCTCTACGGAACTATGTGTAGGCTTAGCTGGTCCTAGTGTAAACTCATTAGAAGGTCAACATGAGAGTGCGTTAATGTAACATCACAAAATTTGTTTTAAAGTATATAGGAGTATACTTCATCTGTAAGAATCTTACATAGATCATATCTGAAATTAGCAGATCTCTGCGAAATGTAAACGTTTCCACAAAACTGATGTAGCTTTAAGGCTGTTTTTTGATGGGAATCTACATTAAATACACTATACACTAATGAAATCAAAATGATTTCTTGGATTCAAAAAATGCTTTTCCAAAGTTAAACCACTTTAAAATGAAAATCTATAAAAAGTGTAGTGAAAAATTATTAAAAATGGTATAAATATTATCTTTTATGATTATTTTAACTCCTTTAAAGTAGTCCCCATTTGATATTATGCACTTATTCGATCATTGTTTCCAGTTTAAGAAACTTTTTAGGTATGGTCTTTATATCGTTCTATGATTTTGCCTTTATAACATCTGTTATTGAAAACCGTTGAATGCATATACAATGACAACAAAAACATTGTTGCAATATTACAGTAATATAATGTTTTGTCTGCTTGTTTTGTAATTAACCAAAAATTCATTCTTCTCGTTTCATGTCGAAAATAAATAAAAAAAAATTGTTACACTGTAACCATGTGATATTCATATGACTTCAGCGACTGGTCGAATTGAAATTCTTTTCTTAAGAAGAATAAGTTGCTTAATTTTTTCTACTATTTCATTATTGATAATCGTGTTATGACACCTTCTATGTTTTCTCAATTCATCTGAAATCTTTCCTTCCTTAAAACAAAATTTCACTCTTTCTGATCTTAAGTTTTGCCAATCATTTTAATGCAAGTTTTGCTTGTTTATTCCACAAACTCAAATTAAACATCATAGCTGCTTAAAGTTGTATGTTATGTACGTTACTGCCCAGCGGGACTTTCAGCGCTGAGGGAATCGATTCCCTCAGCGCTTAATGGTAATGCCTAGCGCTGATTATTCAAATGAAACTCCTAATTACTTTAACACGTGCATGTCATTGCGGGCAAGCGCTGAATCGTTCGATTACCTTTTCAAATTTGTAATGCAACATTTCAGCGCTGACATGCTCGCTTACCTTTTCGAATTTGTAATGCAACATATCAGCGCTGACATGTTCGCTTACTTTTTCGAAATTGTAATGCAACATATCATCGCTGACATGTTAGCTTACCTTTTCGAATTTGTAATGCAACATATCAGCGCTGACATGTTCGCTTACCTTTTAAATTTTACCTATGCTATTGATTTTTAAATAAAATACTATAAATTTTTTTGGATAAATTATATTTTATATTTATGTTTTATACAATTAAAATATTAATATTTACATAAAAAAATTAACATACTTATATAGATGAATATTTTTCTGGAAATTGTTACTAACACCTTGAAGAGATTTCCAGACTCGACTCGATCACTTGTTCCGGCTTACATTCTGTACTTAAAGTGGGGTGCAGACTATCATACTGGTATGTCATACGAGAGAGAAAAACGTCGTATGACACACAGGTATGATAGTCTGCCACCTTTACCAACGTGTTGGCGTGCTCACCAAAATTTTGGTGAACAGCTCTCGCATACGCGTTGTGTATGATAGTCTGTCACCCCTAACGATTCATACGTCATACAAGAGCATTTTTGCCTTGCAAATTTATTGTGAGCAGGTGATATATGTAAAATTTTAATATGAATTTAATATGTTTTTTTATTATTTTATTATTATTGTATTTATTATTATTATATTTATTATTATTAAAATTACACTTATAAATTTGTGTTAAATATTTAATTGTATTTTAGTTAAAAAAAATATAAATTTTTACATAAAATTCTTATAAAAAATTAAAATACAATTAAATATTTTATGTAATATATTAAATATTTTATTTAATTTATTAAATATTTTATTTATCTTTTATTTTAATTTATAAACGATGATTATAAGTAAAATTTTTTTTAAAAAAACATCTAAATATAAACATAGTTAAATTTATGATCTAAGCCCAGTAATAAAAAAACATATTGAAAATTGGTCGTAATAACAATTAATTAATAACCTAAATTTAAGATATAATACTTTGTATTCTAAATATGCTTTTCTTTGTTAAAACTTGTTATTAAAATAAAAGAATTTTAAATGTCAATAACCTTTAACTAACAAAAATATGGAAATGATCAAATTTCTTGAAAACCCATGAATATATATACATTTTTATGTATATATATATATACATTATTTGTATGATCTATTTATGAAAAATTTCTTAAGGAACTTTACAGGTAGTGAATGAAATTAACTACGGTCCATTACTGATCTTTTCATTTTAACTACTGTGCTTAATGACCAATAAACCTGAAAAAATTATGAATACTGATGCAGATAAAGCATTTTTAGATGCTTTCATCGAATGTTAACAAAAGTAATCTCTGTTTGTGGGATGTCCAAAGCTGTGAATATAAAGAACGCAAAAAAAAACGCGGCATATATAAAATATACAAAATTATAATCAATTATAAGCAAAGCACAACCTATACGTTAACTATCAATTTTTTCAATTTTAAAATTTTATTTTAAACACACAAATTTTCACAGCACTACCCGCAAAAGCACTCTTCAAAAATTTTGCCTACTCTTGTGTGTCATACCTGTTCAAATTCGGTCGCTAGAAGAAATTTGAGCAAGAGAGAGCGCAACTCGTATGACACACCAGTATGATAGTCTGCACCCCACTTAAAGCATCTGTAAATACAAAAGTATGTTATTGTATACGCTAAAGTTAATTATGTACAATATACCATACCAAAAAGTGCTGCTGTCACATTCTCTAATGCTCTTAAGAACTTCTTGCCTTGGGTACCATTCTCCAAAATTCCAGGAAATTTTTCGCGTAATTGATTGTTTTTTAATAACGCGTCTCATTGATGCAGTCTATAAATAACGTAATAGATGAAAAGAAATGTATGAATTAGTAAAATTGTTACATGTGAATATATTAATAAGTTGAAATTGAAAGTAAGAAACATATATAATTTAACTTACAACTACTTCAACGGCAGTGATTTCTTCATTAAATTGAATTAAATCCTCCTCAGTTTGAATTGTAAAATTTTCCAATTGAAACAGCTGACTACCTGACTACAGCTGATTACCCCTTGCTTTAGAATGACTGCATTCGCAGCACATTGGTCAATTAATCGTTCTTGACGCAGTAGCATCTACATAATACAAAACAAAAATTTCAATTATCATTTTAAATATACTTACTTAATTTTGCATATACTTACAGTGAGTTTATGTGAAATTACAAATTATATTTTATTTATATTTTTGTTTTTTATTTGATTTTAAAAATTAAAAATTAAAAATTGTTCACTGCACGCACTTCACTAAAATCAAAAGCAGACTAAATGTATACAATGTAGGCAAAACAAGAAATTCTTAATACTCCTTTGCTTTTCTTCTTCATTCTTTTATAATTTCAACCCCGAAATTGTCTATGTCAAACACAAATGTCGAAAACAAAGAAAAATAAAAACGAAGAGCTATTACCTCCTCGCTTACTTTTTCAGCGCTGGCATAATGGTGCCGCTGGGTGATAGTGCAACCAATACACAAAAAAAATCACCTCGATAAACAAAATGCAGCATTTAAAATTGTCAAAATTTTTGTTACTTTTTGTTCACACCCGGTATATGTAGTAGTGCTGTTCGTATTCGGATTTTTGAAATATTTGAACAACGAAGAGTTTATATAATTCGAACTATTCAATCGAAAGTCGAAAATTTCTATATGCTGAATTGTTCCAATATCAAATTATTCGAACAAAATGTAAGGTTTATTTATTATATGCATTTGATCATATAATATATGTATACAAAGATTTCGCTAACTCGTCTACGTTTCTTGTGTGATGTACTCGTAGTAGCATAACACATTAGTATACTGCATCTTGCAATATGATATAGTGCAAGTATATTGCAATATATAATACACTCGAGGTCTCAAAAAAATTATTTATGAATAATTATATATAAGAAATAATTCCAAGGTCAATTTTGATGTGTATTTGGAAATACTCGAAACAGCTGTATGGTCAGCAAAAAATTCAATTGATTAATAAATAATAAAATTTTAGAAGCGTTCGAACAAAAATAAAAGACAAGAACAAAAATTTTAGTTGATTTATTAAAATTTGGCTAACCACACAACACTGTTTCGAGTGTGATGAGTACTTACTCATCATCAGTGATCTTATGAAATATTTGAATTTTTTAATTAGTTTATAGATCGTATATAATTTGTTTGGACTCAAAAGCGATGACTAATCGTGTTTTTCCAAAAGTAGTCAAAACTGCACAAACTTTTAAATGCTCAAGTTCCAAGTTTTTTGTCATTTTTTATTTATTTTATTTATTTATTTACTAAATTAAAACCAGCATATAAACTTTATTTAGAAACGCAAATTCAACGAATTGAAAGTTTTATTATTGTTTTATTATTATTTCTATTGAAAACAATAGTTTATGTATATTAAGAATTTAGATTTTTTCGTCAAAATAGACGTTAGAAATGAATTTAATTAGTATTTAATCCTCATTCCTGTAGCATTTCTTATTAGAGAAATACCACACAGCAATGCTCATACATAGTGAATCAATTGTTTGAAGCAAGGAAGTCTAAGATTTATGCATATCAAGTAAAATTATCAAACCGTATTAATAGTTAAAAGCTCAACATCTGAGTCACATTATGTAAGAAAAATTATCATTATTATTTGATGGGTTTCTATGAGAAATTCCTTTTTAATATTTACTTATTATCCTCTCAAGTTAAATTACAGCACAGCAATTTTCAAATATGCATTGCACACTGAAGCATACCACCAGGCTTAGCTCGGATCTACCAAATTAATTTACCATATTTTAGAAGCGCATTTAGTTGCCTACAGCCATTTTAAAATACGGATTGCTTCCATGCCAAGCAATGAGAAGTACCATTTACCAACCTCCGGATATTGCTGTCACTGCAGTTGACATGAAACTCTTGCGGTTTCCATATAAGTTTCACAATACAGGAACATATGCAAATTTTATGCAAAATATGTGCAAATGCGAGACGAGTTCATGTATGTAATTAAAGACCTCAACAGTAGTTAAATGCGTTTCATCTGACCTCATGTACAATTTAACCTGCAAATGTTGACTAATTTAAATTAATTGAGGTAGTTGGGGAAAATTTGAACTTTGCAATATTCACTGAAAACGGAAATTGAGATCATTGAGGTCGCTACTATATATTCAGTTAACAAATTTAATGACAAACGTAATTCACTAAGCTTTATACTGATAATTATTAAATATTTAAGAATATATCAAATCATATAATAATAAATGTTAATAATTTTGCGACATTATAAGTGGTTTAGTATTTGAATATAATGTTTTAGTTTCCTGATGATGACTTTAGACTAAAGTCGAAATATCGAAGAAAAATAAAAATTATTGAAAAAACAAATTGTGAATTCTTAATTTTTTTTTTATTTTTAACAACAATAATAAAAAAGTTTTGACCAATTAGCCTATAAAAAAATAAACACTTATTAAAATAAACACTTATCATATAATAATGATATGTTTTAAATATCATTAAAATATTAAATATCATTAGATTAGGTTGTTCGGAAAGTGATTTCAGTTAATTAATTTGAGATACAATTACAGAGGATGTGATTGTATTTTTTTGCAGCCAACTTCACACTTAAGCCGTATAATTTTTAAATGCTTTGAAAGCTTATATAGCAAGGCTTGCGTGTGAATAATTCCAATTAGTTCTACGCAGTAGTTTTTGGTTGGTGCTACAGAAAGGGTAAAAATGCTGTTCAAGCCTGAAAGAAATTGACCGATGTGTATGAGAAAGGTGTGTTAACAGTACGCCAGTACCAGAACTGGTTTGCTAAATTTCGATTCGGCGATTTTAATGTCAAAGATGCACCACGTTCGGGAAGGCCGGTTCAAGCTGATAAAGACGCGATAAAGGCATTAGTTGATGCGAACTGGCGAATAACAACACCTGAGGTTGGATTCAGTTTAGGTTTATCAAATTCAACAGTTTGTGACTACTTGAAAGGCCTGGGATTATCCTCGAAGCTCGATGTATGGGTTCCCCATACGAAAACTAACTTTCATTACCACAAAAAAAACGAAATTACTTTCCGATCAACATAATATTTATAATATATTTTTTTAATAATATTATATATAATATAATATATAAAATAATATATATTTTTTATATATATAATTAATATATTGCAATATAAAATATATATGCAATATATAAAATATATATGCAATATTAATATATTGCAATATATATGCAAATATATTATATATAACAATTCTATTTTCTTTTCTTTTTAAAATTTATCAAAATAAAAGCCGAATGTCCTTTATTCAGTTGTTTATTTTTAATAAAAATTATTTATAATTTTCCGTTGCCATTTTACTTTTGTTAAATGAATTTTATGCAAAAAAGAAATACCATCTGCTGTTTTTAATAATATGAGCAATTCAATGAAAACTTTTTAATATCACATCATTTTATGCAAAACTGACTTATTTCACGTAATTAAAAATTTAATATCTTATGTTTACAAAAATATTTTTATTGTTTTAACACTTCATTGCAAATGCTTCTTCCAGCTGCTCCGAAGCTCATTATTTTGCCCTTATGACTCGTGCCATCAACAATAGCGTCGCCATCCCGTCACCATCATTGCTATAATTAAAAACAGGGAAAAAAATACTAAAATAATACAATCAGAAGGAAAATTAATTTTAATATTTCGCTCCTGAGACAAGTAAGATTTTATGAAATTATGAAGCTTCTTCACTTATTTTAACATAATTAGAAAAAAGTTCTTTTAAAGTTTATTTTCTGATTTCCTTATTAATTTTTTAAGTTTTCAAATCGTTTATATCCTTTTTAAATATTTTTATTTTTTGTTTTGCATAGGAAGTTTATTTTATTTTGACCTTTTCTCTGACGTCGACAATAACAAACCTTCAAAAAAGGAAATAACTAACATATTACTTAGCAGAGTCTGGATAATGAGTATTGAATATGTATCATTTTCAAAAGATAAAAATCCGTTATTAGAGTACCGAATGCAATACAAAAACAAATATGAAATTAGTGAATAATTGGTCATAATAACATGACAACAACAACATCTATGCTATCAAATGTATAGATAAATTACAAATATGAATAGAACTCATTTAGTGGATGCTGTATAAAGAACTTATACATATTTAGGTACTTATGTATAAATAAGAAGCTCTATAGTTGTTAGAAGAAACAGCAGTTCTTTCTTTATTGTAGATGTGACAAAAAACAGAAAAAAATCCTAGTACCAAAATATACGCTCAAACTAAATTGAAAACATTTTTTTTTTAGAGTAGGCAGAAAGCATGGACTTATAAGTGAGGGAAACGGGGTTTAGGCAAACTTACGGAGGATGTAGCTAAGTATAAGCTCTACGCTACGTTGAACAGATCGTGTGGAGGAAGAGCAAGGTCTTTTTCAAGATAGTGGACAAGGAATTGACGAGGCTTGTACCTCATGGCATCGTGGTTGGGAATGGGTCTACTTGGAGTTTGCGGGAGGATTTCAATAACAAATGAAATATCTTCTAGCAAGTGAATAACGTTAGCAGTTAGACGAGCAACCTTGGCAGAGTTGAGGACAAGAGACGCCGGTAGTCAAAATAGAGAGCATTATAAAATCATTAAGAGATTCTCTTTCGATAAAATAAAAGATTTTATAGGCCTATAGATAGCGCACTTAGTACTTAGCATCAAGCTGTGTGAGAGAAAAATTGACAACCTTAAAAAATTAAAGGCTTTTATTAGTTATAGAAGATTTAAACACATTATATGCAATAAGCGTACAAATGATATAAAAACTCAAGACAGGTAAATAAATTAGTGTTTGTTGATAATCAAAAAGTTATAAATTTGCTAAAAAAAACCAGACGAAACAACTAAATGCATAATGTATATGTAATTATTTTCATCAAAAAAGGTTTTATCAATCTAAAAATATTGAGAAAAAAACATTTTAACTAACCTTCTTCATCACATTACCAGCTCTATTTAAGGAAGAAATGTGAAAGCACATTAATACAACACAGTTCTTACGTCAAGCAAGAACGACTGTCCTACTGTATGTGTTAGATTAGGTTATATTACTCTGGTTAGCCCTAAGCCACGCATACACTTATTGGCTTCTAATCAATTTTAACTGTTAATGACATTTTTACGAACTTTTTCTGTATATTCTTAAGACAAAGCTTTTTAAATATTTTATTAAGATTTTGTAAAGCCTGTTTTTAGACTATTTTACTATAAGGGTGGGCCATTAAAGTATTGGGTCGCCGCATGTATGAACCAAGCAAAGATAGAGCAGACGAGAAGCACTTTATCGTCTTCCCACAGCTACGACAGATGTTATAAAAGGGGAGTTTCAATCTTCTCGCATAGTTTCCTAAACGACAATGACCTGTAAGCAAATCTGCCTTAAGACTCATATCTCTACGAGGAATCTCAATGAGAATATTGGATTTCCTTTTAAGGGTACATGGGTAATTTGCATACAGATGCCTACATATCGTTTAGTCTTCCCATCTTTTATTAAAAACTTCAGCACAGAAAGAATTTAGTAACAATTTGCATGACGTTAACGATATGCCCGAGTGATGTCCTAAAGTTATTATCAATTAGAAATACAGTCAAACTTGCATAATTGGAACTTCTCGAACTTTTTGTGATTATATGTAATATATGTGATTACATATAATCCCAAAAAAATTCTTTAATTCGAAGTCTCCACTAGTTGAACCTTATCGTTACAAAATGGTACTTCAAGGTATGGAAGTTTGACTGTAGTTAGTAATGTTTCTTCATGGAAATGTAACTTGAAGTCTTAGCCATAAATCATAATATCAGTTTTGTTTATACCAGAAGATTTTCTCATAGAACACGAATGTTTTCTGCCCAATCTTTTGTATTGTTTTGATTTAATTCATTGTATGTTTACATTTTTTGTTTGTTGAATTTAACAAAGCAATACTAAGTTAGGAATTATACTCCACCCGCTTTAATCGCTAGAACAAATTTTGCCTCCTACTGCAGGTTCGGATAAAACTACTATTATTAAAAACTATTATTAAAAAATTTATGGAGGGCATAAAAATATTCAAACTTTCAAATAATCTGAAAATTTATGTCGATGAGTTGTTTAACCGTAAAGTAAACATAAAATTAAAGGTTTAAGTATAGGAAAGTTTTCTCTCAAAGAAACTTGAACTGTCCTGCTTGCCAAGTTCCAAACAAAGGAATCTTCCAACAAAAGCATTAACCGTTTTGATTTATTTGAATGCGCCTAAAATTTTCAACTTTTCGTTATTCAAAACTTTTTTCGCATCAATTCAAGTAAATTTTTTACTTAGAACTTTTTCTAAGTTTTATAAGAAACGACAGCGGCTTCTGAATAAATTTCCATAGAAGAAACTACAATGGTTATTCTCACCAGAAGTTTATCCCCAGAAACTACTTTACTTTATGTTCGAAGAAAGTTTAACTAAAAATTACATCATCTGCTGTTGCATTTAATTAAAATGCAAGAATATTAAAAACTTGCGAAATAAAATTTTACTCGTATTTTCCGATATTTCAATGAATATTTATAAAGGAACTTCTCTTCCAAACACTAAATTTATTTTTTTTCTCCTTGAGATTTTAATAGTGTAACTTCCATATTAATTTATGGAATCTTTTTCAAATCATGGCTATTCCAGATTTTTTCCATATCACACTCTTATATTTCTCTTATTTCATTCATTTCATTCATTATCCACCTTAAAGTATTGTTAAATAGGAAAATGAAAAAATTTCTAATTTACATATAAATGATAAAGGACACTGCATTTCCTTTCCTTTTAACTTATTCGTGCTTCATTCAAAACTTTTTGACAAATGATTTTTTAATGAGATGCCGCTGAGTTAAGGAAAATTCTTGCAGTTCATCTTTTTCCATTGAAATGAAAAAATATAAAATTAAATAAGGAAAAGCGTGTGAATGTTCTCTCTCATAAATGGAAAGTTTAAGGCCGGTTTGTGGAATTTAGGTTCGCTCAAGTATCAAATAACTTTATTCATTAAAGGTAACACAATACCTCAAACGCGAAACGAACGTGAACGCGAATGTGAATGCGAATGCGAATGCGAACTGAAACGCAAACTCAAAGTCAAATGCGAGGCTGAAGTTGATGTTTAATGAATTTTCCTGCTTTTCCCTTTACGACATGATTATCCAAGTGGTTACTTACGCTTCAATGGTCCATTTGACTAATTGATTTACGAGTATTTATTGATGAAAGGCATTCCTCCTACGGCAATTATTATTCCGATTGTAATCCCACACTTGTTGTTGATTGGATTCGAGAGTCTGCCTCTGTGTACAGGCTTAACTTTTTGTGCTTTCCCGTTTATTTTGATTTACGATAATTTGTTTGTTTTACTTTTGGGATCAATTTCTGACCGTAAATAAATAATTTTCTGATTAAGTGCGTCCGTGTATTTGTCATTTATTGTTTTATGTAATTCGATCAATTGAAGCATTCCATCTACTAAACTAAATCACTTTTATGTATATTCAGCCGCAGATTGAATTCCATTTTAATGACCACGGATGAAAATTCATAGCTTCATATATATTACCAAAGGTAATTTTAAAACAGCACAAAATAAATAGAATTATTTAAATTCATATACCAACAAAATATGAATAAATTTAAGAATAAAGATTGTGAGTTTTAGTAGAAATAGTTACCATTACCATAGCTTCAGCACAGAAAATATATAAATTTTTCCAAATAGTACTCAAAACTATCTCTTTTTAAATAATTCATTATATTTCTTCAACATATTTTTGTGTAAATTTAAAAAATTTGCATTTGAAAAATATTTATGCTATTATAAATTGTAAAAATATCTAGATATGACAGAATACGAAAAGACGGTATAAGGAACTACACTCCAAATAAAATCGTGTGCTTTGAGCTCGGTCTTGAGTCAAGAGAAAATCCCAAACTCATCTCAGAAATCAAACCAGAGAGACGAAGATCGGAAAAAGTGGTTTTAGAAACGGAGAGAAAAAGAGAAAAGCGCTGTGTGAAGCAATAAAAGTAGCGCAAAAACATAAGAAATGGCGAGGAAGGGATTTAATAAAGAAGAAAAAAGTGAAATAATTGTTTGGTAACAACTTAAGGTCTTAAAATACAATACTGAGAACTGCCAAATGATTACAGTCAAAATTATTTTGAATACATTATTGCATGAATCTAGAGAAAGTTATACACTGTTACAAATTGAATTGTAGTATTCAATTGATTTAATTTTATTAGAAACCTACGTCGTTATATGCAATAGTGTAGACATGAATGACTCATTCCTAATATGTTATTAACAGATAAGGAAATAAAGACAGTACTCGGCAGCCAATAACTACCAGTTCTGTGATACTCGAATAAAAGTTATAAAACTTACTCACGTGATAATCATTTCGTATGTATTTGCTGCACTTGGAAACTATTACTTAAATATTTTATTTTCAGAAAGATTTCTTTGACCCTTAGATTTCTATGCACTTTTCAATAGTTTAAGCAATACGAAGTGTTTTTTTTGGGCAAATTTATAACTTTTTAAATGTGGATCCATTGCGGTATTTTGAAAATCAAAGAATAACCGAAACAGTAAATTACAAAGGTATAAGAGCACTAAAAACTAAGATATCAAAGACTTCAACACAAGATAAATATGAGCTCTTCGTAGTAATAAATGTAATAACGTAAAAACTCTTCTAACAGACACCCAGGCAGGCTACCAAAATGGCGGAACGAATGTTGTGATGCATGATGTGCGGACATTACTAAAGGTTCATTGCATCAAACCAAATAAGAAGAAATTAGAATTTATTCATATCAACTAATAGTATACTTAAGAACTTGTATTGATCCGTATATTTCGAGCATTATAACAAGTTATAAAACATTTTTGTTTTTTTTGATAATTAATTCATTTTGATTATATAAATTGGATTAAATATAGTAGTGATATTTTTTTTTTGAATAGTTTGGATATCATCATGATGTTTATCAAATACTGATAAAAAAGTATTTTTTATAAATTTATATGAATATTACTACGATCGGTGGTAGATAAATCAGTTGAGCGCAATATGTTAGTTGTGGAATAAACATGGGGTCAATGTGAAATATTGATTTTTGTGTAATGGTTTTACTGCAAAGTAATGATTAGTCCTTGATGCTAAAATTGGTTGGATATTATGACGAGATCATATTTTTAGTATATATAGTAAATTATTAGATGTATAATGACTTACATTTCGAATTGGTGGCGTAGCATTGTTAGCTACTATATCAGCGAATGTTACCTAAATGAGCTGGAACTCACATAAGTTTTATTTTGCCTGATCACTTATATCATCAGTGCTAGTTTAATTTGTTAAGGTTCTTTGAAAATACATTATATAAAATTTCTCTAAGACAAATGATAATATAGTAAAGTAAATATAAAAAAAAATTTGATTTCTCTATTTTCACTTAATAAAGATGTTCAAGTATTGTTACAAACTGAACTAATTATTATACTTATTTTTTCTCCGAATCAGGTAGATAATAAAAAAAACAACTGATTTAATTAAGATTGTACATATTTTTATCTGTGGTTTACTAGAGGTACACCACATTTCTGCAGAACTAAGATTCAAGAATGGTTAGACATGCATTTTCATAAGCCTTCTTATAAGGCATGACAGATGAAAATTTATTTTAATAATTTTTCTTATTATGTCACAAAAGTGAAAACACTGTCCCGCCTTTTTGATTCTTTAGACGTTCTCCATCATATCCTTAGCAAAATTAATTTCTAAAATTTTCTTAGCTGCCAACTCACTCATTTCAAGCAACAAAATAAACTTAATTTTTAAAATAAACTGACCAGAAAATGTCAAATTAATGTTAAATGAAAATATTTTGTTAAGTTTTGCTCCTCAATTTCAGTACATCCTTTTGTACTCATTCTGAGTACATCCTTTTCAAGGCTTGTGAAAGGAAATTAAATTTATGAGGCAAACGGAAGTATCCATTTAAATATGGCATCCAGTTATTTTATGAATATTTTATTGTATTTCATTGTTGACGCCATAAAGCATGTCAAATAAAGAAAGGTTAAGTCTCAAGTAAATTCGTAAGACATATGAGAACCCTTTGTATTAAAACTGAAACTCATTCAGACTGTATTAAATAGTCGTTAATGAAGTCAAGTGGAAACTCATATCAGTTTGCTAAAATATAATTTGTTACGCTTGAGTTAATTAAAGAAAGCTTTCACGTTTCAGATTTTAGTTTATGTTAAAAAGGGAAAGGACACTAGCTGCTGCAAGGATGTGAAATGTAATGTTGAACCATAAATAGCATGAGATTATCACTTTCAAAAATATTGAGTAAAATAGTGAAATTTTGTCTTTAATTAAGATTTTTCACTTTAAGAAATTGTATTTATTATATTATTTGATGCAGGCTCCTTATAGTGGTTGAGGAAAAATAGAATTCCTGCTCAGTGCATTAAAGTGCAACCTTTAACATTTAAGCACAAAAAGAATTCACTTTAAAGCTTAATTTATTTTTTAAATTTTTATCTTTTTTTAACAAAATATATGCAAAGGATTTTTTACTTGGCTTTACGAAGCTCCTTTCAGCTTTTGTGCAGTTCGTTAGATGCGTAAATAAGTCATAAAAATGGCGTAAAAGAATAAATATGGTTTGTGGTTTGCATTTAAATATGCTGTGTGCGGTACACAAATTCGTCCACTGCTATGCCACCACAAAAGCTTAAACTCCGTTTTCGGAACGCCACCGTACCCACACATACACACACACCCAATGTTTCTCGTCCTTGACAGTTGCTCAACAATGGCGCAGGCATCTGTGGTTATGGTTAACTTTATCCTTGCTCCATCTACAAACACATTTACTTAAAATGTGTTTTATTTTAAAGTTCAGCATTTTTATTTTTAAATTTTTCGTCCTTCTTCAGATACTTTTTTTCTGCTTAATTATTTGGTCTTTCTTAATTTACATTTTTTAATTCAGTTTCATGCTTTATTTGCTCAAATCTTAAAGTTGAATTTTCTTCAATGAATTTTTTTTCGGTCAAGTTTATTTTCCTTTATTTGTGTTTTTCATATGACAAATGTTTGCAATGTGGACAGTGTTTGATATCCTTTTGTGCTCTTAACGTGTGATGATTAATGACATTTTGTACACAAACCTTCGTATTTGGAAAGTAAACATTTCTTGTGGGCGTAATATCATCACTTAAACTGTTTTTAAATTTTCCAAGAGTTTTTTACAATTTTAGGAACTGTTTTCAGCGTCAAAGTCAACCAAATTTTAGGAGACCTTAAGATAAAATTTATGATGATGTGTCTTTTAACAACTTTCAGTGCAAAAATGATAATTTGCTACTAAACAATTTATTTAGAGCTCTATGTGAATTCTGTTGGTGGTGACATTTGGTATTTGTAAGTACTGAAAAAGTTATCATGACCCCAAATTCAATGTTATAGCAAATTAAGTAGTAACAAGCTTGACATACCATCAAGCCATGCGTCACAAGTAGGATAATTGTACCAAAATTAATGAAAATACAATGTTAAATAATTGATAAAAGCAAATAACTACAACAAGGCTTCCGACTTGCCACAGGGTTGCTTACTGAACTGAACTTCTTACTGAGACAAAAAACATCTATCGCGTCTAAGTATTCCAAGGCACGATAGCTGCAGACTTTGTCATGTAGAAGAGGTAACAGCAGAACACATTCTGTGTCACTGTGATAGTCTTGACAGACTCAGACTTCGGTACTTGTCAGCCTACCCACTTATAACGGAATTTTACAGCATTTCTCCAAATAACAACTGCTACTCATCTGTGGACTGGGTGTGTCACAATAATCCTTAAATAATGCAGTGACGTTGATGGATGATGGAGCTTAGTAGTTACGATGATCTCCAGCGTTATTTCTCTCTATAATTTCTCTATTATAATCATCCATTATCGATTATTACTTCTAATATAATTATTTCATTAGTAATATATTTGTTTTAGTTGTATAATCGACTTCTCTGGTCTTCTTTAAGAGTAACATTTGTTTTTCATTGTTCTTATTTAGTTTTTAAATAAAATTCGATGTTTCACTGGGACTCAAGATTCAAGATAAGGGTTTTTTAATTATTTCGCGACCCCTCTTCTTTTTCAATGCGACTCCCAGATTAACATACGATTCCCTATTTTCCAAAACCTAAACGTTGTAAAAAGATAGCTATTTGGGTTCAATCGACAGAGTACTTCTGCATTTGTAACTTGATGAAACGACAAGATTTTTAGTATTCTTCTATTCAACCACATTTCTAAAGATATCAGCCTATTCATACTTGATTTTTTTGCAAAAAATTTTTTCAAATTACAGAAATGTTGACCGCACATCGCACTTGAATTGACTGCCATATATTTTTGAACATCACTACTGGTTTCAGCAATACAACATTCTCATTCTGAAATCCCCGTGAAATGCAATATATATAATATTTTAATAAAATTTAAAATTAATCTGTTTTAATAAAAATAAAACTACCTCCACTAAGATGTCACGATATATGTACCAGTATACCAGAACACCTACCTAAACTCTATAATAACAAACTAAATCGCCCCTATTTTTATTATCCAATAATTAATATCAAAAAATGTTTATTAAAATTATTATTGTTTTTACTTAATTACGGATTTTTTTTATGTAAGTAAGTTCTATTAACGCTTAGCTTATAGTAAGTAAGTCGGCTAATAACTGCCGACAAATAAGGTTCTTTGTTATTCTAAACAAACTCCTTAACCCCTATTTGATCTGCATTATATGTAGACTACATACTCTCTATAAAAAATAATTCAATCTAGACCACATCATTTTTATTTAGTATGGTCTACAGAAAACACTGTTTTATACAAAGTTCTGCTAAACCGCTGAATCAATCCACTTTATATTAATACCACCTAATTTCCATATAAATGATGGAAACATAACATATAACATTTTTATTTAGAGTCAATATTTCAGGCTCCCTCCATACAAAAAACAGTTTTAAATCAATTTCTTCTTCAAGTACTTATTACCACACCCGCTAGGTGATATATAGGTAAAACCTGTTTCTTTCCGAATTTCCATATAACGTTACCTTAAAAACATAATTTTCTTGTTGTAAATAAACATGTTTTAATCTGGCAAGCATATTGAAAGACATTGAAGACTGTTATCTGTTATGTTATATAATTCAACCTTGAGGCATTTTCTTTGTGATTGCCTAGCTTTAGCTTCCAGAATAAACAGTTTTTTATGTAAGTGATATTTTAAGAGTATGTAAAACTATACATGGGTAAGAACGAAAGATCTATTTAATTACCTAAATTCAACGAAATGGTTTTAGTATTTGTCTTGTCTTCTCTCTTTTAATTTCTAAACGTTTCTCACGCGGAATATGATTTACTGCTATATCGCTACTTAAAGACAGCGGAAGAATATCAGCTGACCTGCCACTGCAACCAACCAATCAACCAACCTCAACCCTAATCATTACATCTATAAAATGAAAATATATATTTTTGAATCTTCTAGTTCTATTACATTTAATTAATTAAATTAATTTAATTTAATTAAAAAATATATGCCTTATCGGTTTTCAAGTATTGTACATTGGAACTCATCTCATTTCAAAATGCAATACCTCATAAAAAATTTATAGTCACTTCTTAACCACTTATTTTTCTCTTAATTCCCTATCATCAAATTTTTGACTCATAACAAATAATAATTTTTTACATAAAAAATTACTAAGTAAAATGGAGCATATTATGTATGCATTTACTACTTAAAGTATTACTTTTGATATCTGAAAACTTCTCAGAAAACTTTTGCTCGTATTTCATGTCAAAGTACAGGCAAGTAAATTTGTAACTCATGTGTAACAGGCTTTGTGTAAATCTGAAAAAAAGTGAAAAAAGAAAAATTAAAAACTTTCCTCATAAAATTTAAGTGCCAATAAAAATTTCATTACACAATTTTATTTCGTACTTAAAATTATTCAAAAACATTCCATACATTTTTGCACAATTTGTGATTTTGTTGTTATCGCCGGTCTGACATCGTGTGTCCCCGAACTTCTTTCGCCACAAATGTCATAATAAATATTTTTACAACTGCAACTGACATGTTGCTACTTTTAATGCCAAAACATTTTGCAAGTTTGCTGCTAATGGACTTTAAAGTAGATACTCGAGATTTCTTCCTTCGATTTGGAATGCGTGCGGATAACAATCAACTCTAATGCAAGTTTATCGCCAAACAAACATTCCGATTCCGTCGAACTGTGCCAATGAAGTCATTCCATTGTAGCACTTAAATTCAATTCATGGATTCAGAATGGAATTTATTAGTTTTCTTAGCTTCGATTTGTTAAATTTACTTAATACGTGATTATATGAAATTGAATTAAATACGAACGTACGAGTGAGACCAAATAAAATTTTATTGGAAGATCGGAATGTGTATCTTTTCATTACGAAATGTGGGTTACTGTAATTATCTTTACTCACATATTAAGATATATTTGTATTTAAACTTGTGAACAAAGTTGGAGGCTGTTCTTAGAAATTATCAATAGTCGAATGGTAGTGTAGTCCATTTATGGACTGAACAGTTATAGCAAAGACAACTAAAACTCTGACATGGAATAGGAAATATGTGTTTAATTCAACTTATATATTCTTTTCCTAGATATTTTAGCGCGATCATTAAGCTAGTTGTGCACTTTATTCTTACAAATAAAGAACTATACTACATCAAACAAATATACATATACCAACCTAGTAATTGTTTTAACTGTCAAATGAAAGTTTAACATATAAATAACAAATTCACCCTTAAAAAAATTTTTATTGATACTGTGGATAGGTTAGGTTAAAACAATGATCCCAAGGATCCACTTAAGCTGTTGTCCGATTGTGTTGCTTTATTAAACTCAAATCTTTTTCAATCATTTATCCTCAGTTTGCAGAGTTGACCAAATAGAAAAAATGACGGGACCGCCAACATACCAAAAACAGAGAAAAATTTATTTCTTATATTACTTATGCGTCTCGTTTTTTCAAAAAATGAATAAAATGTTTAAATAAAGTCGAATGATCGAAATCTAAAGCACATAACTAAACACGAGACCATCACAATCGTTGAATTTGTTAAAAAGGTAAAAATTGTCTTTCCCTCTGTACACATAAACGGGTAATCAGGAAAATCTTTCGAAAGTTATAAGAGAATACTGTGATGAAACCACTTAGCATCTAGCAAATTTTCCAAAATAACTTACTATATCATTTTCTATATGTATATTGGCAGCGAACAATGTGTTATTGGCGTTAATCCAATCATTTTATTAAAAAAACCTTCCCGCAATTGTTGAGGTGTTAGTCTATGATAATAAAATCTATATCTTGAAATCCTCCACGAAACAGTACGAAATCGCCAATATATATACATATATGTCGGGTTCTAACTATATAAATAAAGTTTGTTTAAAACTTTATCCTTCTTATGAAATATTCACTAATTAGAATATATCAGAGCTTGAAAAATTGAATATTAAAATGTAAAGTTGGGCCAATATTAAAATTCGAAGATAATCTAAACAACTTCTTCAGATCAACAATGGAAGTTATGGCAGATGAAAACTAAATCTCAAATCTTATAAATAATAGAGTTTAATAAGGCTGATACTTGCTGATTCTGTGAAATGAAGAGAAAAGCGTCATATGTCTACTATATTTTAATATCTAACATTTTAACTGGTCGTGTCCTGTTATTGTTAGAAAATAAATTCACTTACTCACTACTTTCGTTGAATCGTATGTAATCGGGAATCTTGAACCAAGACTTATTTTTAAAATAGTAATAAGCTTTATATATCTGAGTTATGTTTGAAGACTTTTTGTCCTGTTATTGTTAAAAAATAAATTTAATACTTTTTCACTGCTTTCGTTGCATCGTATGTAATCGGGAATATTGAACCAAGACCTATTTACAAATTAGTCAATAAGTTAATATATCTAAATTAGCTTTGAAAACTTTCTTCAAGGATAACACAATAGATTTCATAGCTCATAGCCTATCATAGCTTTCATAGCTCATAGCCTGTTTTCTTTAATAAATTTTTTATTCACTAACCATTACCATGGAATCTAGCATTAGTATATAAAATTCTTACATTAATTATTAGATGTGTAGTGATTAACATCTCTTACTTTTTCTATAAATGCTTAAAACAATTTCAAGCAGTTTCACAAGATAGTCAAATTTCTGAAAAACCGTTGTTAAACAGTATGACCCGTGATATCAGAATTGTAGCTAATATGTAGATTTACAAGTATAGGATAATATAATCATTATATATTTTTTAATTTTTTTAAAGACTGATATAAGTAGCTATGCTAAAAATACCAATAACAACCCCAACAAAAATTTATAATAAATTTTGCTACTATTTTCTACTTTGTGTTTGATAATTATCTGTTTCACTTTCAAAAAGAAAAAGAATTTCTTTTCTTTGACTTCGGTTTAGAACTTCATAATTATTATCTATAATAGAAAAAGATATTTATAATAAATTAGTTTCAGAAACTTATCAAAACCAAACTCCTTTTAACACTAAAGGTAATGCAATTTCTTTGTAGTAAAATCTTTTTGTTTAAAATGAACCATCAATTCAACTCAAACTTTTCTGTGTATTTATATATATTTATATATTTATTAACTATCTACATACTATACTGTAATATGCATTTAAATGTAAAATAAATAACATAAATAATAAAACTAAAATACATTAAAATTAATTAAATTTTAATTTAACTACTTCTGCCTTTGATGTGTTAAGAAAACTGCTGAAAGCATCTTTAAGCAACAAGAGATGGGAAGAAAAAATTTTAGATTATCAACACAGAGGGGTCCATAATTTGTTAAGGTTTTCCATGCATTTTCACTAGGTTTGTCTCGAAGTTAAACTTAAATTGCTTTTACATGCTTTCATGTCTTTCATTTCATTATCCTCGGCATTTAAGTCTGAGAAGTAAGCACCTTTGTGTGCTTTCAGTTGTCAGTTGTCATTAAATGAAGATGAAGACGACACCGAAGAAGTTGATAATCATGATAAGAAGACTTCATTAAAGTAGAAATTGTGAGTTCTTGTGCGCACAGAGCGGAAAATAAAGCAAAAGCACAAGTAATGCAGGACAACGGCCTTTAATAAGCTCAAAAGTAGAAAAACTTAAGCGATTATCATAAAAATTAAATAAATGAAGCACGGCACTGTTTGTAATTGGAGAATGAAAAGAATTTCAAAATCAGTTAATTTAAGTCTTCTCTTCCGCAAAGAAAAACTGAACAGTAAGAAAAGTTGTTTGAAAACATTTTTTACTTATTAAATTTTCAAATTGGTTGTATTCTAGAGATTTTCAATTTTCAAAACTAGTTAAATGTAAAGTTTGGAAAATATGAAAATTTTGGCAGTTTGCAGAAAACTTGAGAAAAGCAAGAAAACTTTTTCTAAATCAGTTAAGTAAAGAAAATAATAAAATTTTTATTTTCCTTCTTGCATTACAGGAATTTTTAATATTATTTTAAGATTATTTTATTAGAAATTTAAACATAATTAGTATTTAGAAGGGTTCGAACAGAAATGAAAAGACAACAAAAATTTCAATAAATTAACTAAAATTTTTGTTGTTGTCTATTTATTTCTAATTGAACCCTTCTAACTTTTAAATTGTTTTTTTTTTCGTCATAAGATGCGTCACTTTTGATAAAAAAAATCAGCATTACAATTAATATTTTTTTACTATATTTTTAATCTAATTAACAAACTAACATTATGTATTTATAATGTTAAATTTAAATTGTTACCTGTAGCAACAATTGTATTAAAATATTTAAAAACATATATTTTACTTTTTTTTAAATTTTAGTAACTTGTGCAGTTTTCAGATCTCACAAAAAACATCAATAATAAATGTTTAAGTTTTTTTTATTTATTTTTTAAATAAACATTTTATAATAAACTAATATTACGTCATTGTCGTACGTCATTGCTGAAGATCCTGCAATTCCACCTTCACCGAAGTTTGATGATATCAGCCAATATCATGCAACTCTTACCGATGATGCCTTCAATACGGTTTTAGTTCAGGAGTCATGGATCATCTCAGGAAGGCCAATAACTAAGCTGACTTTCAATAATCCATATCAAGAACATATGAATTAAGAATAATTTTTAAAAAAACGTGTACTTTTACTAGGTGGGTCGATAAATATCCTTCAACTCGACAGACCGAGTCCAACGATCTTTCCACATTTAGACACCATTTAAATAATACGATTTAACAAGTTCTCCAAAATATAACACAGTTTTCCATTCCACTTCATTATTTGATGTAAATTCTTTTTCCCTGAAGCCATCATTTTAAATTAGGAAACAATCACTGGGAGCCAAATCTGAAGAATACGAAGGGCGAAGAAGTAATTCGTGCCGTAATTCATTCAATTTTGCGGGTGCGTTATCCTGCAAAATCAATATTTTTTTTCTCGACAAATGTGATCGTTTTTTTTGATTCTTGATTTTTATCATTCAATCGATCCAATTATATGCAATAGTAGTCTGATGTTATTGTTCTTCCAAATAGTCTATGAAAATATTTCCAAAATACGAAAGTCAAAACTTTTCCAGCCGTTTGTTGACTTCGTGTTCATTTGGCAGTACTGTCCCTCACGTTTCAGTAATTGTCACTACTCGACGCTCACAGTCAGCTAGATTGTTCATACATAACTCCAAGCAATGTTTGGAATGATGAAGTCGTTGTCATTTTTGGTCAATTGTATGTTAAGTAAACGTGGTATCTTGTCGAAATCTCTTTAATACACGAATATTCATGTAAAATATTTTATAGACGTTCATATGAATAGCTTGTTTTTTCTGCTATTTTATTGTTGTTAACACTGGTGCAAGGTTGGCGTAAACAGAATCCATTTCCAATTTGATTACGTCATTGTTTATTCCTTTTAAATGGAGGAATTTTATTACTGAATGATATTCAATTTTTTCCATTTTATAAAAAAACACAGGTGCTACTGTGATATCAAGTAATTATGAACTTACCTAGTACATTATACATATCTAATAACAGAACCAAAAAACTAACAGTACCGGTGTAAGAAGCAACAGAGATAAACTTATTCTTTGAACTATATAATACAGGGCACACGTTATCCAAATGTCACCAGCAAAACACAAAAGAGATAACGTCAAAGAAAACTGAATCTATACTATTTTTCCCCTGCAACATATTGTACGACATCGAAGCACTATTAGTCGAACACAAAGAAAGAGAAAATATAGAGCCGTAATTTGCAAACGCACACTATCAGTTGTGAGATAGCATGAAGACCAGAGATTTACCGCCCAATGCTTCAATAGTATCATTAGTTAAACACACATCTGTGTATTTAGTATATACTACCGAAACTCTTACAATCTTAGGTTCTTAACATATCTATAGCGAATAAGTAAGATAAAAATCAAGATATAATATTATTATCAAGAGATAACTTTTACATCAAGGATTGGAATAGTGCTAAACTGTTACACAAATAACACTATTTCACAAGTTCAAAGCGAAGACATTAGGTTAAAATTAGTTTGAATTACCAGTAATTTATACCAGTAGTACCAGTAAAACACCAGTAATTGTTTGTTATCATGTTTTATAGCTAAGTACCCTAAAAATATTTAATGGAAACATTTCCTTAACGTTTGCAAATTTTTTTGTTTTATTCTACTGAATCACAACATATTTTTGATAATTTTTAATCACATTTTTATCTGTAAGCAAAAGACAACTCCAGTAATAATTTATTTTCCTATATAATATTAAAAGATGTTATGCCGAATCAGTTATATATTATACATATGCATACAAATAAAAAATATTTGTGATGAGATAAATATTATTAAATATTTTAACAAATTAAACAAAATCTTTTCAAAGGAATTCTATTATTATTTTTTTCGGTTTAAATTTCACTCATAAATACCAAAATAATATTAATTTGTAAAATTAATTAAAGAAAACAATAATCACTAAGCGATGAGAATACTTATTTGTATTGTGAAAATACTTTTGTATTCAACAAAATGAATAGTACAATGAAATAAAATTTTATAATTGTAAGTAATATGCTTCCATTATTTTCATCATTAAAATATCATTACTTAATTTTGACATAAAAGATATCTCTGTCCTAAAATATATCATTAAAATCTTGTGGCTTCAGTTTAAATTTTATAAAACTTTTAATTTTGACTACTGCAATAATATCTTGAACATTGATAATTGTATTTAATATTTTGCATAAATATTTTATAAAATTTACCTTAAAATATTTAATTCAATGAGACTTCATTTAATTAAAATAACATTTTCAAATTAGCTTGATTGCCTTCAAGAGGTTTTAAGTTATAATTTCATTTGATTGCATGGAATTTGATGCTCAATTGGAAAATATTGCTTTCCATTAAGTAAATAATTACATTTCATTAAGTATTTTTTGAACGTTAATGAAATCGAAAATATCAATTTTATTTAACAAATTTAGTTATACCATAAGTTAACCAAAATTATTAATTGTAATTAATTTCTGAATGTTTGTTATCTTTTTGTCTTTTAATTGAAAAAGTAGATTAAAATTTTATAATATCATTAATGTAAATTAATGTTTAGAATATTTAGTTCATAATTTAAGTGTATTTATTTTTATTCTAATAAATTATAAATTTATAATTTATGTTAATTTTCTTTTTATGATATATTATTTAATTAATTATTACACACAATTTTTCTCTATCTAATTTAACACAGCAACTGAATTTATTAATGAACTTTCACAGCAAATTAACAATACTACAACTTAGAATATATAAATCAAGTACAGCTTTGAGGCAGGGTACAAGTTTAATCCTTGGTACCATCAGTTTTAAAAAATTATTTACGAATAATTTAATATAAAAAATAATTCCAAAAGACCACTAATGATAGGCATTTGGTAATACTCGAAACAACTATATAATCAGCCAATTTTATATAGTGTAGCACTGACTCTGATCCAAATTTGGCAGAGACAACGACAAACCTTGTTATTATCAGTCTCAAAAAATTATTTACAAATTATTTAATATAAGAAATAACTCCAAAATACTGCTAACGATGGATATTTGGTAATACTCGAAACAGTCAGTCAGAAATTCAATTAATTAAAAATAATAAAATTTTGTTGTTGTAATTCACTACTGTTAGAAAAACCTCTTTACTATATACAATCGTTTCAATTAAGTAAAATAGTGACTTTCGTCATAACTGATCTTTAAAATCATATCAATCATTAATTTATTTATATAATTAAGGTCTAAGGTATTTGATCTAAAACCGTTAGTATGTAATTCCACCTTAATATTACTAACTTGAATTTGGTTGTTTGTTGTTTTTCATTAGTAATTTTTATTAATATTAATTTTGTTAGGTGAAAACAGCAGTTCAGGTGATGTATAGTGCTAGGCCTAGTTGTTTTAACCAATATTTTTTTTGTAAACGTAAGCACCTTTGATGATTTTGTATAGTTTAATATGTAATAAATGTTATTCAGAGTAACAAGTCTATGTTCTAGAAGAACTTCTATGTTAACTTTACTGCATTCACAAATTTTACTTATTATGTTGTAGCTATTTGAGCCAGGGCACTTAAGCACTTTTAATCTTTCTTAACTCGAGGTATTTTTAAAATCTTTCTTTACGCCTTGACTAGATTATTGTTTATCACTTCATCAGACTAAGCAATAATTGACCTCAGATCTGCATACTTTCCCGAAGAGCCTGTAACCATTTTGAGATTTGATAACGCGATGTTGGTAAGTCTGTCATTTTTCGCAAATAATTTCAGGTCTATATCCTTTATGTATTTTTTGATGGGATCAATCTTGAGGTCCCTGAGGATGTCATTCGTCCTATCGTCCTAATGTACAATGGTGCTTTGAAAAGTCTTCTCAGAACCTGGCTTTGTGCAATTTCTAGCTTAAGTACAATTTAAAAAAATTTAGATTCAAATCTGATCTAAACTAATAAATTACCATTCTAGCGTAACTTATTTTTACTTGAAATTTGGTTAATGAGGGTCCAACATGGAAAATGTTTTTAATAATACATTATTACACTTTAAGTATTTAATCAAATCATATTTTATATAATATTTTGTATAAATTAATACAAAAAACTATTTCACAAATCTATTTGGTTGACTTCTACTCTAACATTTAACACCCATCATTATTAAGATATGATTTTGTACTTAAAATAACCCCTTTATAGTCAAATATTTTAAATGTACGAGAGAAGCTAATGCCTATTTTATAAAAAGAAAGTCTCAGATTATTTTAAGCAAAAAAAGACACAAAATAAAGTATCTTAATAATATAGTATTAAAAAAATGTGTAACTTTTTTAGTTATGCCATTTAAAACGTATAAAATAGCTGTCAAAACTTTTCTAGCCATATATACTATAAATAATATAGCATAGTATAACTTAATTCACTTAGTATAATTTAATAACTTTTATTAAGTTATTTTTATAATGTTAAATAAGTTTATATATATACAAACCCGAACATATATAAAAAATTAATATTTCGAAATCAAATTTTTTTTTTTCATTTTGAGATCCTCTTCACTAAAACTTAATATACAACATGCTTTGTAAAACTTACAAGTGCAAACATGACATGGCTTACATTAGCATAAAGTGATAATACACGTAAGTGTAAGCCGTCATTGTCACTAAAGTGCTCAGCTTTAGGTTCCGCATAAACATGGCAGCCAAAAGGATTTACGCCCGCATAAAATATTTCGTTCAAGGTCCTTATGAACAAAGGATGTTGAGCTTACAAACTGCAATGCAACTGCTGGTGTATTTGCAATTTTGATGTCGCAAACACGAGCAAAACATTTTATGTATTACGAAATCTGTCCCAAAAATTTTGAAAACTCAAAAAAAAATCAAGTTGTGGTTTGTTCTCACCCCACTTTTATTATATACATATATAAACATTTCAGTGGTTTGTTTAATACGAGTAACAATCGAATCACCTTATCCACCTGGCGCAGCACCGTTAGTTTTAATTTCAAACCAAATGCGATTTATGGCTTCATCAGTCAGGAGGTAGGCGATAGTACATTTCCAAATCTAACTCCCTGCAAAAGGTATTAGCCAACAAAACTAGCGAAAAATCAAAATTATTGATTATAATAATTACTTCTCGCATCATGAATATCTCCGAGATTGTTTGAAATATATCACCAAAATTATGTGTATGAAAATAATAATTAATTTCTTGTACCAAGAGTAAATTTAAATCCATCTTGCCAAATGTATGAAACCAAAGGTATTGAAACTTTCTGAAATTTATTTTAATTAAATATTAATTAATTTCTTTAGAATTAATAATATAAAAAAAATCCATTATAAAAACTAAAATAATTATGTGTCTACTACTTTCTTATATATATATTTAATAAAAATTGTTTTCAAATCCAAAATAAGGTTCTAGTGTATTATTCATTCATTCGGAGGCAAGTCTTATAAAATGGAATCATCTAACAAAGAAGTGAATTGATCTATAATTTGCACACGTTATAAATTAAGTTCAACCTAGTTCAGGTATATGTACAATAAAGTACGACTCATCAGATATTTTACTATACAATTAAAAATCACGTACAATATGTCAAGGCATGTCAAGTGTTTTACTATCCAATTAATTCGACATCTAGTAGGTACACTTCTTTTTCCTTCTTCTTAGCAAGTAAGTGCCTAAAACACTATATTGTCTGTTACCATTTAAATTATCTACTATGATAAGAACTCCGTTCTGTTCTGATAATAAATTATTCAGATTATTTTATAGAAGTATACAATGAGGCCCAGTATATCTTCCTGTCGCAATATATATTGTTGTTGATATAAGAGAAGAGTGCAAATCTGAATTAATGTGCACTCTACAGAATCGAGCAATTTCATACTCACCTTTAAGCTGATTTTAGTTTTTTAATTTTTTAACTTTGAATAAATTCTTAATTATTCACATTGCATATGATGTTACAATTTGTTTTAAGATCAACTTTAAGGATAAGAAATATTCAATCACCATATTCTTAACTTTTACTATCCGTTATCACTGCCATAGAAATAGTGTCTTTGATATTGCTTATGTTGGAAATAATTATTAGTCCTATGTCTCTTTGTTCTAAAGGTATTATTATTCTTTTCAGTAGTTTGTGGATGGTACCACTGAAACTTAGTTAAATACTATAGACGTTTTATATCACTTTGTGACTACTTGATTATACAAAATTATTAAATTAACATTAAATATTAATCACGTTAGTACTGATTACAAAATTATTATAATATAATTGATCTCACTTTTTTTTTTATTTATGCGGAAAGGATGTTAAGAAATGCCTAACAAATCGTCGCTATGCCATCACCATAGGGGTAAGATTGTTGCTACTCTGGGTCTTTATCGGAAATACTTCAAGGTAGGGTCCCTTTGTTATCCATTAATAATTTTCTTCGTTAGCCTGTGTCCAGGCCCCGCTTCGGTTTATTTGTACACATCTTTTTCGAAATGAGATAATTGGTAAGATCGTTGCTACTCTGGGACTTTATCGGAAATACTTCAAGTTAAGGTTCCTTTGTTATCCATTAATAATTTTCTTCGTTAGCCTGTGTCTAGGCCTCGTTTCGGTTTATTTGTTCACATCTTTTTCGAAATTAGATATTTGACCTCATTATGCTTTTTCATACTTATAATTATAAAATTGTAACGTAATATATTATAAAAGTATAATTCAATCGATATATAAACATCTTTACTTAACACCTTATTAACAGCAAGAAGTACAAATTGTTTGTTCCACAGCATGAATTAAATCTTTTAACTAAAATAAAATTTCTTTAAACAGAAATGTTATGTATATATCCAACAATTAAGTTCGAAAAATTTATAACCATATAAATAATTTTTAAACGAAAATTATGTTTATTAATTCACAATTTACAACAATGAAATTGCACTGAATTTTTACATCTGCAAGCAGTCATGAAAAATGAACCTTCTGGCATACATATCCTGTAAAATTTTCCTTGCTACTTTTTCACATCTTTAAAGAAGATAATTTTTTAATTTAATTTACATTTTCTCATATTTCAGAGGATCAGAAAGAAACACCTTACCAGGACGACACAACTGAGATGTATCAGCAAACAAAATGTTGCCGTCCACTTTAAATTGCACACTCATTCACATGACAATAAATTGAATTGAAATCATTCCTTTTGGTAGATAAAAAGTACAATGCAAGAATATTTTACTTCAGAATTTTTTTTTTTGTTTGTTATTTTGCATAAAAGTGCAGTTAAGTAAATAAATTTCATATGTTTTCAAGACAAATTGACCACTTGAGACGATTGCTTTTGTTATATGTTACAGGTAATGCATATGTGTTCAAAGAGTTTGAGAGTAAAAATAATAGCAATTTTTTATTAAACATAAATTTTCCATATCGTAAGATAATATTCTATATAAATGGTAGATATACATACAATTTGACGTTTTGATATTCACGCAACTAAAGACGTTCTGAATTAATGATACATTAAAATTTTTGGATCCATTGTTAAGGATTACTGCTTTGCTTAATGAGGAGGATATATTCACAGTTCAATACTATCTTCCATTATTGTGAAGGTAGAATCCAATGTTATTTAGCGTAGTTATCTGTCTTAAAGACTTAAAACCACGGTGTTCTAAAAATCACACGTACCAAGATATTGCGCCGATAAACTCCCCCATTGGAAGTTCCAAGTAATTTCCGCTGGCGTCAATTGAAGTTCTGTGTTTGGCATAACTTCTCCCTTAATAAGAAGCGTGGCTCATTCAACCTCTGCTGATCTTTGGATTACAGCACGGGGTGAGTGAGTGAATACGCAACTCTACGCCAAATGAGAGTAAAATACAATCATTCTTTTCGTTTAAGTTTGGATATAAGTACTGTCACGACGACATTGTCAACCTCAAGATAACCGAGGATGCGGGCACTGACCCCATGGTACCAGATAAACACCGGTTAGATGTCGCAAGTAAATCTTACTCACTAGTATTTACACTCTAATCAGTGTTGAAATGGCACCAGTATGTTAGCCTCTTACGACAAGCGTACCTTACCTTGGGAATATTTTTGAACCCCTTATCCGCAGGGGAACGTTGTAGAGGAAGACAGGACCTATCCTATATAAATCATAATAACTATAAATTAGACTTGGAACAATGCATACGGCCTAAAAAAATGATTAAACAATCGAATACTGTGTGAAAGATTCAATAGCATCTCTCTCATGATGATGAAGCACCATGTGGCATTTTAGTATTCCCTAAGCTTAAGAGAACATTTTGGGAAAACCGTTTTCACACGATTGAGGATATAAAATCGCTTGCAGCTTGTTTGAAGGCCATTCCAAAAATCGACTTTAGACATTTTTTCCAGAATTTAGCATAGATTTGTTATGTAACGCCGAAGTAATTATAAGAACTTATTAATATTGAAGACACATAAGTATTAAGCTTATTAGTGTAACAAACATTAAGTGAAATATGATGTGGTTTACAATATAGTTGGGGGTAATAACTAACAGATAACATTAAGTATTATGATGTATCACGTAACTAATCAAACGGTAGTTACGAGATACTATCGTACTAATCAAGAATTAAGTCACTTTTATATATTTAGTTGCATATTATTATATACCATTTAATTTTTTATATAATACTATTGGGCTGTAAAGATATAAAAAATTTGCAATATTTTTTTGTAAAAATAATAACCTTAAATATTATTACCTTTTAACAACAGATGAAGTACGGACTTCTAAGAAGTGATGCTTTCAGAGATTTATGACTTCAAGTATTGATGATTTTAAAGATATATGATTACAATGATTGATGACTGCCATGATCTATGATCCCAAGGATTGTCTGCGATTCTGCATTATAAATTTTTTTGCATAGATTTTCTAAAAAATATAAAAATTCTGTCAAATTTTATTTAAAATAGCTTTTCCAGCACAACAGTTTTCACGAATTCTTTTGTCTTCCTTTTAAAATTCCTATGTGCGGGAATCTAGAAATGAGAAATGTTGAACTACTTAGACTTATCGTTCAAAGATACATAGCATTCAAAAACTATTCAAGATGTTATATGAATTAAACTCAAGAGTACTAAAGCACTTTGACTATCTGTTAGTCTATGCATATTTCTGATGAATACAATATTGGCTTTAAGTGAAACTATAGAATTTCTAATAGATACAATTTTCGACTGAAATATACTTCACAGAAGACTTCAATACCTACCCTCTTACCTATTTTGGTAAGATAATAAAGATGTGCTAGCAACAGTAAACTAATTAGTATATATAGCCATAAAAACTAAATTAAAATATAATAAATGAATTTGTTTACTTGTATGAAGTTTAAAAACTATAAATAAACACAGAACTATCTTTCAGCAATTGAACAGTTGTTAAATTTTACACTATTTTCCCATTAAAGAATTGCAATCAGTTATTTCAGTTGGCTGGCAGCTTCACTTTCGAAATGAAGTAATTCTATTAAATATTTCTCAGTATCCGTGAAAGTAACTCACGAAGAACTAATTATGGTCTTGGGTATACATTTCAGGTATTTTTTATTAGGAACTCACTTTTCCCTTGCAATTACTTTTGTTTATTTATTTATTTTTTTTTTTGAAAAAATATTTCTGAACACGTTTTTAAATAATTTTCAAAAGTTTTTGTTGCAATACGTGCAGCAACGAAACTTTTTATTGCATTATCTGGACTAAAGTAGAACTGCAAATAAGAGGGAAAATGTGTCAAAAATACATTTACAGAAAAAGGATATACATAAAAAAATTAAATGTAAGCAAAAAATAAAACTAATGATACCTGAGATAATATATCTTTACATTTTTCCGAAAAACGGAAAAACGTACTTGAGTTTGAAAAATGTTTCATTCTACTGCAAAATAAAAAAAAAGAATCCCTCTTAAAGTGTTAACAAATAAAAAGTAAACAAATAAAAGTATTAGTTGTGGAAGAAGATAATCAAATATAATGGGCTTACAAAAGATATTTTAAAAACCTGAAAAATGTAGCTTTGGTTTTGCAATAGCTTTAGTATTTTCTTCAAAGATTAACTTGGCAAAACTATTATCTACAATTCAATTACAAATAACAAAATTTTTACTGCTTTAAGAGTATTGTTTGACAACAGGATTTAAGTGCATTTATACACATATAAACAATCCATTTATCAGCTTAATTTACTTATGTATGGCTTCTTTGATTAGCTCACGGAAAATGAGACTAGTTAACCGACAAACAGTTAGAAAACTTGCACTAAGAGAAATCGTCGCAAAAACTAGTGTATTTTCTAAATAAAATTCCAAAATCAAAAGTATTCATATTAGCACCATAATACTTAATATGTCAATTTAAAAATTCAGTAAAACTTCCTTTTTGATTATTAATAGAAATATAATCATAATCGTAATTATTAATCAATATAAACCTTAATCTAGAAATAAATTAATTATCAAAAGTAAAATTTCGAAATAACCTTATTCTGCATTTTAACTCATTTATTTAAACCTTAAATTAATAAAATTAAATAAGACAAGTTTGAAACTAATTTATTATTGTACCTGCACCCTTACATTTGAATGAATCTTCCTCCTGTTCATCACATTGAACAATTGTTGTCTTCGAGTGATATTCGCATCAACCTACTGATATATAATTCAAACTAATCTTCTAACCGTTAACTATTTAATTAATTATTTATATAATTATTTATATAACTATTTAAAATTATAAGATTCTAGCTAAATCCAAAACGTATTTTTGAGCGAAAAAATATTTAATGTGTTTTGCTTAGACTGTGGTAACAATAGTGGCTATTATGAAATGTCTATTGATAGACAATAGATATTTGTCTACTGAGTCCATTGGTAGGCAAATTCCTATTATGAAACTTGTTAGATAAGTTTAGCTTACTAACCAATGTGATTATTTGAAAAATATCAAACACTTCTACTGCCAACTGTGGTAACAATAGTGGCTATTATGAAATGTCTATTGATAGACAATAGATATTTGTCTACTGAGTCCATTGGTAGGCAAATTCCTATTATGAAACTTGTTAGATAAGTTTAGCTTACTAACCAATGTGATTATTTGAAAAATATCAAACACTTCTACTGCCTTGGATGCTGTACATTCTTTAGAATATTTAAGATAAAAACTAGCTGCACTAGCTGACTTCTCTACTGAAGTCCAATTTTATAAAAAACATTAGTTTAATAGTGCGCAGTACTTAAGTAACACATGTGCTCACATTCGTTTTTGACATATCCAGATCCAGAAAGAAAATTTTAATAAACTCTTAATATTAGGAACTTAAATTTATTAAAAGAACGTGATGTACAAATTATTTTTAATTCATTAAATCTTCTATATACTTATAATATACGGAAGATGTGTCCTTGTTTCAGTATATATTTGAGATTATATGTTATCTCAGGAGTTTGAATAATAATGTATATAACATATGAAAAGTACAGAAAAGTAGGAGAATGATAGTACTGCATTAGAATCATACTAAATATTGGCATATAGATTTTGACAGTTCTCATAATTATTATAATTACGATAATCAAATCATAATCATATCATTGTTATTATAAACTATGTGGATAAAATAAATAACATCAAAATATTAACTTTTTAAAATAATTTGTATATATGTATCTTTCAATAATCATCAGCATTTACCGATATGTATACATCCCCAAGATTCCCATTAAATTAGTATATTATCGAAGTGTGTGTAAGTATAATTTATTGTAAAATAGTAGCATATGTAAATATCATTGCCATTCGAAGTTCACTATTCAACTGCAAAAAATACCGAATACAAAATTTTTTTAACTTTAGCAGTAATAGTATACGTAGGACCCGCTGCACTCAACATTTCCTTAACAGTTTTGAAGTGCTTGGATATTTCCCCTTGCTCATTTGTGGCGCAACTATAAAGCGAAATGAAAACTAGTAAGTTTATTGAAAAAAGTTGTTAAGGACTCGCAGTTGAATCCTGTTGCTATTCTGTGCTCACTTCGTGACGTAAGCTCTAATCGCACTTACCATTTTTTGTGTTAATACGCTGACTTGTGTATTCATAATGGAAAAATGTTACGAGGCCATTACGAGACTAAGCGGAAAAAAATACCTGGCATAACTTGTGAATTCCTGTTACACCAAGCCACGTTGTTATGCTAATGTTGTTGACAAGGTGCATTTTCGCTTGGGTTAAGAGTCTTCAAACTAAGCCGCAACTTAATTCAGAGTAACTGCAGCTGTAACATGCGTGAATTAGTGGTAATAAAGTGTTTCATTTAATTCCTTTGTGACCTATGCAATGCAAAGTAAGTGAAAAATTTCCATGCATTTCAACTACAATCTGTGTATAATTTTCATTGTATCTAAATACATTTTTTTCACAATTTTTATACAAATAAAAAAATTATTAATTAGAAAACCAAGCTCTCAGATAGGGTCGCTGGAAGCTTTAATTCATTTATTTACGCATATTTATTTTTTAATTAAAATAACAAATTTTATATAATTTTAACCGAGTTCAATTTTTTTATTTTAATTTCTATAAAACACAACCAAATGTGTTTGAAGTATGTGAAACATATTTGTATAAACAAAAACTAATAATATAAGAGACGCATACAGACGTTGAAACCTATGATCTAAGCCAGAAATAGTAAAACTTTTCCTTCTTTACTCTTTCCCTTCTTTATTGATGCCGAGATCTGTGGATGTCAAAAATTCATCCATCAAAAAAATCCTTATATATGACACATGCAATCTGCTTTTCAGAATCGCACTCTCTCAAATCTAATGCAATATACATGTATGCAGTTAGGAAAATATAGTATCGAACGTTATAGCATTATTTCTAATATCCAAAAAGAACTCTTCAAATTTTTTCGCATACCAGTAGCATATTCGGAATATCTTTTGAGGATAGATTTTGTAAAATTAATTCTAAATTCACATAAAAACATTTAATTGAAAAGAATTAAATAATATTAATGAATCCATATATATAGAAAAAAATATATAGACAATTCATATAAAAATATATATAAAAAAATATTGAAAATATTGAAATATTGTAACTAAAGCGGTTCTATTCCACACTAGGGAAAGTCGACACTAAGAGAAGAAAGAAAGTTTTATCTAAAAGAAATATTTTAAAGCAAACTACTATATTATAAAAAGAAACCAATTCCTATGAATATTATTATAAATGAACTAACAGTATACATCTGTTATATTGTTGATGTATTCCTGTAGGTACCAGTTTATACTTTCCTAAATATCTTTAAAAGAAGTACTAACCTTTTCTTTCTTCAGCTTGCTAATAAATAATGAAAGACATTTAGTTCTTGTGTAACTTCCCGGTTAACATGGTCTTCATATAACAAGACGGGATCTTGGAAACTACAATGTACCGGATGAATACTACAAGATTTACTGCAATTCTCTCTGGTCACTTATGTATAGGAATCCATGCTGAGAAACTACACACTCCTTTTAATACTCACTATAAAAGTTCTGGAAATTTACAGAAAAAAGAAACAATTACGCATTTTCTTTGTGATTGTACATCTTTGGCCTCCAGAAAACATTACTTTTTAAGAAAGTGCTTCTTTGGCAGTTTTCAGGCTGTTCATCAGTAAGAATGTAAAACTTATTAAATTAACTAAATTTAACGAGGTTGACTTAGTTTCTGTTTAATTTTTATATCTTTCGCGGAATATCCTAGTAAGAAGGCAAAAAGTTGTCCCTGTACAGCAGAAAGATATCTGCTAGCCTCACACTGCAACCAACCAAAGACACACGCCATAGATATATATTATTATATAAAATTATTGCACATTTAACTACGCTATTATACTAGATATTCATGGGTACATAAATGAAAATACTAATTTTTTTATTACAAATATTTTATATACCATTTATTTATTTACGATGTTTGTTAATATTACAACAAGTTAAAATGAACTAACGGGTTGACTTTAATATCATTAAACATTTTTTTTGAAGAATAACATATTTCAAAATCTCTACTTAAATTTACTTAAATTCGCCAAGGGAAACCCGTAATACTGAGAAGGTTGTTAAACTCTACAAGCTCATTCTACCTGCCGTCAGAGCTGCGTAAGCTTTCGCTTGTCCCCTATTTTTGTCGGTAACTATAGTAATATCGAGATCCCAATATATATCGATACGAATATGTAATTGTGAAGCTGCGACATGAAAGTGAGGTCGTGTAGCTTATTTGGATGTATTCGTCGAAGGGCACTCATTATATTGAGAAGCTTGCTACAAACCTGTTCTACGTGTCTTAAGAGCCGCATGAAATGAGCTTCCACTTGTCCTCTAATATCATCAGCAACTGTAGTGATATGGAGATCTTGTTATATATCGATACGAATGTAACCTGTAGTAGTGTTGTTGTTTTTGAAAGTGTTATTGTGAAGCCTGTTGAATTGTGTTGGCATTGCTTTAGCAATTCTAATAACGAATTTGTGGAACATTCAATTAAAAATTAAAATTTAAGAAAATATGCTTATATTTAAATGAAAGAACTATTACTGTTCATATGTTTAATCTCAATCTTTTATCTCTAAATTATAATATGTGTAAATCAACGAAAGTAACTGTGAAGAATTCAATGTCTTGTCGGATATGATAAAATGTTACTTTAGTGAAACTTTTTGCTTTAATAAACTTAATTTTATAAACAGTGATTTATATAAAGTTAACTTAATAAAACACTATAATAAATTATTTTAAATAATTTGTAGTAAATATCATTTTATTGTATTTTATAATAACTATAAAAATGTATTGTAGTTCGAAATAAATTCAATCAAAAAAATATAAAATAAATATATAACAATATACGATATAATAAGGTATAAAAAATATTTTGAAATTGAAATATTTTTCTTTGTATTTCATCCGAGCTCAAGTGATAGTTTACGTCTACTCGCAAAGCACCTAGCACCTAGAACCAGCAACCAGAACTATGCTCTATAATAATAATATATTGAATTTAAAATTTTTAAAAATATCTGTGCATGCAGACATGTGCATCTACAGTGTTATAAAGGATTCCATATAAAACTATAACATCTGCCAGCAGTTTGACTGTGATGCTACATGTGAGCATATTCCATTGAGCACTGCTTGTTCCGCATCGCTTTTTATTGACTTTTTATTTAATATTGAGAAAACAAAATGTTAAAAATTGCCGTGCAAATATTCCTGTGAATACATGGATAAGCAAATATGCGATAAAGCTAAGTGAAGCATAAAATCTCAATGCAAACGTGGCAATAAAAAGGGATTTCAATGGAAACATATTGAAATTTTGAAAGGATTAAATAAAAGCTTTGTTACATTCATTTATCAATGTTTTAAATCTGTTCGAATTTGGCAACGCCCAGTATAATTGGCTGAAATACGTTGATATTACATAAAATATTCGTTTATTTTCTACTTAAATATTACGAGTAAATTGCAATATTGCACAAGTGATAGGAAGTACGTTTCTTTAAAATCCAATAATTTGCTTCATTCATTATATATTCGCCCAAATGAGTTTATATTCTTGCCTCGTTACTTGCAGAAATTAAACAAAAATTTCTCTGAAAGCTATGCGATTGCTTTTTAAATATAAACTGCATCCTTCGTTGTATGTACATGAAACAAAAACTTTTGAAATTGAGTTGAAATGTGTAAATATTGTACAGAAATAAGTGCAAAATAACGCAACACTCCACCACAAAAAATGAAAAACTTTTTCCTTTTGGTACTGCAGAGTATTTTCACTGTTGCTCCTGATATTTAGTAAAAGTGCGAGCATTTTTAAGTGAAGTTTTTTAAAAGCAATACACATTAAGTACGGCATTGTAGTTTTATTCGCTACAAGAGATACATCAGAGTGATTAATACATATATTTAAAATTATTATATATATTAAAATTTAATATGAAGCATTTACTAGGTAATAAATACAGACTGAAAAATTAAATTCTGTACAATTCGAACAACTTGTTAAGCACTGGGAGTTTAATCGAAAATCGATTTTTTGCTTCATTTAAAATACATAAAATGTAAATACTATTACGAGTAAAACCCAAAAGTATTCTTTTTCATGGAAAAGTGAATATAAGAAGAAAAGTTCCAAAACCCATTCACACAGCGAATAGTGAAAGTTGTTACTCTAAATCTCTCAATATTTAAAAAGACAAAAGATTTTATCGTAAATAATTAAACTAATTAGCTTGGCAGAATATGTGTTTTTCATAACAAAAAGTATTTTAATTGAGAGATTTCGAAAAATAGTGAACTACAACAACAAAAATTCTTTTTATATTATTTTAAAGTATTTTAAGAATTTATATTCGTCAGCAAAATTTTTGCAGTTATTGATGATGTAAAAAGTATCCTCTATGTTTTAGTACATATATTTTTAAACAAACATTTTGGTCATTAATAACCAATTTTTATCAAATATGTATTGGGTATTACTACTTGTCACATCTTGACCTCTTTTCTCTAGCTGCATAATCTTATCAATGTGAAGTTGTGTGGTTTATCGACGTAAAGCTTGACCAATAGTTTTCCAGCAACTCTTGAGCATTGCAGAGACCAAACAAATGGTAGTCAGATAGTGAGAATACTTCACTATGGTTAATGTAAAACTTCCCCATCAAATTCTGTTAACTGCTGGCATTCTTGATATGGAAATAATTATGTTGACTAATTCTAGTCATTTTTTTTACATAATCCCCTTGTTTACCATAAATCCAAGCTTTGAAATCGTTTATGGAGGGTCATCAGCTGTTGATCGTTTATGTTGAATATTATAATATTCAATCTAATTTTTAACGTGTTAAAAAATTAAAAAGGTTAAAAAATAATACGCGTTTTAGCAACTTTTCACTAACGATAATTCGATCAAATCGATGTGCCATCCAGACATCAAGCGTCTAAGCGTATCGTATCAGTTTCTTTAAAAAAAATGATCAATTAATTAATAAAAGAAAAAAGTAAACGAGGGCTATTCTTTAAATCGGTGAAAACGGTGAAATGAAAACTAAGTGGTTAATCAGTGAAAATGCAGTTATTGTTTTTTGAACTATTCTACATAATGATTAATACTTTTGGTATTCGATTGAATATATTTTTGAAACAGTTCCGTCACTCTGAAGTTGGTATCTTCAATACCATTGTTCAATCATGAACATAAATTTATACCATATATTTAATTACTATAGTTTATATTATCACCTAAATTCTTAGAATAATGTACTAAGGAAAAATATAGATAAATAGTAACATTTTTTAGCAACCGTATTTAAATTATTAAAATAAAATATATTCATAAAAACAATAGGAGGAAAATCCCAAGTGTTGGGACTTCCGTCCTTTTTTAACCTTTTTTAACCTTTTTTGACAAATGTAATACAGTCCATTAAAATCATAATAATTTAACCTTGATGTAGAAATTAGTCTTAAAATATTTTTGTATAAAAACACAACATTATTTTAAATAAAATCAGTAGCTAAAATATACTCAAACTGTGTACTTCATTAAAATAAAAGTACATTTGGTCCTTCGAGCCGGATATAGCAAAAGTGCTGTATCAGTGTACTTCAATATTGAAATAAAAGTACAACCATGATTTTAAATGTCTCAGCGTCTGTGTAGGTATAGAAAAACGCCCACTGTGCATTTTTTCTTGATATTTTGAAACAACAAAAAATCTTTGGTCGACACTGTAAGGCGGTAACCCATCAATTTGACATTTTTAGTGGTCAAAAACACTGGAAGATGATCTTCTTTCGACAGTTGGTTGTCCTAATATATCTGAAGACTTCTGGCAAAGAAACAGTTGTGTTGATCGACGGCTCTTTCTGGTCAAACCGCGTCGTAAAATTCGCAATCGTAAAAATCCTCCAACCGAAAGTGTTCATTATTCAATTTCTTTTTTTCACAGAGATTCAATTTCAGATCAATCAGATCAATCAATATAATCAAAGTATGTTATACAATACAATATGCGCACTGTATTTATCTTAAGATATCAGTGGAAGTCAGCATTGTTGGCATACCAAACCAAATAAATATAATTAAATATTTTTCGCTTACAAAATATTTTTTGCTTATATACAATTAGTATTCACCGAATGTAGTGAAATTTCTCAATTATATCCTGCATATTTACTTGCACACATCTAACAAATGTGTTTCTACGCAGGTGGAAAGTTTTCATTTTATTTCTGCTAACATCTTTTTAAGTTTTTCTGTAAAAGATTTTATTTGCATGTTTTTTCGGTAAGGCAATTTAAAAACTTTTGACATCTGAAAGTTTTATCTGCTTTTTGGAAAACAAGCTGTAAAGTGCTCCAGATTTCATGCAGTTGTAGGTGCGTCAGTGATACGGGGAACTTGTGCAGGCAGTTATGATTACAACAGGAATTTAAATTGTTTTTCAAAATTGTCTTGCGAGTGCATTAAAATGAATACAACTACGTGACACTTGCCAGTTGCAAATCTCTACGGCATGTAATCCATTTAGGAGCCTAATGAAATGACAGCATTTAACAGCACTTTCTCAACTAAAAAGTTCAGTTACATTTTTGATTTACACACTAGGTTACACCCACATTTATATACTTGGTACATTTGTATTAGGGACGTAACATGAACCATGCAAGCAATATGTGTACTTGTATATTTATGTACATATATATGTGGATCCATATTTTGTTATAGAAAGTTAACCAATATTTCTAGCTGACGTTGTCAATTCATAAACCCAAACAGATAACTTATATTTTTTTCTAGTAACTTATTAGTAAAATAAAGTCCAAATATGAAGGTCAAGATATAGTTGGGTTAGATTAGGTTAGGTTACTGAGGCCGTCCAAAGACGCATTCAGACCATGAGGTCCATTGTGATACCCTTAAAAAGTTGACACCTGTCACTATAACCATTTAGTACTGGCCACAAATCCATTGACACGAGATATAGAATTGAACTCTCTTAATGAATTGAAAAAGTGTGACTCTCCTAAGTAGGAGAGTCTATGACTTGCGAACGTAGGACACTGTAAAGATATAGCTAAGTAATAAATAGTTATTTATAAAGCATAAATACACATATTCTCAATATGTGACCCAACTCCAGTTTTAATCAAAATGACTTCGCCCATCTATCCTCATGTTCCCTCGTACAAGCGAATTTAACTTTATAAGACTTTGGCTCCAACCAATTAAAGTGACTTGATTTCTTCGCCTTGATTCAGGTTAGTTTTAATTGAAACCTGTCCAGCTCTTCTCCAGTCTTTATTTCACACAATCTTCTTATTTACTCTTACCTAACCACATCCTAACACATGTATTCCGTTTTTCTCCTTTTCTTTCCCTATAAGCTCCAACAAAAACAATGTACCAATACTTCATTGAATCCCCCTTTTATAGTGTTGTTATTTAATGCGAAACTCTTGAAAAAACTATATACTTTTAACAAACAGCGGACCATAACCTTAAGATATCTGCTCATTATCTATGTCTAATATAGGTGAGGATATAGGAACGTGTTAAAAGGTATTTCATGCATAAAATCGTTTTGCCCCACTATATGCTCCATATAAGATCACACATCTATTTTCATGTCCATATGCTCTCATAAATTTAAGACTACATTTTTTTGGGATCAATTCCATTGAGGTGGCAAAATTCGTTTACCTGAACCTAGTTTAGATTCAACATCCCTACCTTTTCTTTCATCCTTACTCTATATCACTAGCCCCATACCACCCCATAGGACAATGACAAACTTGTAAACAGCATTATCAATAAAATGGGGTTAGTCCATTGTCGTAATGATAATTATTTTAAATAATCATTTCACTTTTAATAAATCTGAGCACCTTTCGTACAGTTTCGTTCGATATATTTTATAAGGCAACAACCCTGTCTCCAAGATGGACAAGTCTGACAGTGCTCAGTTTACCAAATTTCAAAAGATAATTGTAGCTCTAATTAGAGTAGAAAATATTATTTTTATTATTTTTGATTGATGGATCAGATCATATGAAAATAATTTAGGGCAATTTAAAGAAAAATCTTATTAATTTACATAATTTTGCAGTTTTTAAGGTTTTATAAAATTTCATCTGATATTCGCTCTTAATTAAAAATTATTTGATACTATTTTGGCACAACTTTAGTCCACTTTATATTCTTTTATGTGAATGCATATCCATCCACCCAAACTGCTTCTGTATTTGCAACTTCGAGTAAATTGTGCACATAACATTTAATTAATGTGCATCATTAACATGCAAACGTTTTCATGGCAAACTCCATTTGCTCGTAGAATATATATTAGCTCATCCCTGGCAAGGACAACAAAGCAAACAGTGAATGTTGTAATAATTTTGCTGATTTGCACAGTTCATCTCTGGATGCAAGAGAATTAAATTTCCACATTTTTTCTGCAGCAGCGTATAGACGCAGTTGCGGATGCAGTTGCAGCCAAGCTGTTGCTTGCAATCTGTGTCATATCTGGCAACATCTGTCCGACAGCATGTCGTTGTGCATATGTTGCACATTTGACATTATCCTGTAGAATATTTTACTCTATCTGAAATATAGTGAATATTGCCAAAATTGCCTTTTATATGGAATTTAGAATATTTTAATTTGACTCCTCTTCTCTGCATTAAAATGAAACATGTGCTTATCAGTGCCCAGCAAATTGACTATTAAAATAATCTCTGTAATAAATTTTTGAACTTTTATATTTTTCCTGAATGTGCATTACTATTACGGCTTTTGTTTATTTATTTATTATATTTTGGGATAAAAATTGCAATATTTATGGACTTCTGATATAACTGATTTATGCTTTTTGAGATTCACCATAGACCACCAGCTGCAGTCAACTAATATTTCGAAAGACCTTGGACGTGTGATACTAATTGGGTTTAATTAGGTGCTTAAAAGCTTCAATAAATTGTATTCGAATTTAAGTCTAATTTATAAATATTTTATAAATTTTATTAAACCAACTAAATATTTAAATTGATAAACATAAAATTTATTCATAGGCAATCATATTCTCTTTATTAACTTGAAATTATGCTTTAGCCTTGTGAAATCCTGGGTTATGTAAAGTAAAAGGAGGAACGAATCCTCTTTAATTAGCTAATAAAGCAGTTTTGATTTTACATTCCTTGCAATAATTTATTACTTTACTCAAATTAAACTAATAAAAGTTGGAACTTTATAGGAAAGGAAATATGATCGGAACTTTCATCATAAGCAATATCAGTAGATATTCATATAGACTTATCATCAGACTTATCACTCTATATAATCAGATATAGATTATTTAAAACACGGTCATTTTTATGAGCTTATCTGATAATAGAAACAAAGTTAACTTTTAATAATAATTTACATACATATTTTTTTTCTGATAAGTGGGTAGCATCAAAAGCCACAGTGTGAAACTTTAACCCACTTAAACCAGTTCTTAGAAATAAATGGAGAAGATTTCCACAGCAATATGAGAACTTCATTCAGTAATCAGGGGGGAGAGATGTGAGCGAGAGAAGTAACATCTAGCGGACTAGGTTTATCAAGCTATGAAGCATGGTTTATATATATATTTTAAATAATATATTATATATATATATATATATGTATATATATACTATATATTTAAGCCGGTTAAGCAGTGAAGTTGAAGTCGGTTCAGCAGTATAGCAGTGGCAGTGGCAGTGGATAAGGCAAGAGTCGGCAGTCAAAGACTTGCGGTTGTAATTATTCCTCTTATTGTTTTCTCTACCTATTTATCTTTAATTGTTAATCTTGAGAAATATTTGCTTAAAATCATTAAAATTATTAATATTAATGTGAGTTTATCTTTTACATACTTATATATATTTAATATGTAATATATGCATATATGCATAACTTCTTTTTTAATGACTTATGTATAAATCAAAATAAAAACGTTTTCCCCCAAATGCCATCAAAAAGAGAGGAAATATTCATACAATGAGTGCAATTTGACACGAAAAATGCAATTGAATTTTTATTTTTTTTTAAATAAATTTAATAACGTTTGCGATTTTAAGCCAATTGACAGCGAATTATGGCACGAAATGTTGTTAAATTAATTTCCCTAATAACTAATTTGCATGAATAAAATTTCTGAATTTATGGCCTCAGAAGCATGGAAAGGCAAACTTTACTACGTGCTTCCCGCGGTTTACGTTAAAACAATAAAATATAATCTCAATGAGGATTATCCTGAACTTTTTAATGCCCTCATAATCAATAAAGTAAATTTGATGATTTCCATCATGAAAACTTTTAAAATACCACAAATTTTTATTTGTGCACAGAATTTAAACTTTTGCTTTGAAGAATTTTGTTCGCAAACTTGTAACTTTGGCATTTGTATTTCGTAAATTTGAAATGTTTAATCACCCTTTGATCTGGAATAGAAGTTGTTGCCAACAAAGCAAGGAGAAGGAATATTGTAAGCCAACAATATGAGCAAAACGCAAAACTTTTACCTTTGCAGGATAATCAAATTTTATTGGAAGCTAAATTTTGTAGTAGTTATCCTGTTATCCTGTGCTGTTGTTGCCACTCTTGTTCTTGTTGCTGTTGTTGTTGTTGTTGTTAACATTGTGCCTGTTGCTTTGAATTATTGGCATACTCCATTCGTTCCTTGTGCTGTTGTTACTTGCGGCTGATAAGGTTGGTTTCATGGCTTGTGCTCCTGTGCCTCGATTCATGTGCCATTGTTTCACATAACATCACAAAACTCTACTCTCTTCTTCTTCTTGTTTTAGATTGTAATTATGATTACTTGTATATTTTTCGATGAACTCGCAATATTTTTACATTATTTTTTACAAATTTACTGTAGGCAGTCAACCTGCTTACCTGCATGGTTCGATTTTGGAAAAATACCGAAAAAACAGAAGTGCTGAATTTAATTGAATTTAAAAATTTTTTTAAAAGTTAAAAAAAATTGTAATCAATGCAAATGTGTTTGAAGTAGAAAGGTATTCTCTCTAATACGATCTTGAAATTTAAATTCAAATCGAATGTTTTTAAATTTAATCAAAACAAATTAAATTTTTTGTCACTTTGTAAGTTTTTGTTATATGAAGTAAAAGCCCCAAGGGACTACATCATTGGTTCAAGTCATATTGTTGGGACCTTTTTATTTTTTCTTTTTTTTTTGCAATATCTACACAATTATTTTAATACTTAAAAATAGTTTAATAATTAACAACTTTGACTATTACATTGCGAGCTACTTTATCCTTTGCAACGTGAGCGTGGAAATCTGGCAAGCAAATTGTTAAATAACCCTCAAATATGGACAATATAGATGTTGAGTGGTTTTAAAGAATGGGGAATGGCCAATACATTCAAAGAGACCAATATCCTATTTTAAAGGAATTACAATGATAGATTCTGCCTTGACAATATGGAATATGAAAAATATAGATATTAAGTGTGATTAAGGGATGGAAATGGTAATTACATTTAAAGCAGTCACGGTGTATTTTGCAGCGATTATTGTTTCAGATTCTCCCTTGACAATATGGAATATGGAAAATATAAATGTTTATTGATATTAAGGGATTGAAATGGTAAATACATTCAAACGGACCAATAGCGTATTTTGAAGGGAATAATGTGATAGATCCTCACTCGACAATATAATCTAAAGAACACAATTTGCAGTACTAAATTCTTTTTTTTTTGATTTTTCATTGATGTTATAAAATTCTGGATGCAGCGAAATTCAAATCATCAATCTCTTTTCGCCCACACATCTGGGGGTCTCTAACAATAAAATTTATATTTTATGACTTTAAATGATGGTGATAATATGTTTTCTTAAACTTTGTATTGAAAGAGGTGATCGTGATATGCTATTATTGATAGAAACTGAAGTGAGTTGTTTGAAAAGAAACAATAATTTCTTTTTTTTGTTTAGTCATAGATTTGTTATACTGTACTCACTTGTGATTTAATAACCATGGAATGGTATATTGAACCAATTATATTAATGCAATTATGCAAAAACCGTTTATAAACATTTTATGCTTAACTGTATCTACATCGGTATCTTCCAACTGACATCTGTGGGAAATTCTAAAAACTCTAAGTCCATAGAATCTATTTTAGTTAAATTCATTTACTTAAAAGTAAATAAAACAATTTTAAAATAAAAAATAAAATTACCATCTTTTAGCTTTTGATGCACGGACCATCCGTACAAAAAAACTTGTCGTGGTATCTAAAAATATCCTTGCACAAATCTTCTCATTTTCTTACCAACATATTTTAATTTAAATGGAAAATTATAAATTAAATACTATTCGAAGAAGTGATTTCTTTTATTTATAATTTTATTTTTTTTTTGTTTTTTAAAATCTTTGTAAAGAAACTCTGCTTTCTTAAACACGCACATATTCTCGTACTCGTATTTATATTAATTTGAAAGTAAGTAAAAAGTTTTTCTTTGAATGCACAGATTTTATTTACAGCTGCTTTACATTTGCTCTTTGAGGACGGGTGCATCGGTTATATTTTTTATTTGTGGCCTTCCACAAAATTTCCAATTTCATTTTTAAGCAATGGTTCCACTGTTTTACTCTCTGTTTTTTACTTTATATATTCTATTAAAAAGTTTGTCGTTTTTATCTTGTAATTTTGCTGATAACCACTCCTTTTGCTTTAAAGGATTTTTCCTCTTATTTGAAAGTAGTTTAATATTTGCAGGATTTTCATTTTTATTGCTGCACAGGCGAATTTAGTTTCTTTACTTTCCGCTCTACTCTACACCATTTTACTTTGTCCTCTTCAGTTCAGTGCAGTTCAGTTCAGTTCAGTTTTGTTCAGTTCAGTTTTGTTCAGTTTAGTTTGATGCAGTTTTAGTTCAACTACTCAGTTTAGTAATTTCATGCTGTCTGCATGCAACTGCTTCACTGTACTCCGAATTGTTCTGTTCCCACACTTTTTGTTGCTACTTTACTATTATTTCAGTGTTTTTCCTTTTTCCGCATGTCTTTCATTTGAAATCCAAGATGTCAGTCAGTGGGGAAAACCAAACTTGATTAAAGTTTCCCAGCATATTTCGTACTACGTTCTCGCATCTCGTGTTTTCCTTTCGAAAAACTTCCTTTGTTGCCGTCAACATTTGCTGATTGCCGCACTCACACGTCGAGTGCAGTTTTTACTGTTTATATACCGCTTGGGTGTGCTCTCGATAAATGCACTGATTTCGTATATTTCATTCATTAAAAGCTGCTGTTTTCCTTTTATTCATTAGTATGCTCAATGTAATTCGAACATTTATTTTGTATATAATCAACATCTTGTACACGCTTATACACTCTTTCAGGGACATGAAAGCACTTCAACCCAACTGATTTTTGAAACAAAATACGACCATAAACCTTAAAATAATGATTACTGTGGGGATTTCGCTGGCTTAAATATATTTATTGCAACCACTGAATATTGATGCTGAGCTGTAAATAATATTGCCTCTTTAAGTAATGATGTTGCAAAATTAACATGAAAAGTTTTAATTGAGCTAAAAAACTTAAATTTTTTGCAATTATCCCAAAAGATTTTAAGTCTGGTGGAAAAAAATTGGCATCACTTTTAAAATTAAAATTTTTTTTTGAGATGTGTTTATTGTTGTATTGTGTAAAATAAAAAATACAATAATTGTTTACGATAAAAATTAATTAGTTTAAATAAAAGAAGACTAAATGAATATTAGAAGTGCAATAGTAAGCATTCTTATCTTATATTTTTAAATTAATTTATTTATTTACCATATATATTTGAATTTATTAGTAAATAAAATGCTCATATGATTTTACCGGATGACTAGAATTTTGCAACATGTTTCCATTAATTTAAATTATTTAATTTAGCTTCACTGAAACTTAATACTTAAAATTTTTTACAAGTAAATCCTAACTCAGAATATTTTAAAAGCATTGTTGTTGCTTCACATGTTGCGAGCATTTTCTTGCTACTTCGAAAGAAAAAATTATGTCTAATATTAAATTTAAAACACAAATATTTATTTATTTTTTTAGTCGCTCAAATATCGGCGATTGGCAATAAAACCCTAGTTAAAATAATTAAAAACTTTTGTCAAATCACAACATTCACTGCTAAATCCAATTTTGTACTTTAATATCGGTAATATTATACTTAAATACTACAGTATCGGTGGTGACAAATTACTGCGCATTCGGAAGACATGAAATAAGCCTTGAACTATAGTACTTGAGTACGACCATGATTTCTGACTTTGATGAGTTTAGCTTGCTATATATTAAACCAATCTACCCTGCTCTCTGTTCGTCATTACTGAAGTGGTGGCTGCAATCTTCCATAACTATACCTAAGAATTGGTTTTAATAGGTTTAAGACTTACACCGTGGTTTTGGATGATTTCCAAAAACTGCGAACAAAAAATTAAAGGAAAAAAAATATAGAATATAGAATGTGAATTGTTAACAGAATGTGGATCTCATTGACGGCGATTCTTCTAAGACAGCTACATATACCCAGGTGGAGTCATGCTTTATAGTAACTTTAAATAGAACACAGTTATGAACTGTCTATGAAATAATGACAATAATATTAAAGTGTCTTTGTTGATAAAATTTTTGTTGCCATCCTAACGTAGAAAACTGGAATTGGAACAAAGCGACTTAGAAACCGTTTTTTGTTTATTCGTAATTTTCCTTGTGGGAAATTTATTTTTAAAGATTGCATTCGACATTTTTCGCTCTAAATGAGTTAATTTATTAATAATGAGTTCATTGATATGAAAGCACTTTGTATGGTAAATTAGTGACTATGTTGAGCAAAACCATCTAAATGAGACAATATGAATGTGCTATAACTCCATTAAAATTTTTTAATATAACTTGCAATCTTACTAAATAAAATCGAAAGAGTACTCGTATGTTGGTCCTTATCATTTATTAATACAACTGTCGTGTAAGAAAAATATGAGATAAATTACAATTCTGTTTTATCTAGAATAATAAAATCCAACACGAAAAAAATAGATAAATTTCTTTTTTCAAAAACTGAGCATATCCTGCAATGCAATGGAATTTTAAATAAAATGTCAATATTTTCAGTTTTCAAACAGATTTTTTTGGAAATGCTGACGGGTAAAATGTTGTCAACTGGTGGCATGGAAATTGTGATCGATTGACACTTCTACAAATTATCACATGCTGAAGTCGTTGGAAGTCATTGAAATGTACAAATTTTGAACTTGTTAAGTTGGAGTTCTGACAATTCTACAAAACTCATTACAGGTTTGCGAACAATTCATCCTGGGATTTTGCATATGAAAATGTGAAACAAATTCTACGAAACTAACATTCATTCCGCCATCAACCAGTGCTAGCGGGAAGAAAAAATCTGATAGTTGAGGTTGATGTGATAGTTTAGTTTGAACAATTTCATAATTTCGTCACTCGTATGTTCACTAACTTAATTACTTTCATAATTGCGACATTTATACAAAGTTGACTCGTTTTTTTTTAATATCATAAATTGGAATAAAATTTTCATTACGAAATTGATTTTCTCAATAAAAAGCAAATATACCCGCAAACATACTCTTAGTTATAAAAAAAACGAAAGTTTTTAAAACTTTTTTGTCGATTTAATGCCAAAGTCAAATACATTTATTTTCCACATTCTGATGACTTTTGATGCAGAAGTCGATATGCAGGAACGTGGTACTTTATGTGTTCCCGTACATCAAAAAAGTAAAAAGTGATTTTAATTGATTATGGAATTTTCATATTTGCTTTTGAGTATGCAAACAGTTAATACAAAGTTGTATTAACTTTACTTTTCTTTACTATGCAGATTTTAGGTGCTTTTAAAATTATTTTGCACAGAAATTTCATTATTTGTCCTTATATATACTATTTCATATTTTGCACAACTAATTGTTGACATAAATATTTAGTAAAATTCACTTAAAATATCACGGGAATATTAAATATCATCATTTGTGGTATAAAGTAATAGTGTAAAAAGCTTTATTTTATCTAAAAACCCTGGATATAAATGCCTAGAAAAGGTTACTACTAATCAGTACTACAGAAAGTATTTTACTTTTCTATTTAAAAAAAATTTTGGTGATAGTTTGCTAAAGTTAATTAGCTTGAAATTTTTTAAAATTTGTTGAATTATATGTCTTAATCTTCTTATTTCTTAATTAATCCTGCCTAATATTATTATTTAATTTATGCTCTATATTCTTACTTAATAATATTTTGTAATAGTACTTTTCCACTGGCTTCGTTAGACCAATTAACTTACTTGAGACTCAAGTAATTCGAACAGTCTCAACTAAGTAAACATCGTAAAGGAGTGGTTTCAGTAGGATATATAAATAAACCTAAAAAAATATATTATGAACCCATTCGCAATATTATTTTATTGAACATTTCAAACCACAACGGTTAGAACCTATTTAAGCTTTACTACCTTCCTTCCATCATTTACAAACTATCCATTATTCATTTAAATTTTACTACGAGTACATCACAAAACCAGCAGACTCTAAAGTTATCGCTTAGTTTCGGGAGCAAATCCTTATTTCTTTTTTATTCAAATACGAGTAACGAAGAAGTTCAAATAAATTTACACCGCAGTAGTAAAACAAGCAAAAAACACTATAAAAGTAAATGGCCAGGTTACGGAAATTAAGCCATTTTTCTTAACCAAAAACTAAAAAGGCACATAAATAAAAAATGTTTACTCCGAGCTTTGGTGGACAACAATAGTTGGTAGTTGGGATAGTGCACAAATAAAAAAAGATTAACTTACACAAAAAAATTAAACCAAAAACTTAAGTGTCCTGAAAATTTCCCAACGGACATAAAATAAAAGTTGTTCGTTGTGAGAAAAAAAGGATTTGTTTTCCTGCAACCATTTGCAGGCCAACATTGCTGAGGATGGAATTACTTGTTAGTTTAACCTTTTAAGAAAATAACATTTAAAACTAAATAAAAAATAAAAAAATTAAGGCTAATTTGCCTTAAGACAAAAGTCATTAAAATAATATTAAAAGCAAAAAGTTTTACTAGTTTATGTATTGTTGAGTTTTATTTATTTTATGTATGAGGCCCCCCTGGACGAATACTCCAGACCCAACTTTGGCTTGCTAAGTTGGAGTAAACATGAAGTGTAACATTTGTGTTTTTTAATTGAAGTTCAAAAGTTGAAAAGTCAAATGTTGCAAATTAGCTGGAAGGAGAGTCTGTCTCTCTTGTTTCTTGTATATTAAAACAAAAAAGGATTTCATTTCCTATTCGGAATCTTAGCTAATTGTGAAAAGCAGAAGTATACCATTTCCTCTTCAAATTAAAATATGCAATGCAATGTGAGTGTAGCATAAACTTCAAAAGAAGCGAAGGACAATTATTTAATTTAACACTTAATTTTTTATCTTAATTAATATGTGAGTTGAAATACTAAATTTATTCTATTTGCTCTTTGTTAATGAAGAGTTCTTATAAAATAACGTATAAGTCATCATATACGTGTCATATGTATTCAATTAAAAAAATTATAACAAAACAGTACATAATTTTCTTTTTTATGTTAGATATTGTGTGATAATTTCAATTAAAAAGGTTTATCATGTATAAGTGGTATACTTTTCTTACAAATTCGATTTCTAACATAAACCCAGAATAAAAAGTTTAATGAAGCTATATCACATTATCTTTGTGGCCATTCACATTAATTTAGTTTGTGATGTTCACAATTCCACCTATCATAAACGTTAACATACTGCTGAAAATATCTATTACTTACTTACTTACTATCGCTAAAAAAAAAAATTAAGACTCTGATCTCGTATCGCAATGGACCTTAATGGTCTAACCTAACCTACTTTCTTACTGTTGTCTTCTTCTCTTCGTGGAGCACGGGGCCTTAAAAATTTCTATGCTGTAAATCAAGAAAACAAATTAGTCTATGTTCTCAATAATTTGGACTATATTCTGACGTCATATGTTATATTCTGCATAGATTTTGATTAGAAAACTTTTAAAAATCTGTTGACCCTGGACTCAAAACCGTACAACCAAATTTTGAGGAGAAATTTTGCGTAGGAAACTTACTTCTAAGAAATGGTAAGATTTAAAATAAAGAAAATGCATATGCCTTTCATAAATCCCGTTATATACACAAAAGGTAATAGTTTGAAGTGCTTTATTGTGTGAACATGTATTTAAAGCTATGTTTTTAGAAAATAAATATGGCATGACATATTGCCGGTACTGAGGACGCTATAATTATAGTTTTATTGTGATAGCGCAAGATGCCAAACATCTTATAATAAATACAATTCAATATATTCGTTCTAGAAATGAAATAATACGATTATTCAGATTCATATTAAATAATGTCCTTTAATTAATATTCCAGAATGTAAATTTTAGAATAGTTTATATATTGTCATCTACAAAAAATCATTTCTAAACCAATATTTTAAACATGAAATAAATCATAATAATACCTTATATTGTTTTGTGTTCATTTCAAATTATAATATATGCTCTATCCTTTTATATGAAGTTTTAGAAAGTAGATAGACATCTTTAAAAATTAATATCTACAGTGCGGTCACCTATTTGCAATTACATGTTACATTACATCGGTAGATTAGCAACTTACCATATTCCATTGATTAATTAAACTGTAACATTTACCTTTTCGAAAAAACGCATTTACCGATAAAAGCATTTATTGGACAAAAGTTCAGAACGACCAACTATAGTACTTATTCATTATTCTTTTAGACCGTTCAAATTACTGCATTTAATCAAAAGAAAATTGTTTCGATACAAATATATCATACCTAAGTACAAACAATTTAAAATAATAATTAAAATTAAAAATTAAAAAAAAATTAATATTAAAATAATAATTTGATATAATTAATTTATTAAATTGGTTTAATAATTAAATGTTTAATTTCATAGTGAGATATATAATTATATAGAAAACAGTAGCCAAATGGCACGTACATATGGTTATGAGGCAAGAACACCGCATTAATTTAAATACATATTGTTTCAATCTCCTTTTGTTGAGCACTTAACATTTATTTTCCATTTGCTCTTCCCTGTACGTGTCGATGGCTGATCATCATCATAAAACATAGTGTTTTCATTTGTTGGATTAACAATAACTTTGTTACTGCGTTAAGTACTACTTGTATTTTGAACTGATGAATTATCATTTATAAGGTAATGATCGCACTGCTGCAACTTAATAACTGTTTTTCTTTACTTCTCTTTATAATTGTTAACTATATCCTGTAGCGTATATAATCGCTTATGAGTCCATTATCAAAAAGTATTACCAAGTGAAATAGGAAAGTTTGACACAAATTTTTACTAATAATTTCGAACCAATTATCGCGGTATTTGTTTGTCTACCACACGTTCCATATCCCCATAACCTCTCCTATTCTTTTTTTTTATTCTATTACGTTCCCAGGGGAACATTGGGCCGTAAATATTATTAATTACATATGATTCATTTTAAATTACTGACTTTACATTGTGCAACTAACAAGTATTTTATATATAAGATAATTATGTGTGATGTTAATAATTAATTAAAATTTATGATTTTAAATAATAATTTTATCATATCATAAGTTGTGGTAGTCCGTCTAAATTAGTATTAATCACACATTTGAATATAGAAATGTTATATCTTTTAGTAAGTACATTCATATTTAATTGTCCGTAATAATCAAAATATTAAAGAAATCAATGATATGTTTCAATATTAAATTAAGAAAACCTTTGATAGAATTTAACGAAAAATACACAATAGTTTTTTTCTTCTCTATATCATTAGGTATAAAATCAAAAGACAAAGAAAAATATTCAAAATAAATAAATTACGATAAATAAATCAGATTGATACAATTTGTTTATATTTGACTTATTTCGTAAAACAAATAAAAATGGACGATGTGAATAAATTGTAAAAAATACGTATCCTACTTTACGTGTGCAAATCACCGTGCCTCAACATAATAAATTGATGAAAACATCCACTTATAATTTTTCAATTTTACGTGATTTGAAATTCAAAAACTTAATTTGATTACCAAAATTCGAATAAAATTTAACAATCAAATGCGCTTCTGCTTATGCTACTTGGAGGCTATTTACACCTGTTCACTATTGTCGAGCTACATTCTGAAGTAGTACAATTAGTTAGTGACATAGCCGGCGTATAGTTTTTGTAAAACTATATGTGGTCATATGAGATATTAAAAAGTTTTATTCAATACTAATTAGTTTCTCATATCTTGAAAAAAATTTTAAATAATTATTAATTTACATATTATGTATTAACCCATTGCTAGCAATATATTTTTCTTATCAATAATATCATTAGCATAATATATAATAGGAACACAGCAATCCAAACACATTTTAACAAAGAACTTTCAAACTATATTGAAACAGTAGAAAAGATAACAGATCTATTAATCCCAAACTACATTGAGTAAATAATTTTTATAATAATTTTAATTTAATTTATAATAATTTTTAATTTACAAAATTACGAAACAATAATTCAACAAACTATCAAAGACCTTTTAAATTTTGTTAATAATGTATACGTAGTACATTTGATGATAGAGATTACCTATAGTTTTTCCACGTTTGACTGATTTGAAATAAATCAAATTTAATTAATTATATTAATTAATTTTTTTTATGTATTAAAGAGCAAATGCTTGTTACACCGAATCAACTCGATTTTAACATGGTCAATAAAAAATATACTTATTAGACATTAATTAATATCGACTTACTTTTTGTAGTACTATTCAGTAGTATATAGTATTTAGAGTAAGTATTTAGTATAAGTGCTTACTTCATAAGTTTAGTAATTAATTTATCATTGTAATATTACACTTAAGAAAATGTAACATGGCAACTATAGTTTGTCAAGTTCAACTGATGTGCATCATGAAAATAAAGGAGTCAGTATATTGCTGACAACCGAAGGGGTGATGCGTTTTGTATTTAGAGTTGCTTGACTACATTTTTGATATATATAGATATAGTCTAGGTTAGTATAATGTATCATTTAGTCCACTGTGATACTAATAATCAATACATGAATGTAATTAAACAATTGATGGAAATCGAAAAGGGTGCAAGCAACACAGGTACATGTTAAGTGCATAAAAGAAGGTAATAGTTCAATAGTATATACTCGTATGAGACATAATAGATGCACCTCTACAAATGTGTATGCTATCGAATAAACAGTTATAAAAAGATCGTAGGTTGGTTATACGCCTTCTAGGGAGTGACAAATATTTTGACCCAGAAATATAACGTAATCTTTAAAAGAATACCCTCACCAGTTGAGCAGTAAATTAAGACCAAGAATACGGATAATCCTACATTGGTAGTCTTTGTGATCCCAAATAAAAATCTATTTGAATTAATCCACTTATCAAATTAATGAAAATGTAAGGAAAAGACCTCAGCATATTTTTTGTACTGTGGATGCCATTAGATCTGCACTGCTACTGAATCCTCCCTAATTTAGTCGTAGTATATAAGGCTTTTTTTATTGTTGCTGTAAGTTATTTACACTATCAACAAAAAAAAACACTAGCAAATTAGTTACTACAATTTTAAGTCTGCATTAAAATAGCCAAAAACCTTATTTTCCTACCATTTTCTTGTTAACTTTTAGGTGAAATCCAGGCTACATTACTATTTACTATTATTCACGACAAATAAAGTATTTTATTCCAGAAAATAAATAAATTTATAAGCAATGAGTAATATTTTCTATTATTAAAAACATATATATGTTTTCTAAAGCCAATAAAATTATATATATAAATGATATATATACAAGCTCTTTCTAAATTAACTCTATTAATCGTTGTTTATCCACGTTTACCACCATCCCATTTCTTTTCTCGAGACAATTACTGTGCACTCTTTGTCAAATTTATCCAAAATAAATCCACTTGCTCAGTACAACGTCCAATTTTAAGACACCCGTTCATATATCAAAACTCAATATCCATCAGATAAATATTTTCACTATTTTTTTTGAATTCATTCTTGTAATAAAAATAAAATTAAAAAGCAATACTCAATAAAAATTAAATAAAGCCAACGACTAATTTCTTATAATCTCCTAAATTTCCTGTTTTAAAAATGCTTATCGATAAATTTATATTTAGCAGAAGTGCCCACATAAATATGCCATATGGCTTAGAAAATCGGCTTAAATGATACCAATTGGGGTCAATTTCGCAATGAACTTCTGTGCATTGGTTTCGGATTACCCGTTTTAGTAGTTTGTCCACTAACCTAACGACCAAAGGAAGAGGAAATTACTAACATGGAGCCAATTTCCATTGAGTACTTTATAAAGCACAGCAGCAAACAGAATGTAAAGGAAAATGAACGAACAGAACACTAAAAAACCGTAAAAATTGTGTGAAAAAATTTAAGGACTCCCATTGTCATTACGTTTTTTGCAATTTGGGTCACTAAGGTACATTTTGCCATGGAGCAGTAAAACAAAAAAGCCAAGGGAACGTACACATCAGTGCAAGTTGAGTAGACCACAGTATATTGCGTTTATATTGATGTTGCTGGTGTTGTAAAGAGTTAGGATTTTATTGCCACTTCATCAGCTTCAACACTGGAAAAAAGCCATAAAATTGTAAAACAAATTTAAGTTCCTCATTCGCAGTGAGGCTTCAAAGGGTATTTGCGCGACAAAAACGCTGATTTGTGTAGTTTTGAAATAAAATTTAAATCAGACAATACTTGATATTTACTTAGTTGTATTAAATTTTCTTTTTATACAATTGCTATAAGGCAATAACAATATATACATATTGTTGTTATATGTTGTTATATGGTCACAACAATTTTAAAAATTGGGACATACTTAGTTATTGTATGTCCCAATTTAAGCAACTTGATAGTTATTTAAATGTTCTATCCTTATTCAATATATAGTTTGCTATAAACTAAGTTCGATGTTTATTATCTATTTATTAATATATTTTTGCATTCAATAAAAATTTTAGATACTACAGCATTTAAAGTTTTTAACAAAGATGAAAATAAAATCTTTAAAAAATATATTTTAGTATGGAAATGTCGAAAGTAGTAACTGTTATCCATTTAACAAAGCTTGAATTTTTGAACCATATTTTTATATACTTTATATCACAAATATACCAACGCTATATCAGAATAGCAAAAATAATCTCAGGTCCAAATTTAATAATGTATAACTTTTACTTGATAAGAATCCAAAATTCAATTTGTAATAGAAAATTATATAAATATAAAAAAGATATAAGGAAAATCTTCTTTTAACTTCAAGTTTCCATTAATGGATCTCTGTAGTAAATGTAACTTGTATTGCCTTAATAATGACGATGATTATCATCATTACCATTATATCTGTAGTAATTATTATATGTCTTGTCTAGATAATATTGATGATTGTCATTATCGATAATGGGATAATCATTATATTCCTTCCCAATTTTTTCCGCATATTTCTTTCCTTTTAATAACGTTTTGCGATTAAGTGTTTATACGACAGCGTACCTTTACCCAATAACATCTCATTATAATGCGACAAAGAGATGGTTTCACAATATTTTTATAATTTTACTAAGAAACAATTTAATACAAAATTTTGTTGTTTTAAAAACTTATTAAGAATTATTGTCTAATAATAATTTTTTTTACTCTCTGTCACTCTCTGTTGCTCTCTGTTTAGATGTCAATAAGCACTTACACAAAATAGGTATATCAGACACAAATATTTGCAGATTTTGCTATGTTGAGGAAGAGTCCATGGAAAATCCGATCACAGAAGTAACAAAATATTAGGTACATAGCAACCAGAGGATGAAAACCTTCAAAAACTCTCTCCGAAAGAGCTGGTTCGATTGCTTGAGATACTAAATGTTTAAATACAAATGGGTGCACAATAGATCAAGTCGGTCGCAATGCAGAAAGGCCTTAGCCTAACCCATAAATCATTACACTAAATTACATCACAATTTTTTTTCACCTTGAAGTACCTTCTTGAAATATTCCACAAAAAGCCGTATATTAAAAAGCATCAACTGCAATTTTTGCCTATTAATTACACTATATGAACCTTTCGTTGGAGAATTTTAAAGGCAACCGCATCAGTTGCTGTTAATGACGTTATTTGAAAACATTTCAACACGTTGAAATGGAATGTAATATCTGAAATTATCTACTGACAGATTTTGACATAAACGTCCACTATAATTGCAATTCAAAGATCCATTTGAACGGTAGTGACGACAACACAGTCTAAAATGGAAAAGATTAATTTTTAATATAAAAATAAGGCAAAAATAAATACCAAATATTTTTCAGTTTATTTCGAAAACGTATTGGAAAATTCATTAGCTCAACGCATATTCCGCAACAGAATTTATTGCAAAAGCCGCACGCACTAATGCAGTTCAAGAGTTTAAAGCTGCTATGACGATTTGTGCATATCTGTCTTTTGACGAGCTACCACATATGCCGTAATGTCAATGGCAACGGCTACAGCAGCAATAGATGCATATGCAATACCAGGATTGCTGATGGCAACGGAAGCCAAGCTAACAACAATAGCTCAAATTTTATCATGTACAAAATATTGCATTAATAATGCACACGATGCATGTGAGTGCGGTGGAGTCGTGGGTTGGGTATTGCACTTAAATGGTTCTGAATGTGTTTAACTGAATTTAAAAAATTCACCACATTTTGCTGGCAATTTCGTCGGGAATGCAATTTGGAGCTTATTTCACAGTCGGCGAAGCCACCATTGCCATTAGACGAAATTGCAATTTATGCATAAGCAGCCATTATGGCTGCGTTGGTTTTCAGAATACACGAGATACACCAGATATTTCGCCTTAAATATGGCAGATAGTTCGATATTATATCTACTTTGAAGTTATGAAGACAGAAAATTTATTATATTGATACTTATTTACTTCCCAAAACAAATGCTAGTCAGTGAAGCATAGTTAATTATAGATTTTTTTATATTTTCGAGTGAATATAGAGCGCAATTAGCGAGCAGACTAAAGTGGGTAGACTTTAGATTTACAGAAGCTATAGTATTTGTCAAATATTAGCTAGCACTAGAAGTGAAAACCAATTTTAAAAAGGGTTTTTATCAAATTTAGTTTGATTGCACTAATAAATGAAAAAGTTTTTCACTTAATTAACTATTTCGATGTAAACCCTAAAGTGACTACAAATAAAATACAATCTATACAAATTTTTACTTAAATAATTAAGTAAATAATAAGCTTAAATAATTTAAAAAAACTTATTTCAATAATAAATAAAAATTTTATACAACAACGTGGCTAAACAGAAAGCATTTAGCATGTTAAATAATGTTTTGAGTATATTGTAATGAGCAGTACCTATAATTGCCGATTGGATCAAGAATTCCCACCACACTCATCTCTTCCGGCTTCGAAAAAATCCGGGCTATCAATAACAATACAAATCTTATACTCTAACAGACAAAGTCGGTATTCTGTACCAACAAATTAATCCACCTTGTAATTGGTAATTGTTGAATGTTTAAAGAAAAATGAAACATACTAATGTAACCTTACTTCCATAAAGCATTCATAAGTATCATACATGTTATTCAGTCTTCTCTATGTAATGTTTTAACATGGTTTAGTCAATATATCACGTTTTAGTAACTTAACTGAAAGCAATCTCAGATCTGTCCTGCTAAAGATAGAATCTTCCCTGCAATTAATGACTTCATTTTAGACCAAGTAATTGCCCAATAAAATGTCCGGTTGTAATCAACAATTCCAATGCAACCAAATCACAAGGATATGTAGTTACCAAAGCATTACTAACTGCATTACTAGCGGCTGTGCGTTAATTCATAAATAATCACAAAGATAAATTTCGAAAGAATAATGCCTTAATTACTACTTAACGTTCTATATATATAAGCACTCTTTAAACTTTGTTAGAGGTTAAAATATTAATAGTGTAAATAAACAAATAGTGTAAAGCTCTTCCTGAAAAATATTGGACCCAACACAAAACGTATTTTTCTGGCACTGAATAATTTTAAGACCCTCACTGTAGTATAATAAAGTTTCGATTCGAACTAGTAATGTCTTTTTCAATTCCCATCCTTATGTTTAAAGATAATAACTAAATTTGCTATTTTTTAATCAGACGATCATAACTTCCATGCATTTTGATATAAACATTCAGCCTAATAGATCTCAATGTTAGTATTTTTATAGGAAAATATATAGAGAGGTAAGTACAACAGGCAATTACAGTGCGGACAGGTACAAATGATATGCAGCTGTTATGCATTTTACAATGGCAGCATTTTGTTGTAACCTGTTTTATTAAATAAGAGAGACACATTGTCTTTAATTAGCCATATTACTAACTATTGCAGAATAAAGTGGAGTCTTGCGACTTAAGTTCCAGATTTCTATATAAAAACAAATTAACAGATTCGCAAAATTCGATGGGTTTTTAAAGGTTGTTTTTAGTATAAGTGTTTGGTTCTCCACTATTACACTCATATACCATAAATTACTGAATTAAAGAATATCAGAGTCCTATCTCTCTATATATAAGAATCTCTCCAATGCAAAATATACTTACAGGTTTCTTCGTATTAGAGTTGACATTCCTTTATACTTCAGATCCGATAAGTTCTATATATTATATCAATGACAGTTGCATAATATAGTCTATTTCTCAGTACTCTTCTTTGTTCTTATAGTTGGCTATGATAATATTGTATTTATTTTTAAAACATATTTTCCATTTTTCCACATTTTTGTTTTTTTGTTTTGTAGTGCCTTAAATTTCCTATTTATATTTTTATTATATTTTGTTTTAATTTAATTTTTTAAGTCGAAAATACACAGTGCATTTTTTAAAATGGAGGAAAAAAACAATTGTCCCTGGCTTCAAAACAGGTGCGATAAATATAAATAATTCTAATTATGCAAATCTGCCTAGAATTTCTATATTGAAATGCCTAGTTCAATATAGTAATTAAAAAAATTAACCTTTTTAATTATGTATTGATAATTTTCTTGTTGCTTTCATACAAATGCACACTCGTATGTTATTGAGATATGTGCGGTCTTTTTATTATATTATATTAAATTATTTTTAATTGCTAGCGCATTTGAAAACAGTGCCGCAATCACACCATTTACTGAACAGACTCCCTCGTGTTCAAATAAGAACCTTCCGAAATCTCTGCACGAAATGGGATTCCGTAATTCAATACCAAATTGGAATAAATTGTGCAAACGTTTTAAGCAGGTCACATTTGATGATATGATAAATTGGTGCAAGAACACGGAAGGTGACATCATAATAAAAATAGGAGAAAGTGTGTTCTCATGTCACAGATTGATTCTAACCAGCTACTCCAATTATTTCAAAAAACGTCGAACTATTACAAAGCTTGAAGTATCAGATGAGAATATTACTCCTGGAGCGTTCCATCGCTTGTATAAATGGATGTTAGATAATAAAGAAAAGATTGATTGCGATGGAGTTATGGAACTCATAAAAGTGGCAATATACTTTGAAATTTCAGTATTCCTGGAATTTTGCTGGCAAATGTTTAGTAATGAACAATTTTTTTCTGAAGATGTAGCATTTATGGTATACAATGATGCGCGTAATTACGACTTTCCTGAACTGAAAGAAGTTATGCTAAAGCGAGTACGCAAATTTTTTATTCAATTAACTTGCACAGAGGAGTTCTTGCTTTTAAATGCTACAGAACTGGGACTTTTAATCTCATCTAATTACATTGAAGTTAACATGGAAAGTGAGGTATTCTTCTCAGTTGTTCACTGGTTAGACCATGATTGGGAGCAGCGTAATATTTTTCTGTTACCATTAATGCAATGTATCCGCTTCAATACAATGCCAGCGGCTTTTTTGTTATATTTGTTTCGCGGTACAGACTGTGAAGAAGTGCAGAGAGTTATAGAAAATGAAGAAGTGTTTAAAATGGTTCAAAATGGTTTAGAATTTAGTGTTGCTAAAGAGTCATGCCCAATAAAAGAGTTGCCTAATATGATTGCGAAACTAAAGTTACCCTATAAGCCACGTTTCTCTATTTTTGATCCAGGATGTAACTATCATCATAGAAGTGACTGCGCCAGAAAAGCCGGTCTCACGTATAGCATTTACTTGACTTACTTAGAGAAATTACAAAATGCATCACCTAGTTATTGGCAAACATTTATAACTGCAGATGATCCAAAAGCGCAATGCTGTGATGAAGAACAAGAAGATGATAGTGAAATCGACACAGCTTGCTGTTCACAGTTATTACACAAAAATTTTCCAACGATATTACATGATGATACTACAGCAACATCAAGTGGAAGCAGTATTACATTTTCGAAAAAAAGCCCAAACACAGATCAAAGCAACAATGATACTGATACTACTGAAAGCTGGTTCCAGCGGATGAAATTTTCCGCCAAACATTTACGCAAACGGATTTCGTAATATACGCGGGACAACTTTGCAAATTATTCAATGATAATAAAGTGAAGTTAACATAGTTTTTATTCAAAATTCTAACATTAAAAATTTGCCACCCTATTGTATTGCATGCGGGAAAGGGAGGGATAGGGTGGTATTCATCCACTGGATTTCAAATTTTAATTCTAAATTTAAATGCTTTATAAAAATTAAAAATTAAAAAAATTAAAACAAATCGTACATTGAAGGGAAGTAGTGAGCATATTTTATGATATCAGAGCTTATGGTTGCGAAGAAAGCTTATTCAATGTATTGATTTACTATAGGAAAAGGGGAAGAAAATGTGTAAGTGAAATTTCTTATATATATTATTTTAATTTTTGTTTTTATATAGTTCACAATAGTTAATATATTATAACTGTGTTAATTATTTATAAATACAAACAAACATTATTTAATTACTTAAAAAAGCATTAATATAAGAACAATCATTTTTATATCAATATTGATATTAACCAATAATATAATAATAATTAAGTGTTGCGATTTAAAAAAAAGGAAAGTTTAATAAATAAATTAAATAAATTAAAATAAAATATATAATCGATCCACAATTGACACATTTACGTAAAAAGTTAATTAAATTTTATTCTTTTAAATTTTCTCGTGACTTCAGTGGCGAAAATATTGAAACTCAGTACGCCTGTCGGGGTACTCATTAAGCATAAAACAATTAAATTAAATCAGATGAAAAGATTAAAAATGACAAATTTGACATTGTTGCGTTTTTACTGCGTAATGTGTAAATTATAAATGAAATATAATTATGAATATTTTTATTTTATACATTTTGCACATCAATGCAAAAAAAGACTCAATACTTTTTAGTGCGTAAATTTAATTCAAATTAAAACCTGATGACAGACCTCACATTGCGCTCGTTTGGTTTTGGTTATAATTTAAAATTTTTATATATATTTTAAAGGCAATGAATTCATTTTAAATTATTCTTAAAGCTACATGTATGCATAAAATTTCATATGGAAACTTTGGTTTTAAGCAGGTCATTAAATATTTATTTATGTGTTATTTTCATTATTTTTTCAAATCAACTTCCTGGAATCACACACATATATTCATAAATAATAAATAATTTGTAACAATTTTAATAACTAATTTTATTCGGTTTTTATTTTTAATTAAACATTCTGCAATCTTAGCTTTGACATACATATATTTACTTTTGAAGTGATTTATAACCATAATCATTATTTGGTTCCATGCTTTAAAGAAACGTTTTCTCCATTCATTACTTTCATTCATAAACGGTATCCAGCAATAGCGACAGGATAGCGCCTTAGTTGGATAGTTGCCAAGATTGAAGAAATGAAGATGTGTCTAATACGACTCGAAAAATTGTTCTCCATTAAGCCTTGCAACTCTGCGATGATCTTCAATTGAAATTGACCGTGAATTCGAAATTGCTTATAAACAACAAACAGTAGTTGAACACATTGTTCTGTTCTTTTTTTCAGATGATAATTGTGTTACTCTATCTGTATCTTTATTTGCATAATATATCGTTAAAACTAGGAAATATATTTAAATATATAGATGGCACTGTAAAAATTAGTCAAGAAATTTTCATAGGTAAAGCTAATAAAAATCTATGCAATCTACAATATATTTTTAATATTGCTAAACGTATTAATATTATCAATTAAAAACGAGGTTATTGAAAACGTTGTATTGATAAAAGAGTTAGCCAATAGAGTAGCCAAATATTAATATATAAGCACATTTATTTCTATTACGAATAAAAAATTACAACAAAATGTTTTATTTCTTATTAATTGTTGTTCTGAAATTTACACTACCTTTTTACCTCGTTTTTATTCCTCTCTCCTATTATTTTTTTTTATTACGTTTCGATAGCAAATTGTAGATACCATTGCCATCTCGCTCACAGTGTTGGTAGTGTTAAAGCCAGCAATGCTACCCAGTTTCGGATTCTTTTTTTAATATCTATCCCAACATCTACATACAATATTAGTCGGTATCACCCCGTTTTTTCTTTTGTTGAGTTAAATAATTTTCTTCAGCTTAGTCTTTCAAAGTTACCCAATCAATCAATTTCATTATTTAAACGAGTTTAATATTCTTTATTTATTATTCATCTGATACAAAACAGAAATTATTACTAAGATCATTCTTTGGAAGTACAGTATCTTTTCCTTATCAACTTTAGTCAGCGATAAATTCGTTCGATAACAAGCTTTGGTAGACAGTTAGGTTAGGTTAGGTTGGAGTGGCGGCCTTGTATCCCAAAAAGCCCACTTAAGCACAAATAATGGCCCATTGTGGTACCATTGGTAGACAGTATTATGTATAATTTTTTCTTCTGCGCTTGATAGCAATAGTTTTCGAGAAATATGCTATAAATTTAAACATTTTTATACACTTACACACGTAGATTACATACTTATGATTAGCATATGTATTCAATATTTAAAACTCAATTAAGTATATGTGCTTATATATGTATATGCTTTACTTTAATATTTCTCTTCTCTTCAGGCAAATGTAGCGAACTTACGTATATACATATATTATTATTTAGTAAATATATATATTATTTAATGTATAATAATATATAATTCATATATATATTTCATACGCGTACAATAAAATAAACTGCAAAAATTTAAATAATATTTAAAATATTTATAATTTTTACCATTTTATATCACATACAAAAAACTCAAAAAAAAATTAATTCTTAGTAGCCATTGAGATTTACAAATAATATGAAAAATTTCTTATATTTCAAAAAAATATTTCATTCATAATTTTTTTTCGACAACAAATATCGTTTCAAATTTTTGGTTTTAGAAAAACTTTATTTTGGGGAAAACACAATAAACTATGAAGCAACAGCTTCATTAATCCGTTAAGGAATTTTCCATGGTTTCCGAGGTTCTTGAATATTCCTCTTCAACTAGTTTAATTTGACTGCTTGGATGACGAACTGGCCTTATAATCTGGGACATCGTGTCTTAGAAAGTATCTTACATCTTTAAGGTACTGAGTCCATGATCTTCCAATCAAACCACCTTTAAGGGTTGAGCAGTTTACAATACTGGCACTACTATTCTGAGGTCTTATCAGTCACAAACATTTAAAAAGAGTGAACAAAGAATAATTTGTTAAAATGTAAGTAAATATTAGTTTTTTTTTTTGACTTTTTTGTATATTTTCATTTGCTGACAAGAATTGCAAAATTTTGCTAACCAGGACTGACAATATTACTTACAATATCGAGTGATATATTAATATCGAAAGAAGTGACAAATGAAAAAAAATATTAGTAAACATTTTATTTTTGTATAAATTATTGATTTTCGTAAATTATTCTGCTTACTTTTAATCAATTTAATAATTTTTATGCAGCCATGACTAAAATATTACTTTTAATAGGGATCCCAATTCAAATCCTAGTACTAGTCCTGAAAATTTTGACGAATTCGTTGCTTCCTTCCAAATTAATTACAAAGATGTAGACCTATGTATATTTATATCGCCCGCTATACAAAAAAAATATTTTGTGGTTGAATTTTATAACTCCCTGGCAAATGAAACAATAAAAAGGTTCACCGTAGACGAAAAGGCTTTGAATGTTTTTAAAACAACGCCTCTTTACAAACAATCCATGATAATTGGATCCAATGTAGTTGATAAGGATAATGATACCACAAATACTCTAAAAATACAAGAATAACATAATTTTGTGGGTATGATACTATAGCATATAATTTTAATACAACTTCAAATCTATTTTTTAAAGAATGTATCGGTAATTATCAAGCGGAGAGCGGATCTTCATCGCTTCTTCTCTTCATTTGGATCCAGTGGTACTCAAGAAGAATAAAAAAAGTGTAACTAATCGAGTAGTTTTTTGAAGTGTGTTTCTGTAAACACTGATCACACAACAAAACAGGTGGGTTGTACTCAATAAAGATAATGATTACAAAAATAATGTCATTTTTTGTGTGATAGTTTTCCGAAGCAAGAAATTATGCATTAATGGAGCTGTTTTAGATGGTTTTAGATGGCATGGATGAGAGTTCTTTAACCGGGAATTCCAGACACAAAACGTTATTAAGAGAAGATGGTTTACATTAACATCAATTTTTTAAAATAATTATAGACTTGTGTTTTCCCCAAAAATATAACACATACATATATTTTCCCCACAATTCGCTTTTTTTTTCAAAAAAACAAATATTTAATAAGAAATTATAACAACCTAGCTTATTGTATAATACCAAAAATCTTTGTCATAAAATGGTTCTGAAAAATAAGGTCAATAAATCTTCTTGTGACTATGAAAGAGGTTTATACTAACACTATGTAATTATTATTTAAATGGTGGTAAAATTATGATAAATCAAATTATTTCTAGATATATTAACTATTGTGCTTTCGTGTTGGATTAAAATAAAATGCAAGTAACCCAAAGAATTTACCAAAGAATTATTACTTACATCAAGATGAAGTAACCTCAACAAAAAAGTGTGGATGTTAAGCAAACTAAATGAATCTATCAAGCTATTTTGCAAATTAAAAATCTTCAAATACCATCCAATAATTTGGTTTAATAAATTACTTTGATACAGTAGCAGTAGTTTAAGGAAACTAAACGGTTAGACTCCCTTAAGACCTAAAGATGTTTATAGCTTTACTTAATTTAAAAAAATTGTATTATATGACTTCAGGATTGTATAAAGAAAAATATTGTTTGTATATTGTTCAATGTACATCGAGATATAAATCTGTTTGAAAAAAGCATGCTGGAAAAAACCAGAACTGTGACCCATAAACATTTCTAAAAAAGTATTAACATATAAATATAAGATATAAAGGTTGACACTACGATTTATAAACCAGTTTTGCTTATCTTCGATTCAGAATTGCAAAATCAATAGTGAGTTTTGTGGTTCGGTTAACTTATAGTCTACAAAAATCTAGGACCAATTCTGTGCGAAAAGAGGAAAAGAAAAGAATACATTATATAGATATAAATATTTTTTCATTAGAACCTTTGGCAAAGCTTATGATGCTATTTAAAAGGAGGTCCTGACGTTCGACAAGATCCTCAAAAATAAAGCCCCTAAAATGTTAAGGCGGCGCCTTGCATATGTCGGACAGAAGCGAGGCACTTTCATCATTCTCACCACAATTGCGGCAGATATATAATCTACATAATCCATTCGATTATTTAACCATATCAGGTATTAAATTAAAAAATATTTATTAAAATAAAAACTAATGCATAGTAAGATATTTTTCTCAGCTTTATGGTATTGAGTATTCATGACTAAAACTGTTTTTAAGCAAACTGTTTTTTGACACCCGGCATCTCTTAACATATAGTATTGAAAAAGACTATGTTTTTTGTTTTTTAAACCAATATGCAGCGGAGTTTATTTGGTTGTTTAAAATACTCCCTGTATATGTCCATATATTGATGTAAATTGATTTAAAATGAATGACCTAAACTGCGTCTGGTCCGATGTAAGTGGCAGACTAGCCAATTTTTCGGTTTTATTTTACTTATCTTTAAACAAGAGATTTTGAAAAGTAGTCAACCACAACAACAAAAATTATTTTTATGTTATTTTAACTAATTGAATTTTTGTCTGAGCATACAGCTGTTTCGAGTATTCCCAAATACCTATCATCAGTGGAACTATTTCTTATATTTAATTATTCATAAATTGTTTTTTGAGACTGAAAATAGCAAGGGTTGAGCTCGTGCCCCGCCAAATTTGAAACTCAGAGTCAGTGTTCATTATCTTAGTCAGTGTATCACTTATTTTTAAACACTTTTAATTTTAATTTTACCTCAGAGCTTAGTAAATATGTAGAAAATATTTCAAATTAAATTACAAGAACATCCATATATTTTGATTGCATAAAATAACTTAAAAATTTAAAATAAGAATATCCTATTAACAATTTTTTTAGAATAAAATCAAATAGTGTAAGTATTTAAAATACCTTGAAATAGCAAATTTAGAAAAAATGTTGATAATAAAATGGTAAAAACATTGTTACGTAAGGACAGTTTAAATGAAAACCTTCCAGCAAAAATTTTATTGTCACATAGTAAAGGTGACCTCCGTTGCTTTTTGTGAACGTGTGCTTACATGGGATCTGAGCAGAAAATAACAAATTCTCACAAAAATAACAAAAAAGGACAATGCGAAGCAACTTTGCCATTGTATCTTTTTTGTGAACATAAGAACCCAAACAAAAGTTCATACGCATATGTCTGCAACCGGAAACAACAATAGCAGCAAATAATTCAAATAAAGTCGTAAATTGTACGACTGTCATAGCAAACGCCATGCGATTTTTTCCTCTAATCTCATTCCATTTTTGTTGCTATCTTACTAAAAAAAATGTAATGAGAAAAAACGTAGAAGAAACTTAAGAATATAACAACCAGAAACCAAATTGTACAGCCAAAATAGAGTAAAGATAATGATGTGAAGTTTGTATCAAAACACGTACAATTGGTCAACTTCCGTCAAAGAAAGTTTGTATTTTTCGTATTATTTTGTGCTTTCTACGTATTATCCGTAAAACTCACAAGCAATTTATATACATCTTTCATATTCTTTTTTTTTCTGCTTTCTAAGAAATTCAAATAAACTTAGTACTCTATAGTACTGTATACTTTCTACTCCTCCCTATTTAATAGACGCGAACTCTTACTCTGCTGCAAAAAAATGTTCATTGTGGTGGAATATTCCGCAATTTTAATTCCTTAATTACACTAAAGCAGAAAACTTCAACCATCTTTAAAACATCAATTAGTGTACTTGGCATACTTCAGTTTCAATTTGTAGATTATTTTAAAAGAAAACCAGAACTTTAATATCCTAGCATTGTGCGTTATTAAGTCTTTTTGCTTCAGAGTTCGTTCAGTGCGCTCTTTGTGAGAACTTATTGAAGTGTACTTCAGCGGCCTTAATTGATTCATTATTTCAATCAATCGAAATCATTAAATGAAATTAAATTTAGATTTTTTAAACTTTTCGCAGTGAATTTTTATATCTTTTGAATAATAAATTTTAAATTAAAATTTTTCCACAAATTAATTAATGAGATAGGATGATGCTTAGTTCGTAAAGGTGTAAAAGCCTAAGATTGTAAAAGAGATTTCACAGTTTAATGAAAATTTTTATGGTCAGCCAAATTTCAATAAATAAACTAAAATTTTTATTGTTGTCTTTTTATTTCTATTTGAACCCTTCTAACTTTTAAATAGTGCGTCACTTTCGGCAAAAAAAAATTAACATTAAAGTATTAGAATTATATAGGAAATACGTACAATAATATTGTTCAGTTTTCCTAATCGCGATTAGCGAACTTGTAGAGTAACATTTGCATAGCTTTTTTGTAAAATTACACCCAAAACAAGGCGCTTTACATATAGTAAGTACAAATATGCATAACAGATGTCTCTGCAAAAAAGAATAATTTTAAAATAAAAATAGGCAAGCTCAAGGATCACCTTTCAATTCATTGAAATTGTGTTTCCAAATATAACTGTAGTTTATAAGCTCTTTCTAATTTAAATCACAAGTGCTTTGGTTAGTAGAAGTATCACTTAAAAAGTGACAAAAAACTTGGAACTAGATCATTGAGAGTTTGTGTAACCTTATCTATTTATTGAAAATGACGTTTAGTCATCGCTTCTAATTTGACAGACACGAGTTCTAAGTCTGGCTTGTGCAGTACAAGGCATATTATATACGTACTATAAACTAATTAAAAAATTCGATGATGTGTGCTTTCACACATTTCTTTTAACTCATTTTACAGAAGTTGTTTAAACTAGGGTGAAATAAAAAATATTACAACCGTTATCTGTGATTAACAAGCTTTAACTAACAGAAGTCACAGAACTTTAGAGAATTACTTTTTTGATACTTACTACTCTTTTGATCGATAATAATAGAAGATCTTACATAAACTCAATAGAATGGACCTTAATTGATCTTTCTGGATTATTGCGATGAATATATTCTAGTATTAAAGCGGCACATAACCACTAATTATGAACAACGGAAGCTTAACTACGTTTCAGCTAATGCAATCAACGATCCATGAAAATAGTATCATCATATTCAACTCTTAAATCTAAGCAATTTAAAGTAAAATAACTTTAATATGTTATAAGCGTAGGTCCTCTTTTGGTACTCTTAAAAATGTTTAAAATGTTATCTTATTCCAGGTATTTTACTAATAACAATTTATTTATATTTTATTTAATATCTCAGCAGGGATAGTTTAAACCAAGTGAAACTTGGTATATGTTCAAAAATATATCAGCTCTATTATTGAAATGATTTATTTTATGAATATTTAATTTTTGAGGTTTAATATAACATATTTTGTAGAAATATATACGTACACATCGTATATTGAACTACATCTTTACACAAATATTCATATATATAATTTATGAAATAGTTGGAAGCATTTTGCAGCATATTTTCTCCTTTGATATTTTTATATTGCAAATTGTTACTTACATTTTTTTATTTCTTGTCTGGCATGTACATGAGGATGAACTATAGAAACATGTTTTCAAAAAGTGAATGAAACAAGATACCTTTTTTATCTTTAAAAATTTCACTAAATATTCATAGTTGTGTAAGTTTCATTTTCAACAAAATCAAGTTTTGTTAATACATTTACATTTAATGTTTTCACTCTAAGCGTAATAATTCAATTTATTTAAAGAAACTTCAATTATTATTAATAATAATATGCATATATTAATGTCTTTAATATAAACTGATAAAAGATTAGCTTAATGTCACTAGTGAATACTCGTACATAACTTTAATTATAAAATCTGTAGTTATAAAATTATAACAATATGTAAATATAGATATGTCAGTAGTTCTACAAAGTGTCGATTAGGAAATGCATTGGTGTTCCTATAAACCTCCTATGAAACCTAAGCCATCGTGCATGTACTCCTTTCATTGGGCCAGAGCCCTTCTGCGGGGTAACAAATAGCTTCACAAATAACTTATTATGTGAACGGGAGAAACAGCATCTACTTGAACACTGGAGAGCCCAAACAGGCCAGCGACAGTCAAAAAGATTCATTGATCCTGAACACATCAAAGTTGATGCTATCATCAACCTTAGCAGAAATGATATCAAAATCTACACTGAACTTCTTACAGGACACTGTAGACTTAATCACCACATGAAGATTATAGGTGCGGTAGAAAGTGATTCCTGTCGACTCTGTCATGAGGAGAAGGAAACATCAGAACATGTTCTATGCAACTGCCCGGCGGTGGCAAGACGTAGACTCGATTACCTTGGTAGCGGGATCCTGGTCCCAAATCAAATAGCTAAAATTAAGCCCACTGCAATTATAAGATTTATAAATAGTCTAAAATTATCCTAGTTGGGCCTATAGGCGCACAATAGATATTTTAGGTCGGGGTGCACAAATAGCCTATTTAAATAATAATAATAATAATAATAAGCCATCGTGCATATCGAAAGGTTAAAGAATCCTTTGATTAAAAGAATCTTATAAACTGCTTACCAAATTTATATATCATGGATCAATGTAAAAAGCATAAATTTAATTTGAAATGTATATCTGATGTCTGACTTCTACCACATATAAGACGATTAAACCCTTTGGCTTTGTATAAAGTGAACAGAAATAGAAATGAGAAAGATTCTTTACTTGACATGAATAAATTACAAACTTTACTCGAATCAAAATCTCTGTTTAAGTAATGAGATGTAAAATTATGAAAATAATCTCCAATGTATATCTGTCATACTCTCCTATTCTGTGAACTTGACAAATTTGTCAAGTATTGACAATTAGTTAAGATTTTAATCAAGCAAAAAGCTTTTTGTTATTCTGGACAAATCTTGACAAATTTCATAGCTCAAGTACCTACCGCTTTTCAGCACACCATATTGAAAAGTGTTTTGTATACAAAAATCAAAACTAGTGTGTGGACTAGTTATTATATTCATATCATCCCTTATTACTTTTGTTTTTTTTAATTCGTTATTTACATATGTACTTTTATGCATTGTTATCAGAGCTGTGCAGTAATGATTATATTTGTAATTAGATTACATTCAATTATAAATTATTGTGTAATTTAATTCATAATTGAATTTTCAGATTATATGTGTAATTTAATTGAAAACCTCAATTACGAATTACAGTATAATCGTAATTTGTAATTTAGTTTCTAAATTACAGGCACAATTGAAATTGAAAATTCAAATTTCAAATTACGTGTAATTTGCTAAAGTAATCTAGAGAAGAAGAAGCATTGAAACTTCTGAAAGATGATAAACGAATCGAAACTATGGTTAAATTTTGGGTAATAAGTGGTTTGCATTTTGTTTGCGCTGACATTCATAGTCTCTTGTTGGGTTGCTTGTTTTTGCTTTTTACATTTGGTGTGTAGAAGTGTTCCATTAGAACTTCAAAGCAGATCAAGAGGCAGAAAAATTTTTTCTTTTGTACGCAAACCGAAATGTGAATATGTTGCATTTTTGCTTTTTTTTTCATGAAGTGAAAATTCAACCATAGTTTCGATTCGTTTATCATCTTTCAGAAGTTTCAATGCTTCTTCTTCTCTAGATTACTTTAGCAAATTACACGTAATTTGAAATTTGAATTTTCAATTTCAATTGTGCCTGTAATTTAGAAACTAAATTACAAATTACGATTATACTGTAATTCGTAATTGAGGTTTTCAATTAAATTACACATATAATCTGAAAATTCAATTCTCAATTATAATTATTCTGTAATTGTAATTTAATTTGTAATTTAATTGATTTTGCACAGCTCTGATTGTTATGCAGATTGAAGTGACAGCCATGTGCACCAAAGATCACTAAAGCAAATATTATTTAATAAAAATATTTATCAAAAAGTCATTGTAATTCCACATTTTATGTTTCGAATTTTATAAATTTAAATTTCCCTTATTAAATATTTTTGTAATCGCATATGTAAAAAAATGTTTGCCAAAAATATTTTCAAATACCATACGGAAATGCTGAAGGCAGTATCGTACAAAATGAAAGTCGTTATCTGTATTAGGTTTTATGTGAAGCACATTTTGCATAAAAGTAACAAGATAATTGCAATTTTAGTAAATAATCAATGATTGTTTAACTGTATGTCCTTAGGTTACTTAATTTTGTGTGCTTGTTATTCGATTAACTTTGTATCAAAATTGGAAAAAATATATATATAGTGTAAGAAATATGGGAAAAGACACTGCATTCAATTTAAGATTGGGTGAAATTATATCAAGAAAAATATATTTATATTTGGATTACAATATACAAAGAATATAAATACAAAAATTTTAAAATTTTATTTACAATGTTGCAGAAGACGAGAGGCAATTTTATAATTACTTCATTAAAGGTTCCTAGCAATATTATTATAATCAGAACTGAAAGAAATTTTAAGAAATTTTAACTAAATACACCATTTAATCTCAACCTATCCTAGAAACATCAACCATTAACATATTGTTTTCCGCTTAAATCCATTCACTGCTAAGGAGTATCATCCCTTACCTTTCACTGTTTTTTATAAATGTCAATGTGTTGCATCAATCATGAACGCGTAACATATACGATATAACCTATTTCAGAACTCACGGTAGCCTATGTTTCTTATGAGATACAATTGAACCATTGAAAACAATATATTCTTAATAGCACATTAAGAATTGTTAACCAAACATGTTGTATTGTATTGTGTTGTATATTCTTATATATATTATATATTATTATTACTTATAGAAAATTATTATACATATTATTATATTATATAAATTATTTATCTTAAAATCAGATTATTTATTACAAACGAATAAGATTTTGCTTTTCCCTAAATATTTTTTGTAGATATATATACATATATAATTATTTCTCTACTATTTATTTAACTTTTTTTTTGTTTTTATCGCTTACCTTTTAAATCTAATTATAAATATACATCAAACCTTCTTCTGTTACAACTATAAGTTTAGAAGCAGAAGTAAATAAATGTTGAATTGAAAAATAAATTATTTGTTATTACAGATTATTAAATAAATTATTTATTATATTATTGTATTATGTATATATTACAGATATCTTTTATATATATATATAAACTAAATTATAGATCTGCTGAGTTAGTTTCTTGATTAGATTTCTCAAGCGTTTATTTTTGGATATGTCAGAAAAATATGTTATCAAATAGATAATTATACTCCATTACATGTTAGAAATATAACTAATTATTTGTATAGTATACTATGTTAAGAACTTTCGTAAATCGTATGACGCAGTATTTCTACTATGTGAGATGATTTAACAACTAAGGTGGGTAGTGAAATTCAAATTTAGGTTAAGATATTGACCAGTTTTTGAAGATAGGATTATGGTATGTATATTTTGATTCAAATAACCTCTTACAAAAACTATTTCATTAGAACTATCAATTTCTCTCATAGGTTTATTGACGTATAGGAATATATTTTCAGCAATTTTTTATTCACGCTTAAATAGATGTCCTATATATATTATTCCAAGATTTAATTTAACGGTTAGAATAAGGATTTCAATCATTTTACTTCTCTCAATAAATTTTGATATTGTATTATTTATTTGATATTGTATATATAATATCAGCCCGATTTTGTTCTCCCTATACTTAAATGATCTTCATGACTTTTTAACGGGTGGAGTACCTATTAACTCAACTAATATAAAAGTGCTTTTGTATACTTGCGGATTCACCTGATGTATTGCAAATTATGATAGATGATTTATTTAGGTATTGTTCACAATGGGGTCTTATCGCGAATCTAGATAAATCTAAGATAATAATTTTCAGAAAAGGTCCTAGAGTAAGTAATTCGTTGTCGTGGAAATTTGGGGAAAAGCAAGTAGAAATTGTCAATGAATATAAATATCTCGGAATATTAATTACGTATAACCTTTCCTACAACAAACTTTTGACTTCTAAACTCTCCTTAGGTAAAAGTGCAATTAACTCGACATGAGCAAAGTATTAGTCTAATCCTAAAATAACTTTTAAAAATAAATTGAAAATTACTACTCGGCAGCACGTTCGATTGTACTTTACGGTGCCCAAGTTTGGGGTTACAAACACTATGATCAAGTGGAAAAACTTTTTAGATTTTTTATAAAAAAGATACTATTTTTACCCACTAACACCCCCAACTATATGCTCCACTTAGAAACGGGTTTACCGACGCAGTTCTTAGACACAATACAAACACATTTCGGATATGTAAGAAAAATTCTTAATCTAAATATGTACCTACATATAAATACATACATCTTAAATTATGTTTTATTTTCTATTCTTATATTGTATTTCTTATCATAATATTACTAATTCATGTTGCAAGTTATTGTTAACATCGAAATAAATATATAATTATATATACAATATATATTTTAGTATTAATATGTACTGATTTAAAATCAAATTTCTAATTGTTTTCTGTTCAAAGTGGAAATCATTTTTCTTCTCAAAAAGTGTTTATATCCTAAACCACTTGTTCCTTGTTACTCGTGAATGTATTCATAATGCTTTATGCCTATTTTTAAACAATTTGCATACTCATGAGGGTCCTTTTTAAACTCGTTGCCTGTTAGTAACCCACAATAACGAACAATCTCCAAACATTTGCTTACATATTGTGAACACTGGTCAATGTAAACACACCATGATTGATCCCTCAAGAAAGCAAATACAATCCATTTGATTTTATTTGCTTGAACTCAATACAATCTACGATGGAAATGGAAAATGGAAATGAAAGTTAAAGTTAGAAAAGTTTCACTTTAGAGAGATTTTCACAGACAAAAGACATAGCATTCTTAGTAAATTTTTTTATTAATTTTAAAATATAGAATTTATTTTGAATAGAAAACGTGTAGGTAAATAGTAATGAAATACAAGAAAAAAAGTTATTTATTGTTTTCAGTTTCGTTTCAATAATTTAAGTGAGTATTAAGAATAATAATATTGTAACTTACATATGTGTTAACAATAAAAAATTGAATTTTATTTGATATATTTTTGAATTTTTAGATTATTAAATTTTATATGCAATGTATTGATTTCTATTCAATTTATTGAATTTAATTATAAAAGACCACACTTGAGGATATAATCAATTGTAATTGTAATATTTGTCCAAAACCTAATTTGAATATTAATTAATATTCTTGAAATATATTTTATAAATATATTGAAGAGAATCTTTATGTTGAAAATTTAAAGTTTTATTGTATTCAAAAAAATAAAATAAATTGCATTCTTTTGTCTAAGGAATTGTAAGATAAAACTTAATAATACGTATTCATTCTGAATATAAAAACAATAATTTCTATTATATAATTTGTCAAATTGTTACTTACTGCAATAATTTATGGTTTCTTATTGCAGAGAAACCTATTCCATAATATAACTTTAAAAATAAATAGTATGAAAAAATAAATATGAGTATAAAGTATTTCTCCATTAAAGAATAGATAAGTTGCTAGAAAGGTCAATTTTTACTAATATAATAAATATCTTTTTCAATTTTCTTTGAAAGAATAGACAAACTGTCAAATATATAATAAATGAACAAAAAAAAAATATAAAATTAATAAATTCAATTATATTACAGCTACTTTATGATTTTGTTCTACTATATAACACAGTAAGTGAATTTGTTAATAAACTTTCACAGCAATTTAACAAAACTCCAGAAAAAAGTGCGAACATACAAGTCAAGTACCTCATTGGGCCAGTTAGTTAAAGAACACTAATAAAATCTGAGCTTCAAATTTGGCAGGGCACGAGTTCAATCCATGGAAGTAGTTATTATCTCAAAAAATTATTTACAAATAATTAAATACAAGAAATGTTTCCAAGAACACTGACGATAAGTATTTGACAACACCCGAAACAACTGTATGGTCACCCAAAAATTCAATTTATTAAAATAATTTAACAATAATTTTTGTTGTTGTAGTTCTGTACTTTTCGAAATCTCCCTATAAATTAACAATTAAATAGTACCAGCAAAAATAATTACAGTAGTAAATGACATTTATATATAGCTGTAGTTTATGCGTTCACTCTAACATTTGCACAGAAGGGTTTCGATATTGTTTAAAAGAAACAATCAAATACAAAAAAACTCGAAATTTGAACAAAGTAAATTGGGCCAGCATTTGACTTGTGCAATTAATGCGATTTAAGGTTTCAAATTTTATGAGTCCCAAGTTAAGCTCTTAATTGTTTTATTTATAATTAATTGCACTATTTTTTTGTAAGAATTTTATAAAAATTATTTATAGTACATTTAGTGACAGCATTTAGTGTACAATATATCGAAATACTCAAAAAATTAGTTATAACAAGAAAAAAGATATAGCAGAAAAATTAATTAAAGACTTCAATTTGTACGGTTGTATAATTAAGACGTTGATTAATAAATATTAAATAGAAATTAATCAAACAGTGATATTTGAAACATATGTATGGTCAGCCAGAAAATGTAACTATTTAAAAATAAAATTTTTGCTGATGTATTTTATTACTGTTTAGTATTTAATTTAATTAAAAACCTTTTAATACTTTTAATACTGATTAACCATATATTTTTTTATTATTGGTGTCCGTAAATAACGTGTTTGTTTACTTTACATATAATTTATGCCGCTTGTCAAAACATATAACTAATATATGAAAATAGCACTTGTAATAATGAATTATGTAAAAAGTACATTTAACTGATTTATTTTATAAAAAATATTATTAATTTTTTTCATAATGTTAATATTTTATATATTTAAAATATATAAAATAATTTAATAACATTATTTCAACCAAAAAATAAACAATTGTCAACTCCATGTATATTGCATTTACTTAGACACGGTATATGTATATTGTGGTGAACATCTATTATTTATACGCCAATGATATACAAAAAAAAAAAACAGAACAATGAATTAATTATTAAAAATGTTATTGGTATGGAAGTTATCACATTAATATTTTTTTATTAATATAATTCTTTTAAACCTCCAAAATCAAGTTTTTATAATTTATTCAACAATTTAATAAAGTTTTAAATTTATTGAATACGTGAAATGTTTATATTACTTATAATTTAAAGGTTTAAATATATTAAATAAATATTGCTCCGATGTTTTTATTACTTAAATAAACCAAATAATATTTGTTTTATATCTAGTACAACATATCAGTAGAATCTATATCATATCATTGATGAGGTGACTAAAACAAGGCGCAAAACGTTGGATTAAAATAAGATATAATTTTTTTAAGTTTTAATGTGTTAAAGCTCTTAAAGCTTTTTATGCAATTAGATGCAAATATGTTTATAAGGAATTAGACTTAACGAATATAATAAAATATATGTTTAGTTTAAAATGTTTCAGTAGTCCTAATTTTTTAAAATCATTCCCATTTTATATATTTATACATTATATATATTATTATTTATATATATTATTACAATCCTATAGTCGAAATCGTCAAATATAGTTTAGAAATATTTTTATAGAAAATTTAGACCATTTTCTCAATAGTATTTAAATCGCCGCATTATTTTCCCAGGTTAATTTTACTGACCGTAAGTCACAGATAGATCTATTGTGTGCCTGGCGATGGTAAATGCAGCCAAAGCTTACCGTAGGCATCATGTAGAATTTCAACGCACTTTTATAAATTTAAGTTCCGTTTGAAATTGCATTCCTGACATGAAGCCGCCAAGTATATTTTAAAAATTATTTGAAGCGTATCTTATGAAGTAACCGTAGCAGAATTTGAATTTAGACCAACTATATTGAAGAAGTTTTATTTTTAACAGTGTCTTGAGATTTACTAAATTTATGTACTTTTAAGTAGAACAACAGTATTGTAGCCTATGTAAATTAATGCAAATGCGTTCAGCCTCTCCCACTGAAATTGAAAACTCTTAACAACTTTAAGTAAAATATTTATAAAGGAATTGAATACTATACGTCATCTATCTTTTCCATCTTCTTCTTAACCGTAGATTGCTTCTTAAAAAATTAAGTATTTCACCCATTGAAACATTTTTGTTTCATATATATATTTCAAACTAAATTAATCAATAATAATGCGTAGCTCATGCAAAAAGATTTGCGTTTGGTGTGCTTTTGTTTTAGTTTCTTATCTGGGTCTACTTCAATTAATACTATATATCCATTCAAAACCTAAATATCTACCATGTTAGATCGCACCGTCACAGACCATGAATTTGTTTTACGCTTACAGCTATAACAGCTAAGCATTTTATATACCGTGCCCATACCACCTTTCGTAGAGTTATAAAATGATATTATCTCGGATAATTTTTATTGTCACTGTCGACAACAGGTTGAGTGTACACACTATTTTTACAATGGTTTCACTATTTTTGCATAGTAATAGTTTAGGCGGAATACTTTGCTTACTTTTGCTTTTACCCTAAAAGCTTTTACTCTAGACTATGAGACACCCACTCTGCTTGGTTTTTTTCTCGAATTTCACTGGCACCTTTTCCCAAATACGGCTGAAATTGCCACATATAACATATTTCTCCAAAAACGATAAGCCAAAATTTAATGCCATACTTCTCGGGCTTGGAAGACATGCATTGCCGAAATTTACATCGTCCATGGAAGCCAAGTAACTGTTCGTCTAACGTGACACAGGTATGTGGATTATAATACAATGCAAGTAATTTCGACAATCGTTCTCACAGATCCCTTATCGGAGCAAAATTGTCGTCTTTGCGTTGTTGGCGTCGACCAATTATGTCATCATAACAAATAGTTTTGTGCACGTTCAGAAAGATCTTCTTCGGTATAATGGCGCAAAATATCAGACGTTCATAATTAGCATCAAATAAATCCTGTTAATTTTTATTTTTTGACCTAATTGCGAATGTGGAATGACTATAGCCAAGCAGTTTATGATGAAATAATAAAAAATTATACTTATAAACGTCAGCTGATATTAATACCCCAAAGAAGGCGTGCAATAAATCAGCATCAAGTGGAAAATGGTTATTCCCATTCTTTTTATATTTATTGAAGTTTTCAATTATAATCTCTTCGGCTTGAGGCGGAAAGTATAGCTTACACGCATCTATTACTTCTGGTACTCGATTGAACGCATATCTAGTAACAGCTAAATATACACATGCACATGACAATGTCAGTTAAGCGATATAAAACAAATTTGAATTTTTTTTCCTACCGAGACTTCTACTATAGACAATAAACTGCTATTTTTTTTTTAGCCACGTTGATTTATTGAATCTTATTGTTGAAAACTATTAACAATTTATAAAGATAATAAACAATTAAACTGAAAAAATTCTTTAGGCGCAGTAATAGATATTTTTTATATCCAAAAAATTTTTAATAGAGTAAAACATAAGCGACGACAAAATATACTCAAAAATAAATACATAAAAAAAATTAATATATATTTTGTGAAATACATTATGTATGTAAACCTATAAGTGGGAGTAACCGGGGGGTTATCCTTACTCTTTAAAGTAAAAGTTATTTCTACCAATTTTCAATTAGGCTGGGCTCAGACAGTGAATACTGAGTATCTTCTTTCGAAACAGATCAAGAGCTGTTCTTCAGATTTAATTCTAAACTTTATTTACAAAACTTTAAATAGCTTCGTGTAATTAAAAGTGAATTTGATACAATAGGACTGATTTGCAACCGGCTGTTGGGCAAATCACTACACAAGTTAAAAAAAATAAAATTTTCGATGCATACTTAGTGAGATGCTGTCTTCATCAGCATATATTGCCACAATTAAATTAATAGAGAGAAACATTCCAGCTGAAAACGCAGTTTACAGAATGGTTACTAAGAGACTTTCTTATGAGGAACCTGCATTTTTTGAGTTGAATAAAAAATATTTAATTTTTTTTTGCACACGTCAAAGTATTGTCTATTTAAGTTTGTTTACATTTGCAAATAATGTGACAAATTCGTTATATATAATTTAATTCGGTCTTACCATACTCTGTGAACGATTCTTAAACGTCAAGAAACGCTGCTGCACGTTTTCCATTCGAAGACTATAACAATTTCCTAAATTATGTTGTGATATTGCTTAGAAGTTTCGTAGCAGTGACAGGTTCTGAGTTCAAGCGATGTTCTGGTATTGTGGCGTGCCTATAGAAATCAATAGTTTTATATACTCGAATGTTATTTCTAACAATTCAAACTTTATAATATAGCATCCATTTTAATGCTATCCAATTTAAAAATAATATTTATGTTTCATTCTTTGAAATAAGTTTTTTTAATAAAGTTTCTAAAAATACAATTATTTTAAAATCGTGTGTTCAAAATATACACATCCTTTTAATTTATATTGCAGCAATCTTAAAAATTATTTATGCTATTCAATTGAATTATTTTGAATGATATTTGAAAGTGCATTTTGATTGTTTGTGGGCAAACGAAATGCAAACTTTCAATGAAATAATATTTATGCCTCTCTGGCAGAATAAAATGGTATTATTCCCACAAATCCAAAAAAAATAAAAAATCCACTACCAAAAAAAATAAATTTATCAATATTTTGAAAACATTTTCCCTCTGGTATTATAATTATTAGTCTCGTTGTTATGCAAAGCCCGAGCCCATTGGAGAAACTAATCGCATTTGACGCACCATCGTTCACGTTTAGAAGCAGCTTTCATAGCTTTCGATTCGAAGCACGTTTTTCAGTTTAAATTAACACTTTTTCTGCGACGTGCTGTGGTTTGATTTATTCGAACTTCCATTCCAACTTCGTCGGCCTAAATTTGTTCTGTATTGGTAATACGTTTGTGACTGCATACTCCTACAAAAATTAAATCCTTTTAATGTTTCTTTTTTCTTATTGAAAAAATTCGGCCTAAATTAATTATTTTATATTATAGATATCATAATTTCTATTCAATTAAAAAATTAATTAAACTTTAAAATGCAATGTTCAATTTTTATCATGAAATTAAATTAATTTGGTGCTTCAATAAGAATATATTTATTTTTACCTTTAAGTGTTTATATATTTTTTTAAAAAAAAAATTTTTTTATATTCTCTACTAAGATCTTTCTGCTAAAAACATTCCATATATAAAATTGATCATATGGGGCTCAATATCCACATATATTTTAACAAACATTCCTCTATTCTGATTGGACCATTAATACAAATTTTAGCTATAAAAAAAACCACGCAGATTAAAACCGCACAACATAACTTAGTATGATTCTCATGTAAAACCATACAATATTAAGGAAGTGAAAAATATTGACACGATTGAACTTTATAAAACTGGGGATGTTGTTGCTCGTTGGAGTTATGATTTGCACAGAACATTATTTGCTGAAACTCCTTTCATATCGTTAGAGATTTATTGAATATATTTTCTTCTATCCCATATATACATTTACTGTTTGTCGATCTTTATAAAAAAAATGACATTCAAAGGCAATAGCAAGCATTTGAGATTTTAAATTAATTTTGCATTAACACATTAAAATATTATAAGGATTTTGTGATAAGAAAATTAATATGTTTGAAGTAATGTAATCGTACGTAAGGCACTTCACTGATAGTAGTGAAGTCCAGCTCATCCTGTCGGATAGGCGTCCAGAATACGTCCTAAAAGGAGAACCTTACCAGACAAGATATTATACAAACTATATTGGCAGAAATAGTAGCGCCAGAATTAGCAAATTGTAAAAACAGTTGTGTAACTTCGTCTCGATCTTGAATATATGCGCTACTGAAATGACCAAAGCTTCCTAATGTCAATGATAGTGAAAGAAAATTTATATAATTATGGAAAGTATATTTACTGAAATATAAATGTGTGGGTGACAATCACATATAGTGAAAAATGTGATACATGTGGTTGATAATGTTTTATTTTATGCGAAATATTATAATAAATAATTGAATTGCTGTTATTTAAACTCACTTTTTATTCATAGTGTAGTCTTCGATTTTATGTATTTTTAAGTAGCGTTAGTAAAGACAAAGTTATTAGACTTATAAAAAAATAGCCTTTCAGTTTTTTTATTTTACGACGTTTAAGGAAAATTGTACAGATAGTATCGAATTCAAAGGTTTCGTCACCGAAATGATATATTCAACACTGTGATTTTAACAGGTTCATAGTGATAAAGTGAAGCGAAAAAGCTTTTGCAGGAAAACACATTGCAAAAATGCGTAAACGTCCTAAACTAGGACACCACAACGCAACGTAACGCATAGAAGTGTTGCGGTTTGAGTTGTTCCGGTACTATTGCCAGAGTTCTTTTAGATAAATGGTCATCATGGCGAAACCATTGTAGATTTACTTCAGAAACATTTTGCAGTGTATAGTACGAAAATTTAATATGTTAAAAGGATTAGCAGAAAATAATTTTAACTTACAGTCATGAAATCCAATATATACAATATCACAGCTACTCCTTAAACAGCATAAATTGTTCAATACTAAAATTCATGCATAACAATGTGATTTATTTTTAATGAACTGCATACTGGGATGATGACTTATATCAGAATAGACACAATTACTATGGATGAGTCGTTTCTGGCATAAAAACATGGAAATTAAAGAATATGGTGTAAATATTTTAATATAGAGTGGAAACGTCAATAGTGAACGTATTTATATGAATGTTTTTAAAAGCATAATACGGAAATTCAATAATTTTATTCGTATATTATCTAATGATCCATCGTACATTCAATTATTGTATTAATGCATTAATTGAGGAGTTCTGTTTTTAAATTAATATGTTGAGTTGGTATTAGATTAAAAATAAATCTGATTCTTTAGAAGAATTACAGATACGAGATAGCTGTCATATTGTATAATTACCAGGTTTTCGAATAAAAGAATAAAATATATCGGTATATCTCGATTCGGTTTAGCTCTAGTTTAAGCTGGTTCTAACTTCATTTAATATATTTTCACTTCAAATTTTATTACGCATATTTTAATTACATACCACGAAATTAAATTTTTAATAGTTTATTTAAATTCATTTATACATATACATTATTAACTTTTATATTGTATAATTGAGCAAAGTTTTAATAACTCCAACTGCAAAAAAATTACTTCGAATGGGTCTGCAAAATTTTATTTTTGCTTGCATTTTTAAATAAACTTTCTTTCTTCATCTTATTTTACTTCAGAGAGCACGTTTTATTATTGGAATTCACAATTATTTTCATAATAAAAACTTAAACGAGAGGTTTACTCATTAAAAAGGGATTCAAATAATTTACATAAAAAATATAAGTCTTCAACTTACCTTGTTTTAAATTTACACAATTGGTTGTTTCAAGTTTTTATATTTTAAATAGTTTGAGAAGGATTTACGTTGTAAGTTTTGATTCTGGATAATCTACGATAAATATACACATGGAAAAGGAATTTCAGTTATTAATGAATTGGCATACCACTAAATTATTATAAGTACTTGAAAGGCTATATACGTCAAATTAAATAGACAATAATATGGAACGCATCAGTAAAGTTGCGGTAAATATTAATATTTCATTTACAGTCGTTTAGATTTTCATAACACATTCATTACACATACATAGTAAACAATCTGCAAAAATATTCTTGTGAGAAATAAATATTTTTTTAAACATGTTCTTACCTTAAAATTAGTAACATAACAAAATTAATAATATATGATGGAGTTAGTGTCATTCAGATCAAGATCTAGCAATGTATTTTATTGTAATAATAAAAACTACAAATTAAGATAATCTAAAGTCTACTTACAGTTATTTTTGACAGCTGATGTTATGATATGGTAGATTGTACTGACTAGAGGCAAGAGTTGTAACATTGTAATAAGCCCTATAAGATTTGTATATCAATAGTTAACAAAAATAATTTTTTTTTTTAATTCAACTAACATTTTTTCAACCTTGAATTATTTGCAATAAATTTGGGGGCGCATACGCTCGTTGCAGGCTTTACATTTAGCTTACATCTGGGTTTCGCCTTCTCACCATATCTCTTTCGATACATCTTCGCACAACTTTTTTTCGTCAGTTTTACACAAATCTTTTTCTTCTTCTATTAAACAGTCTTCGAGACTATTACTGTTTCTCATATAGTACACATTTTTTCTTAAATTTCAAAGCATTGTTCTTCACCCAAGTCTATCTTGATCTTCGAATTTTTCCATTACAACAGGTTTTTACGACCTGTGACCATATAATACAAATAAATTAATTGTATTTCTACAAGCCGCTCATTTTTTTACAGTATTACTCTTTGGATATTTAATACATTTTTTCATTATAGTACACAACGGAAATATTTTTTTAAATATGCCTGCAAAAAAATTTTAGTGACATGTGAATTTGCATCTATTTAATTTTTATAATTACTGGAATTGGAATACACATTGTTCAAGACATCATTTTTATCCACTTTCATTTCGACATAGATAGTAAACAATCTAAAAAAATATTCTTGCAAATAATAAATTTTCTATATATATATTCTTACCATAATAAATATATAGGATTTTTAAAATCAAGGCTTAAACAGGAACCATAGAAAACACAATTTTTTTTAACGATTTTCTAGGTAACATCAAATTAAAATTAGAACTAAGTAACGCATCAAAATACACATTGTTCAAGACATCTTTTTTATCCACTTTCATTTGGACATACATAGTAAACAATCTAAAAAAAAAAATTCTTGCAAATAATAAATTTTCTATATTTATATTTTTACCATAATAAATATATAGGATTTTTAAGATCAACGCTTAAACAGGAACCATAGGAAACACAAATTTTTCAATGGTTTTTTAGGTAACATCAATTTAAAATTAGAACTAAGTAACGCATCATAATCAACAATATATAATGGCTTTATTGTTATTCAGGCTCAGGGTCTTAGGATACTGTGTATAAAATAATGACATAACATTGTGTTAAAAAATATTTATTCAACATTAAATTGGATGAAAATTACAAAAATGTGCGGTCTACTTACCAGAGTTTGAGGACTATTGTTAGGAAAAGTTTGTTTTATGTGGTGGTATGAAAGACTGGAAGCAAGAGGATGTAACTTTCCACCAAATTCTGTATAATTTTTTTTTAAATTAGTTGTCAAAATTACTTTCGTTTTAAAATCATACTCACATTTCTTTTCCAATCAGTTTCAAAATCATTTAAATTAACAACAAATTTGACGACGCTTTTTCTTCTTCTTGCACGGATTGGGCTTTTTCTTACATTTAGGCTTCTTTTTAGCACACGGATTACGCTTCTTCTTGGGACAACTCTTTTTCTTCTTCTTTGGACAACCTTTTTTCTTCTTTTTCTTTCCACATGTACCACATTCCATAGCTATGTCCTCTTGGAGACTCGCAATGCTTTCCGTATGGTACAGAAGTTTTTCTTTAGATGCTAAACTATCCCATGCTGTTCGCGCTGCTCTTGCCACCTCCAAAGGTGGTAGGTCCGGGTAATGAGTCCTATAATCCTCGACGAAATTTAAATAACTATTGCCCATGCTCATTTTTTTTATATACAAATTGTATCAAGTCAAAACAATTTCACACGAAAAATTTTGATGAGACGGAAAATGTTGTTAACTCAATGTAAAAAAAATTTTAACTAAAAATATTCTATTTTCAATTATACAGAAAATTTTACCTATTCAAAATTTTATATGAAGATATGATTTTCTTTGATCCAAAATTTGATGTTCACTCAAAGTAAAAAATATTTTAACTAAAAATATTGGTTTTGCATTTATTAGGAATTATAAAGAATATTTTTATTGAATATTTTATGTGACGGTAAAATTAATATTTTTGTATTTTGTAAAATTTTTCTATTTGCTTTAAAGAAGTTCACATGATAATCAAGACATATTTAAGAAACAATTCTATTTTTTTTTCTTATATGTCAAGTTGAAATAATTCGTTATTAATAATATGAATAATGAAAATTACGAAGCTATTCTAACTTATTACATATGTTAAAATATTTTTATTAATATTAATATTATATATATTCGCTAAATCAAGAGCAAATGCCACTTATTAAATGTTTCTATCCACTAACATCCCAAATATTTTATTACGAATTCTAACATTTTTTTACTTATCGATATCCATCGATTAATTTCTATATTTATGAATCGGTAGGTTTATTTTTTATGGTTCATAGTTATGATATTTAATTTCACTACGCTTTCTACCAAAAAATTAAAAAAACAATTTTTTGTTAATTATTTTCAACCAGTATACATGACAAACTTTTATGATGAATAAAATGTTTTTTATTTTTAACACTTTGGACATCCGTACCCAAAAACTAGAGAAAAAGAGAACGTTAAGTATAATTTTTAATATATATATGTACCATTGTTATATCACCAACTGTAGTGATCGAACTTTGCTAAAGTTGATTCCCAAACGTCATTACATTATCGTTTATCGTTTTGTTACTTTTCTTAATAAATTGATGACCAATGAACTGAAAAGGTTATTATGGAAACCTGGGTTGTTATTTATAAATAAAAATTAAAAAATTTATTGTTTTACAAAAAAATGAAATGAACAACAAAAATGCATAAAATTTCAAAAAAATTCTGAATTGATGTATAAAAATCAAATCTCTGATGCGTATTTTTTAAATCACACGAAAAAAAAGTTCGCAATTAAATTAGAAAATAGATGCAAAATTAATTAAACTATTATTTGCAATAAATGGAATAGAAATAGAATAAATAAATATCATATCAATATTTCAACTCATATATTAAATATTTAGTAAAAGTCGACAAATAAATCATTTTTTATAATTTATTACTGAATTATTAATATTAATAATTATTATAATTTTATTATAATATATATTAATATATATTATAATACATTACAATATTATTATTTTCAACACTTTATTCAGGAAAAGGTATTAAATAAAGTTGACTTTCAGTGAATGTTCGAACTTGTTTTGTAACTGTGAATAAACATATTATAAATACGTCTAACAATTATGTCAATACATATATAAATTAGATGTTTACTACTTATCGTTTGAGGCTGAATTAGTTGTACCATAAGCAATCAGCTGATCATATTTTTGTAAAAATTAGAAACGGGAAACGAAAAAATTTGTAGAATTCTGAATATTATTGTAATACAGATATTTTTAATTAGCTCCTACAAATATTGGATATCTCTTCATGCGCTAAATATCTGTGGCTTGTATTGAACTTTTGTGTCTTTTTATTGACGTATTCTTTTGATTTGAATGTTCCATAAAAACACGTGGTGCATAAAAATTGACATGTAAAGCAAAAACAAAATTCGCAAAAATAAACCCACTTTCCTGAAGGTGCTTAACGATTAAGCCTCTTGCACTACAATGATACAATGAATCTTTAAACTGATCTAATGTGATTGATTTTTGAAAGAAAATGAAAAACTGCTGTCGGTTGTTTAATATTTACAATTGTTGGGAGTGTTAATGAGTAAATTAAAATATCTTGAAAAAGTTATTTTTTTAATAAAATTTGTGAAAAAGGCTGACAAGTGAGTAATTGTGAAGAAGTCATTCGATAATTATGTATTAAGAAATTTTTCATTAGAAACTATAATACATAAATGAATACGAAAAACAATTGTTGTAAAAAAGCAAAAAGTTGTAAGATAATTGCAAAAAAATGTTATTAACTAGTGATATTACAAGTTTGAAAATTATTTAAACGAATTTACTCACGATCTCATATTGCTTAAATGCCTCATTTAATTCAAACATATACTACATACACTACTATATACTATATATTACATATGAACATTGCTTGCTGTTGACGATATTTAATATTTTCTCATTTTGGTTAAAGCTTACCAATTCATATGAATTTAACAAACTGACACAGTGGCGTAACTACAGGGAAGCAACTGGAAGCAACGCTTTCGGGCCCCCGAATTTAGGGGGCCCCACTATAAATTTTTGTATTCATTGTATTTCTTTTTAATAAATTCTCAAAAGTGGGACGAAACGTTTTTTGTTGGAATAATTTCATATTGCATTTTATAAAAGATACGTAAATTTTAAATTTAAAGTACATAATATGTATGTACTTCAAATAAAATATTAAACCTATTTATGAAATAAAAAAGTTTTTCTAAGAAAAATATGTGTCTTGATCGAGAGTTTATATGGAAGCTATATCTAAATTTAAACCCATTTGAAAATAATTTTGTACGTTGTCTTTTGCAAATATCAGTACTGTATACACCATATTCCATTTGAATACCTTTATTAAAAACGGAGAAACCTTATATCCGATTGTTAAGTTTATATCACAGCTACAAGAAATAGACCTCCAATTTCAATCAAATCAAATGGTGAACAGGGTGCGCTCCCGAAAAGTATGTGTATAAAATTTTATTCGAAGAGTTCAAAAGCTGAGAGAGTAGTTTGAACTGTAAAAGTATACTGATATATACTTAATGGTATTTCCGAAGTTTCCTTTAATGCGTTACGAAAATATTGACAAACCTTATATACCCTTTTTACATTTTTTCGTGTAAAGAGTATAAAAAGAGGGGCCCCTTAGTATGTTGGTAGGGGCCCCTTAGTTAGAATTTGCTTACAGGCCTAAAAAATGTAGTTACGCCACTGAACTGACAACATAATTATAGAAACTATTTAAAGATAATGGTTGTTTATCGATAAAGTTATAATACATTCAACAATACCTTTTTTGTGTTATTAATTTTATTCATGTATATTAACATAAAAACTTTTTTAAAAAATGCAACTGCAAAATTCGTTTGATTTTCTTTCTTGTTATATATCTACTGGTTTAGGCAGTGGTACTAAGTTATTCTTAAGCACCTAAAGTTGTTCTATTAGAGCGATCATTTCAAAAGAATACTCCTCATATTTCCTCATATTAATCACATTTTCTGTGTTTCGTTGATTAGGTGTTCAGAGTTCTAGAAGTATGTTAACTGATTACGTCCTAAGATGTACATATTATCAAGGTTAAAAATCGAGTTTACTATATTATTACTATTTTCTTATCATTTGTTGCTTACTACTAAAGTAATAAAATAGATTTATATCATTTTCGATCAGTAAATGTAGATTTGATTTCAATTTAGGATAATTCCAACATCGTGTGACATCTACATATATGTTAACAGGACAACAACTATTAATTTCAGGGTAATATTATTAATCTCAAGATATATATAGAATGTTATGAATTAATATCGCCTGAGATTAACCGATCCAAAATTTATAAATTACAATTAAAGATTTGCTGTTTGTACAGATTTTGAAAGAAATGAATCATATATGAATCATATAAGCAATATTACAATTACTTGGGATGCACGAGTAATTCATTAGATGCTGTATTAAATTAAAACGGGATTTAGTTTATAATGAAAAATAGGATTTTAGTGGATTTAGTAGTATTTTCTTTTGTTAGACTGACTATGCATATCCCACAGTTTATATAATGTAATTTCGGTCATGAGTCTATTATCCATTGTCATGAGTGGCAAAAATAAGAAACTTTATACTTTAGAAATGCTACAGGTACATATGTAAGTAGACTTGGGGCCATGTTATGCAGAGTGTCTCGGGCACGGCATGAGTACAATTGTTGTTGTTTTCAATGCAAATTTTAAATTTGAGAATGAGAGAAAAAACAATATGGCCGTTCAAACTCCGGCATGAGAGCCGGCGTATTTGTGCCCCGGCACTAAGGCAAAACAGTGTTGTATAGTAATAAATTTCAAAATTTGCGCCTTTTAGGAGCAAACTACTACAATTCTAGTACGTTATGAAGAAAAGATGGCAGTAAGCAACACAGCATTTTTTTTATAAATCGCTAATAATATAATTATTACACTTTCCGATATAAAAAAAACGCGTAAGAACTGTTAACAATTATTATAAGATAATATAATAATAAATTAACATTTTATTACAGCCTCTATGAGTTTTTTCATGCGAGTTATTTTTGGTGGCAAATTGAAAGTGAGCATATCTAAATTTCCTTTTAAATTTAGGCACAACCAAGAAGTAGTAAAAATACAAAATTGGCAATACTGATGTGGCACAAATACGCCGGCTCTCATGCCGGAGTTTGAACGGCCATATTGTTTTTTCTCTCATTCTCAAATTTAAAATTTGCATTGAAAACAAAAACAATTGTACTCATGCCGTGCCCGAGACACTCTGCATAACATGGCCCTTAGGGCCATGTTATGCAGAGTGTCTCGGGCACGGCATGAGTACAATTGTTGTTGTTTTCAATGCAAATTTTAAATTTGAGAATGAGAGAAAAAACAATATGGCCGTTCAAACACCGGCATGAGAGCCGGCGTATTTGTGCCCCGGCACTAAGGCAAAACAGTGTTGTTTAGTAATAAATTTCAAAATTTGCGCCTTTTAGGAGCAAACTACTACAATTCTAGTACGTTTTGGAGAAAAGATGGCGGTAAGCAACACAGCATTTTTTTTATAAATCTCTAATAATATAATTATTACATTTCCCGATTTTAAAGAAACGCGTAAGTACTATTAACAATTATTATAAGATAATATAATAATAAATTAACATTTTATTACAGCCTCTATGAGTTTTTTCATGCGAGTTATTTTTGGTGGCAAATTGAAAGTGAGCATATCTAAATTCCCTTTTAAATTTAGGCACAACCAAGAAGTAGTAAAAATACAAAATTGGCAATACTGATGTGACACTCTGCATAACATGCATTTTCGGCATAGCCCGAAAGAGCGTAATTTGCCGTGCCCGAGACACTCTGCATAACATGGCCCT